>NW_028277733.1:0-373504 GCF_059751315.1 Micrasema longulum
TGTTAACATAATTTTCTATGCTACCGTTTACATCGTTTTCCTGCCACCGTTTACACATTTTTCATGCTGTAGTTTTTTTTATTACAATTTGATTATGGAAATAGCCTTTCAAAAAAGTTGAAAAAAAAAAAAAAAAACTTTAAGTTTTGTACATTATTTTGTGAATAAGACCGAAATTATATTGCTATGGTATTTGTTACAATCAATATAGTGTAAAGTTTCCGCAACCCAAGTGTTGTAATTTTTTCATTGAAAATAAACGTAAAAATGGCATTTTCCAGTAAAAAAATATAAAAGCGCCATTAATGAATTAAAAGTTTTTTTTTTTTTTTTAAATCTCTTTTACAAATATCAACAACGAATTGAAGGAATATAGACGTTCAAACATATGCTGAATGATAAATGTTACACTGTGTGTAAAGTGGCCACTTAAACCAGCCAATGAAAGGTCATAAGCCCTGTAGATGCCTGGATTATTTCCTTCTGTAAGATGTTTTTCGTCTCTGGTATTTTTTTTTTTTACGAAAATTACACATGAGACAGTTAATAATTATTTTTACATCCCGACTTGCTAGATAAATCCGTATTTAGTTGGGACTTTATACAAAATCATAAGCAATATACGCAGACACTTTAAACTGTTACAAAGACCGTGGGTCTTTGTATCGGTAATCTTTCATACAAAAAGGCTATTAATTTTATTTTGTCAATAAACGAGTTGCTCTTTTAAAGTTTTCAATTTTACATATCGCGATTTTAATTGAATTTGGTTTTGGTGCTAGGAGAACCTTTGTCGGATATTGACGTTCATCCTAATGAATCTATAATAAAATTGCAATGGTAACAAAAACTGTATTTTTATAATGTGTTCATTACAGAAATTTTATAAATTGAATCACATCAAATTAATTATGTAATAACTTAAGTTTACATATAAGTTACTAATTAAAAATACTTGGTACACTTCCACTTATTTTTTCGACCAATTAGCGCTTTCATCCTCTAATGGGCATCTTCAGACTGGTAAACATCATACAGTCTAAGGATAATTTATAAAAGACTAATTATTATGTTAAGTGTGGGTACATTTAAAAAATAAGTTGAATTAGATACAATACGCAATATTTCAATGGAACAAATGATTGAAACACGTGTTGGCGGTGTAATGTATAAGAGGATTCTATTATATGAAAACATTTATTGTTTTATTACAATATACCGGGTCCAACTAAAGGTATTAATAAGGGTGAGTTTTTGAATTCCATCTGTTGATTTATTAAAGTTCTATGGCTTTTATTTTTTATCCTATTAAGTTCTTGAATATCTAATCTATCTAACTTCGGACTTTTATGTCCTGCATGTAGAATTCCATCAAGAATTGTTAATAAATTGCCAGTCTGTAGCACTAACTATGCACAACACTCTTTCTTCTATTGTTCTTGCTCTAACTATAATGCTTTTTTTTTATCTATAGATATATTTTACATGCCTCTTAATTTATTTAAAAATAAATTAAGACTTCTTGATTCTGGCTGCGATACGATCCCACTTACTATTTAATGATGCTCACACTTACACACACCTGAACCCTTACTCCCACACAAATACACATAAACACACATCTACACTTACTCCCATACAAATACACATAAACACACCCTTTTGCTGTAACACAATTTAATAATATGTGTGATTATTATTTAGAAACTTCGCTGGTCTGTCTTTAAAGTGTATTTTTTTTTAATGTTACCATATCATTGTCGACTGTTTGTTACTTCAAAATAAATAAATAAATAATTTTAAGCAAATACACATTAAATTATATTCTTTTTTAAGGTTATTAAGTACATCAGTTTAATCAAGTCACACAAAGACAGATGGAACGATTTAAGGAATATTGATGTTCAAACGTAGGCAAAATGGTTAATGTTAAACAGCGTGCAAAGTAACCATTTAAACCGGGTCGTGGTCCCATGGTAGTATTATGGTCTCGCGGGCCAAAGGTCCAAGGTTCAAATCCCACTCTACTACAACTCGATTACCATTTTTCCGGCACAATTTTTTTACGACTTTTAGGAAATGGTCTGAAAAGTTTAATATTTAAGTTAATAATAAAATAGTAAGTATTTTACTTTCATTAAAAAAAAATATTTTTTTAAAACTGGCCAATGACAGGCATTAAGCCTTGTAAATGCCTCAACTTCTATATTCCCTTCTCAAAATTGTTTTCCATCTCTGTTTCGGGGCTGTTTTTTTTTAAAATTGGTGTTTTTCAGGCTCGTGAATATTAAAATTAATTTAAACACGAGTCATGATCAAGCGTCTTCCCGCCTTCCGTGGACGGCTAGACTTCCGCCATTAGCGCCATCTGGCGGGAAAGTCGCGGCAGAGCGTTCCGATTTCGAATTTAATTTCCTGTCCCGGGCGATGACGGGTCCTTCCTCTGACGGAGCGTGACAGCTGTATCGCCGGGAGATAAATTTCCAAAACTACAATCTTGACGCTGCTGGATACGGCACTACGTGATCCAATTTCAAAAACGAATTTGCATCGTGTTCCAAATATAAACTTTGATAACACAAATAAGGAAAGATCGAAGATTTACCTAAGCAATTTCCAATGGTCCAATGGACTTTAGACATGTTTTAATAACTATTAGAACAATAGTTTTCTGTCACTAATGGACTCCCCAGTACTGTGTGATAATGACAACTGCACGTAGGACTGATTGTGCCTAACTAAAATCGCCAAATCGACGTTAAACTGTCCCGTTATCTGCACCCCAAAACTAAACCGATTTAATTGTTTTTTTAAGAAGAATTATCAGACTCAAATTGTCTGTATCTGTATCTCTGGCGTTCAAAAAAAAATATTATCATATTTTTATACCACACGTCCGAAGACGGCAGGTAATACTAGGATCTTTAAAGGATTTTTTGATTGCCTTTGTTCCCCGTTATAAAGAATTTATTTAAAAAAAATACAAGTTTAATAGGGTGAAATCCATGCTCCAGTGCCAGAATGAGACTTCCGTAGTGTAGTGGTTAAGATGCTTGACTAACACCCACAGAAGGTTCCGGGTTCGATTCCCGAACGTTTTTCTCAAGCCTGGGTGTTATGTGCTGTTATTCACCATTGTAATTGGGCCTCCTGATCTTTTGTAACATAATAAAAAAAGTCGGTCCGAGTTTTTTTTTAATACGCTGTTGAACATTTACCATTCTGCATTTATTTCATTCCGCATCAATCTTTATTTTTTACAACAAATATGTTTTGTTTGTCAATTTTTTTAAACATTAAAGTTATTTTACATGACAATATTTCATTATTTCTGAACTGGCACTTGATGCGTAGGACTAATCATCTTACCTACATGTAACAAAAAATATCAAGATACACTGCAGTTGTTATACAAATACAATGCCCCATGTACCACTAGGTGAGTAAAAAGACATGTATCATCATCTTTATTATTTTTCTAGTAGAACCCAGTGGTGTATAGAGCACTGAATTGCTTCTTCAATTGCAGCGTACTCCGCAACTCAGGCGTGGTAGGCAAACATGCCACCTACTATTTTGCGACGCTGAGCTATCCATTCGATTTCTTTTTTCAGGATTTTGACCTGAGAGCAACCATCGAGTCAAAAACACTCTTCGATAAACAATATGTTGAGTTTGTCCAAATTTTTGTAGACAAGGACTAGATTCAACTTCCTGGGGAGCTGTTAATATTAACATATTACAACGGAGATGAAAAACATTTTAAAGAAGGTAATATAGAATTCTTGGCGTTTAACTTCACAAACATCAACAGATAAAAGAGAATTGAAGGAATATAGATCCAAATATGTGCAGAATGGTGAATGTTACGCAGTGAGTAAAATGGCCACTTAAACCAGCCAATGACAGGTCATAAGCCCTGTAGATCCCTGTAGCCCTCTTTCACAGTAGTAGCCGCTCGATTGTGGAATAATCTACCCACTAATGTTAGAGACGCCCCTTCTTTATTTACATTTAAGTCAAGATTGAAATGTCACTATCTAAATATTGAAATTGTTACTTTATCCTTCTTATTTCCTTCTCATCCCCTCTCCTCTCTTCATAGTATAGTATTAATGGTTTTGATGTATATTTATTTTTGTTAATCTTAGCTTTTAATTTTTGTATAAAATTGTAAGATTCAATATGTCCATGTATTTAGTATTATTCAATATGTCCAATATGTCCATTAAAGATTAAGAATTCAATATGTAAGTAAGATTCAATATGTCCATGTATTTAGTATATTCTCGTAGTATTTTTTTCTTTTCTCTTAAATTTACATTTAATTACTATTCATTCTATGTTCGAGAATCTTTTTTAACTCACTGTGATGCTACTTGTGAAAACCTGTAATTGGCTTATTTGTTATTTGTTTTGTTATATAAATATGAGATAATTGTAGCTGTTGGTTATCCAAATAAATAAAATAAATAAAATAAAAATAAAATATTTATAATTTTTTCAAACTGAACGGTTTGGGTAGGTGGGAAGAAATTGCCATAAGGCAATATGCCCGCCCTTATGTGTATTTATATAGTATATGTATATTAAGTGTCAAATAAATAAATACATGCCTAGACTTCTATATTACCTTTTCTTAAATGTTTTTCATCTCTGTTGTAATATGTTAACACTCTTCGGTGTTCAGGTTCTATTTCACAGACACAACTGTATTTTGCACAAAAAAATGTATGACTGTGTTTCTATTATGTGCTTGAAACAAACATAATTCTTTGACACATAAACCGTTAATCATTGTATGAAGATATGCCATCGGGTTCTCTGTGTGGAAAACTTCCGGGCAGTACCCCCTCCACTGTTCCTCACGACCCCCTCCCCGCGCCCCCTTCACGCACGCCTGCGCTGGCATTGATATGAGGGAATAAGTTTGAATAATTTATTATATGGGATATTGTGAAATGACAGTTGTCGGTCTTCGCTCCGTTGTCGTGGGAGGGGGTTGTGTGGACACGGCCAACTAAGCGCCTCGTGAGAAGTTCGGTCACAAAAATAACATACGGGCGTCTCAACAGAGATAAAAAATTACTTAAGCTGATACAGCGCATCTGATCGTCTGTTTAATTACAGTAAGATTATCAGACTTGTCAGATGAAATGCCAAGACATTTATGCTCCCGAAACAAATACTAGTGTTTAACCTTTGGATTGATAGATAGGTTAGATTTTAGATTTATTTATTTTTGACAAAACACAAGGTTTAAAAACTTTACCCATTACATTACGTTACATATTTTATTTGTACGAAATATTCCCAATCAGCAAAAGTGCTGGTATGAGGGGATATTACAACTACTACTTCTACCATCACGCCATTTCCCCGTAGGGGTAGGCAGAGAAAATGAACCGCCACACACGTCTATCCTGGCATACATTCCTAGCTTCTTCCACATTCATACATCTTGTCATACATGCCCTTCTGTTTTGTCTGCTTTTGACGTGACCAGACTTAAGTTTTTGGTTTTTCTGATTATGCCACGTCTTCCCTGGTCGTCCTCGTCTCACGTTGCCGTTCATTTCCGCTATATATACTTGTTTTACCATTCTTTTGTCGTCCATTCGTTCTATGCGACCAAACCATCTCAGAGACCCTTTCTAAATCTTATCAATTATACTTGATTCAGATTTACACTTTCGCCTGATTTCATCATTCGTAACCCTGTCATACATTGATTTCCCACAGTCAAAGAAATTGCATTTCAACCGCGTTCACTCGGCTTTCATCCTTCCTCTGCCAGTTCCGTGTTTCACTTCCATACATAAGTGTTGGGACTAAAACTCCGTTGTGCACTGCCAGTTTAGCTTTGATTGACATATTTTTATAAGAAATTACTGTGCTTAGTGCTCCGTTCATTTTGTTGCCCACATTCACTCTCCTTTCAACATCTTTTTCTACTCTTCCATCTCTTGAAAACATGCTTTCCAGATACACAAATTCTTCTACCTGCTTGAGACATTCGTTGTTTACATTTATTATGCAGTCAGTAACCTCATTATCCCTTTCAAATACCATCACTTTTGACTTACTTTCGTTCATCGCCAATTCGCTCTCCAGGCATACATCATACATTCTAGAGACTATCTGTTGCAAATCATCCTTGCTGCTTGCTAACAGAATTGCATCATCAGCATAAAACAAGCAGCTTACTGAGAAATTATCCATTTTTGCTCCAATATACATTTTATCTCTTTCATACAGTTGTCCATGTATAGATAAAACAACCATGGTGACATATATATAATAAAACAATAGTTTAAATACAAAGTCGATAAAATAACATCACATATCACTCGTCACACGGGCTGTAAGAACTGTTTTATTTAGGTGTTTTTTAAGTACGTATATGTTTTGTATATTTTTTTGGTCATTAGAAAGTGAATTGTAAAAATTTATTACTGTATACAAAAAACTGTTTTTTTTTCTGTTGGTCCTAGGTTGTTCGCAAGTTAAATTATTTGATGCTCTTGTATTTATTTTATGTATGTTGTAGTTAAAATTTAATTTAATATTTGTCTTTATTTTATTAGTTTTCATCTTAAATACAATTTTTATTTTTCTGTGTATATTAATTCCTCTAGATCGAGCATTTTTGTAATTCAAAATAAATCTGTGGTTCTAGTATATTCATTAAAATAAATGTTACTTTGAGTGCTTTATTCATAGTTCTTCGTATTGATTCTAGCATTTGTTTACTACATTGCGACCATATTATTAATTCGTATACAAAGTGTGGAAGTATAAAAGCATTGTATATCATTATTTTGTACTTTTATCAAACACTTCTGTTTTTCTCATTTTTCCAATAATTGAACCCAGTTTTTTTATATCTGCTTTGATATGTTAAAAAATGATTACCTCATAATCACTGTCTCTTTCTGTCACAGTATGTATCACTTGTTAGGAGAATACTTGAATACAATTCAAGTATCTGGAGTCCATTTTACAGAGTTCATTCGTTAAAACTTGAGAGAGTTCAGAGAAAATTTTTACGTTTGATAAAACGTAATTACAAGCAATTACAAGCTATCTTTTCATATTGAATCTTTAAACTATGACTTCTTAATGAATAGACTTGATTTTTTTTTTCGAGAATTAACGGTACAAGTCCCTTTTACATTTTTTTTATTTATTTATTTATTCATATTTTTCGCTTACAAACTATAAATTAATAATTAAAATAATGTGACCTCACTGGGGTTTCCCGTGCCGAGGACACTTAACAATTTAGTTTTTTTTTATTACATTTGAGAATAAACAAAGAAGACTCACTTAAAAAACAAACATAATTAAACAAATATTCAGACAGATTTAAAAACAAGGTATTTATATACATCTATATTATTTATATTACAAAACACTACAAAACACACAATGAAAACAACAAAAACCTAGCAATAGCCATACAGTTGTGGAGCAGTTGATTCAGCATTGGTATGGGCGAATGAGACAATCCATTTTACTTCTACCTAGCTCCATTATCCATTTTTTTATAGCCTTTTTAAACATTTTCTCATTACTAATTGCTTTAATAGATAGTGGAAGTAGGTTATAGATTTTAATTGAATAATACTCAAAATCCCTTTGTCTGAAAGTGGTATTAGTTTGTATTTGTTTAAGTTGTTTATGTGTTGAGGATCTAGTGATTATATTATTTGTATGTGATGTATTGTGGGGGTTATGTCTTTCATTTGAGTAAGAGTAGTGTTTGAATCTATAAGTGAGTATTGTTTTAGCGTATAATTGTTTTGGTGTCATAAGTTGTGATTTATGGAATATTTCTTCAGTGGATGTCTGTATCGGGACTCTGAGTATTATTTTAATGATGGATTTTTGTGCAACCAATACACTATTTAGAACTGTGTCACTCGCACCACCCCAACCGATTATACCGTACTCCAAAATTGATTGGCACAATGCAAAATAAATATTTAAAAGTTCCTGTACATTAATTATATTTCGAATTGTTTTGAATAAATACGTTAATTTCTTAAGTTTATTAGTAACATTTTCAATCTGCTGTTTCCACTTTAAATTTATATCAATAATAACTCCTAAGTATTTGACATTGTCTGTCCTATCCAGTATTGGGCAATTACAATGAGCACTTTGAAGACAATTATTATAATGTAGTTTGATGTTAAAATCAGCATTTTGTGAATAGGTTCTAGAACTGATTTGAAATGGAATGAAGTTAGTTTTAGATTTATTAAGAGTTAAGTAATTAGTATCTAGCCATGCCTTTACTATATTCAGATATCTTTCGGATTTTTCGTATGTTTCCTTCCATGTCTTATCTTTGAATAATAGAACGGTGTCATCAGCAAAACTTATAACAGAACCATCAATGTTTAAATGGCACAGATCATTTATGTATATTAAGAATAAGATTGGTCCTAGAATACTACCTTGAGGTACTCCGTAGGTAATATTGGTTTGGTCACTTATTTTATTATTTATTTTGACAACTTGTTTTCTGTCGTGCATATAACTTTGAAATAATTTTAGTTCTTTATTGTCGATGCCTATTCCTCTAAGTTTTTGGAAAAGTGTAACATGATTTATAGTATCAAATGCTTTAGATAGATCGAGAAAGATACCAATACATTTATCACCTCTATCCAAATGGGTAGTTATAAACTGGATCATTTTTGCTATTGCATCTGTTGTTCCTTTTTTTTCTCGAAAGCCGAATTGATTTTCTGACAAAATGTTATTATTTTCTAGATATGTAGATAATTGAAGTTTGATAACTTTTTCAATAATTTTTGAAAATGTATTTAATATAGTTATGGGTCTATAGTTAATTATGTCTAATTTATTTCCGTTCTTATATACGGGTATTACGGATCCTAATTTTAAACTATTTGGAAAGGTGCTTTCTTCTATGGTTTTATTAATAAGGAAGCAAAGTGGCTTCAATATATTATTGCATATGGTTTTAACAGTTTTCATTGTAATTTCGTCAGTACCTGAAGAGCTACTAGCCTTCATAGAATTAATGATGATTTTGATTTCGTCTTCAGTCGTTGGAGAGATTTTAAATACTGATTTAGATTTGGTGGTACTAGCAAAGGCTAAATGGGTACCAGGTCTATCAATTTTTTCTGCCAAATTGGATCCAACTTTGGCGAAGTAATTATTTATAAAATTGAGTAGTTCTTCAGAATTTTCCTCAAAATTGATATTTTTATCTTCCTTTCTAATTTCAGTTGGTTGTAATGTGCCTTTATTAGTAGTATAGGACATCTCTCTTATAATTTGCCAAAATCTTTTTGGGTCATTATTTTCCTGGATGAGGGTTTTGTAGTAATTTTCTCTAGATGTTTTTACAAGTTTAGAACAAAGATTACGATATTGTTTGTACAATTTAAGTAGGTTAATGTCATAAATGTTATTCTTTGTTTGTTGATGTAGTTTATCTCTTTTCCTAATGCTTTTAAGCAGACCTTGTGTTATCCATGGTTTTTTTGTTTTATTTTTATGTGCAATTTTAATGGTGGGAGATTCAGATTGACGTATTGTTGTCTGTAGGAATTCAATGAAATAATTCCAGCTATCTTCTAGGTTGCTGATTGAATATAGTTCATCCCAATTTTTCGATGTTAATGAGTTGGTTAGTTTATCATAATCAATTTTATTTTTAATTGAAGAATAATTATGAGAATTCTGGGTGAGCTCTGTTTGAGTAGTAAAAATAAGAGTATAATGGTCGGTTATAGTGGATTGGTGAATTACCGTGTTAAAGTCTTTATTCGACTTAATCATTATATGATCTATGCAAGTTCCAGTTGTATTTACACTGGCTGGGTTAATATCTACACGAGTAGGTTGATTTATGGCACTCAGTAGGCCATACATTACATACATACATAAGTATTTACAGTGGAATATATACAGTCACAACTTTTTTAATGCTTACTTAGAAAGAACATAATTAAAATATTGATTCCACACTAAAATGTTTTACTAGTAATTGTTTATAAGCTGGAAATTTCAATTAAAATATGTCACCAAAGTCCTAATGTTTATTACCCAGCGCATGTAGACGATTCAGTACTGAATCATATCTCAATATATTATACATCAACATGTAAATGCTTAAACACACTCATCCATACCTACACATCGACTACGACATACATACTAAAATCACCATATTTGTTATTAAAGTATTCACGAGAAACATTTTTTTTTTTTTTAAATACCAAAAAGCAAAGATGCACACATTCCAACAAAAATATTATCATTTAAAATTAACATAAATATAATACTTACATACAAAATTATTATCGAAATATTTTTATTCATATATTTCATATGCAAATATTTACCGTCACTGTTTCAAGTCGATCGTCCACTGCTGTCCATGCGGGTGCAGAAAGGGGTGGGGGTGGTTCTTTACGGTGGTGGAGTGAGGTACGGATGGTCCAGGAGTGGGGGTAGCGACCCTTGTCTTGTTTCGGTCACAACAAAAGTATTCGCTGTGAAGCCAGCTCGATAGCTGTAGCGTTCTCTAACTGAAAAAGTATAAAGAAATAATTATAGAAATAACAATATAAAAATTATCTTCAAATTATCAGTTAGTTAAAATCATTTTTTTTGGCACGTCGTTGCGTTGCATTGTCAGTTGGCACTTCCGAAGAAAGCCAAAATGTGGTCGTCGACAGCCTTTCAGGATGGCAGGAGCTCGCAGACGTAATAAAGAGGCATCTTGGGTTTTAGAGGCTCTCCTGAGGCATCCGCAAAATATATTGAAGCCAGATCCAGCCTCACTCTCAAGACCCTCCTCACAGAAGACTGCTGAGTTAATTCTCAGACTTTTCTATTGCTATCGAAATCAAACCATCTTTTACCTAATATTCCTTCAAACTCTTATTCTTAAAACTTTGAATTTTAGTTTTGGTAAGGTGCCAGTATTCGCAACCATATAAAAGTACTGGCGTTTTACAAAAACAAACAATTAGACCATCAAGCTGTTTCCCTGTAAGAGTAAGGTAAAGAGATTATAACGCCATATAACTATGTTTACATACAGACTTCGCTTTTCCTACAATCACTTCTATTATTCTTATTTATTATTATTAATAAAACATATAATACAAAAAGTATATATAATACTCCCAAGAGTTATTAAAAAAACTCATTTGGGACCGTACATAAGAAAAAAACATTTTTTTGACAATAGATAATATCATACAAATTAATACATCCGAAATAAAAAGAAAACAATATTGAATAAGAAACATAAAACACCATCTTATATAAACTACATTAATAAATATCACTATCAAAAAGATTTAAGATATATTTTTTAATTGCGACACTTCTGGATTTTTTATTCAATTTTTCGTGTCTTAGCTCATCGGGCAGTTTATTATATTCGGAATGGCCAATATTTTCCAAGGACCTACAACAAAACTTTGTTGAGCAAAACTTAGACACATGAAGATTCCCTGAGTAACGCGTATTGTAATTATGAATATCATAACCAGATGTGTATTTTAAATTTGAGTGAGCAGAAAAGTTTGTGATATTTAAAATAGTATTGGTTATGTCATGCAGTGGCATTACCTTGAAAGGAAGTATCTTTGTTTGTCGGTAGATATCCTTGACATGGGAATCCCATTTAAGTCCAAGAATATTTCTTAGAGCTCTGTTCTGAAGAACTTGTATTTCCGAGATCTGATTTTTGCTGGCGAAACCCCATATGCATGATAAATAAGATATGTGGAAATAAATCATAGCGTAGTAGACGGCAAACAAAACGGAATGAGGAAGCACGCCACGAAGTCTATACAATACGCCAGTTACGGGTGCTATTTTTGATTTTACATGCTCAGATTGGTAGCTCCATGAAAGTTTGGTATAAATAGTCCCAAGTATTGAGTTACATTGGTCTTTTCAATATAGCCAGTTCCGAGAGAAATATTGATATTTTTTTATTTACATTTCGTTTTAAACGAGTGTAGGCTTGAGTTTCAGACAGTACGCATCGGCATAATACAAATACGAGTAGTTTATTTATGGCAGCCTTTTTTTTTGCATGATAACTATCAAAATTACATCCTTGTCATATTTTGATTTTTGGCGCCCAACGTGGAGCATATTTTTATCCATGCATTTTCATTTGCACTCTAATCGTATCGACCACACGTAATAAAGGTAAATGAAGATAGAAGGATCGTTCTCATGTCTTCGCATTTTTAGTTCATAGAAGTTAACATGTTGCAGGGAAAAATAACGTTTTAAATAAATGTTTTATATTCGCCTTACAGAGAATCAACCCTGAAACATCACCAATGGTAGGTTATTACTGCAGGTAGACAAATCTTGAGAGCAGCTATTAAATCAAAAACATTTGTCTCATTTTTTGATTCTTTTTTACATACAAAAAAAATATTTTATCAGGCGGTGCAAAGACAAATTTTATTCATTACCTACATGTTATCGGTGAAAATTAAACTCTCTCTTTGCTAACTTATATAGTGTCTATGCGACCGGACTGTAGAATTATCTCTCATCCTTTATCAAGGATCTTTTTATTGCAGCTCTGCTTAAGTCACGTCCAAATTAACATATCTTTTCTCTTATATAATTTCTTGATCGTTTACTCATTATTTTTTCCTTTTTTTAAATTTCAAAGGCGGGTATCATTGTTATTAATTTACAAACGCACGTTGCTTGTTTTTTTTCTCGTATACATTTTAAGCTAAAACTATTTTAAAAACATCTTGCATTTTATTGGTTGTTTGGAAAAAATTTCCATTCAACAATTTTATTTAATATTTTCATTTTCTTTCTGCACCTAATGGTGCATACGGCACTGCATTGGTATACCAATCACAGCGTATCTTGAACATTTTTTATTACATAAAGATAGGATGATCAGTCTTACGTTTCAGGTACCAGTCCAGGGACAATGAAATATTCTGGTGCAAATACACCCTTTTAAATCAATATTTCATATTAACCATGTTGGGAGTCGAACCCAAGATCTCTTGCAAAGTAGGCAAACATGCTGACCATTACAATACGAAGCTGACAAACTATAAGCTCTCCAAATTACAAATGATATTCATACAAAGAAGTTAAATAAATAGAAAATATGTTGTGCGGGACAAAGTGTGTGTGGTATTTTTTTCTAGGAATTAATTTAGTAACGTCCATAAATAAAATAAAGTGTATAATTTTCAAAATGAAAAATAAAGCAGTCAATAAAATAATTGATAAAAAAATAAAAACGGTAATTTAATTTAATAAAAAAACAGTTTTAGATCAAAATTTCATTTATATGCACGAGGATTCTTGTGCACATCGGAATCTGTCAGGAATCCGATATGGGTCTTCCCAAAACCCTCCACAAAATGAGAAACGATGTGGCGAAAGAAAAATCGGTTTTCGGAGCTATGTAAATACGACAATCATTTATTGTGATGCAGGATATACCCCACCTCTCTCTCACTACTCCGACCGACCACCCTACCCCATTCTGTACACCCTTTACCCCGCATTATGCGATTAGCTAAAAAAATAAATTTATTTCCTTTTGTTCTTTTTCTGTGGAACGATCTTTTAGGGCTGCATTGTTTAAGGGTGTATTTTTGACAAATAATTTATCAAAACGTAATTATTTCTCATCGGTTTTAGACAAATTATTGTTTTGTTATATTAGTTCATCTTTTATTACGGTTTGTTGTTTTAAAGATTTCAACTGTATATTTCTCGTATCGCACGTTTATTCGACTAAAACTTAAAGCACAAAAATATATACTCTTTATCAGGTTTATTAGAAGGTAGGGGGGTTGGGTTCTGGGGACATAATCATAATAATGTTTCAGACGTTTCATAAAGGTGGCCAAAAAAAATGCATTTATTCATGAAGAGGTAGGTCTTGCAAAAGTTAGCGGTCAGAAGATGAAAAGGTGTGCGGATGCGGGCAGAGGAATTATGAAAACATGCGGTTATTATGCGGCGGACAATTATGCAGAAGAAAAATCCAAAAGATTGAAAGTGTTGGTTGCTATGGTTATAGATAATTGTTCTCATAGCAACTGCAGCTACCCATGACCATGGCGACGAGGAGAATAAACGGAAATAATGGGGTAGAATGTTGAATAAGACCATTATCAACTGGCAGTCCATCTAGCCACAAACCACTCAATCTCACCAATAACTCGCGCAATCAGTAATATTGTGTTTGTTTAATTCAATCTAGAAAATGAATCAAAATACCTGCCATTAGATCTCAAACTAATTCAATTACAGATTCGTCCTTAATTCCAATTGAAATCGTTGATAAATAATCCTTAATCAAATTCAATTATCTTAATGATTTATATATGCAGAAATTCAAACACCGTCTTTGGGGATTCCAGTACACCTGTGTACCGAATAGTTTCGTCCTTTATTTGTTTAGGATTCCTTCGGTTTCGACTAATTGTTTGGACAAGGAGCTTCTGAGCATTGCATCCCTTTAAAAGGGGTGGGTTTGCTTCCCATACCTCTCACTAGCCCAATTGTCTAGGGGTAGATTATGGCAAGTGTTCATCGATGTGTCGTAGATCTGGTAATACGTACAAAAATATTTTTTAATTTCAAATGAGAAAGATATACAAATATATTTATACTAGCTTTTACCCGCGGCTTCGCTTGCGCGGTATTGGGAGAAATTACTTAAATAAATAGTTTTGTCAATTATCAAAAATATTTTTGCCCGTTATCAATCCTTCAACAATTGCAATGCAAAAAAATGTCTTTAGCTACGTATCATCGTTATTCAGTTTGAATATTAATTCATTATCCATTAAAAATGCATTTTCCTCTAGGAATTTTAACAAGGAAGTGATATATTTTTTTATTCAAAAGTAATTTGTGAGACTTGTCAACTCTCCGACTTTTCTTTTGCAAAGAACAAGTCAATCTGTCGCTCCGTTGTGACGTGCAAGAATACTTTTTCTCCTAAGAATTTTTCCGAGGTAGTGGTATTTTATTTTCGGGATAAAAAATAGCCTGTCACTTTATAGGTTTCCGACTTTACCTACACAAGAAATATGTAAATTTGTTTCTCCGTTGCGACGTGAAGGAAACACAAACAACGGACAATAACACTTTCACATTTATAATATATGTATTTAAAACAAGTCCAAGAAATATTATATTTGTGAATATTTCTCTTTTCACAAAATCTGTGCATAGTGGCATAGATTATTTCTCTGTCAAAAGGTCAACAGATAACAAAAAATATTTCATGAAAGAAATCGAAATTTCGTTGAACAAGTAAGCATAGAATATTTATATTTTTTAAACTTGAGTGGTGAAAGAGGTAACCGCGTTCACTCGGATTTCATCCTTTTTCTGCCAGTTCCATGTTTCACTTCCATACATTAGTGGTGGGACTAAAACTCCGTTATGCACTGCAGGTTTAGCTTCAATTCACATATTTTCATTAGCAATTACTGTGTTCATTTTGTTGCCCGCATTTACTCTCCTTTCAAAATCTTTTTCTACTCTTCCACCTCTTGAAAACATGCTTCCCAGATACCCAAATTCTTCTACTAGTTCGAGACATTCGTTGTTTACATTTATTATGCAGTCAGTAACCTCACTCCTCCTTTCAAATACCATCACTTTTGACTTACTTTCGTTCATCGCCAATCCCCTCTCCAGGCATACATCATACATTCTAGAGACCATTTTTTTACAAATCCTCGTTGCTGCTTGCCAACATAACTGCATCATTAGCATACAACAAGCAGTTTCAACAGAGAGGGAAAACATTTTTGAGAAGAGAATATGGAAGTCTAGGCATTTATAGGGCATATGACCTGTCATTGGCTGGTTAAAGTGGCCACTTTACACACAGTGTAACATTTCACCATTTTGCCCATGTTTGAACATCCACATTTCCTCAACTCTTCCATCTGTTGACTTTTATGAAGTAAAACAGCTAAATTCTTTATCGCGTGTACAGTGGCGGCCTCCGTGGTGTAGTGGTCAAGACGCTTGACTCACGCACGGAAGGTTCCGGGTTCGATTCCCGGTGAGAACACAAAAATTAAAATGTTATTTTTCTCAAGCCTGGGTGCTCTGTGATGTAATTCACCACTGTAATTAGGCCTCTTAAATGTAAATGGCCACTTAAACCAGCCAATGACAGGTCATAAGCCCTGTAAATGCCTAGACTTCCATATTCCCTTCTCAAAAATGTTTTCCCTCTGTTGAAATAAATTTCTAAATGAATAACTCCCTAGGGAGGAGTTCCAGCCAGTCTGCAAGCATTTGGACATACTCAAACATTGTTACAACAAGCAGCTTACTAAAAAATTATGTCAGTTTCATTATTATTATTATTATTATTTTATTTTCTATGGCTGGCTGCGTTCTGCATAACTACGTTTAATTCAAACATATTTTTAAAAACAGCCAATGACAGACAGTAAGCTGTTGAAATGTCTAGATTACCATTTTTCCTTATTTAAAATTTTGTTATATATAAATATTGTTTCATTTTATGCACCGATTTTCCTAATTGGTTCATTCAAATTCCTTTCTCAATAAATCTTTGTCATTGTTGAAATATCAATATTCTGAATAATTAATTACAAGGTGTTTTATCAAATAAGGAAGTACTCTAATGAATACGGAATGAATTCAAAAATATTTATCTCAATTGGAGATTTTCCCACATCAAAAGGTTTAACCATCAGAATTCAGGCTGAATACTTCCAATACCACAAATTGGGTTGACCACAAAGGATGTACAATCAGGGGCGTCTCGGGAATCGAACCCAGATCCTTATTATCGGAAATCCTGGAGGAATCGTTTAGACCCTACCTTTAGTCGGTCAAAGGTTAACCCGACTATACAATTGTGGGTTAGAAAGGTGGTATCTATTGGAGTTATAATAGTTAAATATTGTTTGATAATGAAGATTGAAAAATCAAATTCATGAAACTTTATCAATTTTACATTTGTTTTATTAATGGACGCGCTATAGAATAAAGAATAGTCTAGAAACCGCATACAGGCATCAAACAGAAGGCGAATAAACTACTCATAAATGATTCAAAACGTTAAACTACCCATAAATGAGTAATTTAACGTTTTGACCTATAAGATTTTTCGTAGACGTCACTCAGTAAGCAACTCCCGATTTGAATTCAACTATGCCGTGTTGGGTCGTTTACAAGTGTAGAAATACTGCTGGGATCACAAAGAAACAGGCTGGGATCACATTTCGTGTGTAATTAGCAAATGCATGTGTAAGTAGCAAATATATGACTTGAAAATTGAATTATTTTTCTATCCGTCAGATTGTCGAAAAAATTAAAATGGATATATCGTTAGTGTTGCCAGGGTAGTAATTTTTTTTACCCTACTTTGCTCATCTAATGAAAATTAGACCTCAGATTAAACAACGCCGTGGTGGACATTTGAACGACATTATCTTTAAAACATCAAACATTATTTAACATTATATAAATATTCGCTTCATGTAAAATAAAATTTGTTTTATATTTTAAGTTAAAAGTTCATTATTTCAACCACTCTTATCAAATGACCCTTTACTTATCAACTCTGTTGTGTCAATCAATATTTTCGCGTGCACAATAAAATTTTAGAGCAATTAACAAATTACTTTTTTTTTTACCCTACATTTGTGTTATGATCATATATTTTCCCATCTGGCAACATTACGCGGTGACTTTGGACTATTCTTATTTCTATGGGGGTGAGCATTGTAATTAATTTATGTTTTCTATTATTTACGGTGGAAAATGAAAACAAGTTTTTTTTTTTAAATGTACTAAAATTACCACCATCATTCCCTTTCCGCACCTAATGGTACATAGGGCACTGCATTGGCACAGCAATCGCAGCGTATCTTGATATTTTTTGGTACATGAAGGTTAGATGATCAGTTTTACGCTTCAGGTACCAGTCCAAGGACTATGAAATATTCTTGTGTGAAAACATCCTTTTAAATAAATATTTCATGTCAACCATGTTGGGGATCGAACTCGAGACCTCTTGAATGGTAGGCAAGCGTGCTCATTATTACACCACGAGGCCGTCATAATAAATAATGTTACAACAGAGACAATGAACATTTTAAAGAAGGGAATTTAAAAGTCTAGGCATGCACAGGGCTTATGACCTCTCGTTGACTGGTTTAAGTATCCATTTTAAACACTGTAATATTGGCCATTCTGTCTTTGTTTGAATTTGATTTTCCTTCAATTCTTCTATCTGTTGATATCTGTGGGTGAACTTTGTGGTTATTCATAATAATAATAAAAATATAAAACAGCTTTGTTTATAGCTCGTTATTTTTATTTTTTCTACCTACCGGTTTTCAAGCTTCACGAGCTTCTTTATTAAGGTATAATTAACTTACATATCCTATTTTATTTTAACAGTGGTAACTAAATATTATCAAATAAATAAAAAAATAGTATTGAATATATATTTGTAATGTATTTGTTATATTTAAAATAAATAAATTGAATTGAATTGAAAAGAAAAAAAATTGAACCTGAACATTTTTCACTTAAGCAAATGTGAAAATTTAGAACAAGTAAACTCAATAAAATACTAAGGGGTCATAATAGATTCTAAACTTAGCTGGAAAGATCAAATTATAGAAATATCCAAGAAAATACGGAAATCAGCATACATTTATAAAAGCCTAAGAAATATTTTGAATGCTCAACTTATGAGACAAATTTACTTTGTTTTTTGCCAAAACAAACTATCATATTGCAATTTAGCTTGGAGATGTTGCTTTCGTTCAATCCTTGAACCAGTGAAAATAGCACAAAAATGGATCATGAAGATCATTCTAAAAAAACCTTTGAGGTATCCAACGGAAGATCTATTTGCTGAGTCAAAGATTTTGGATGTAAGACAATTGTTTGTGAGGTGCCTACTACTTAAATTTTATGATAAATTAAGTGAAGTTAAAAGAACCCAACAAAATATAAACACTCGTTCAGCAACATAAATTAACTGTATTGTCCCATTTGTATCAACCGCATATGGTAAAAAGCAATATAATGTAACTGCTGCAAAAACATTTAATGATTTATTGCCAAATATAAAAGACTCAAAATGAAAAACAAATTTTTGATTCACATATAAATAGTGTAGCGAGAGATTTTTTTGAAAAATACTTGTAAATAAAAACACGTATTACTTTATATAATTGGTACACATATAATTTATATTTATATGTTTTTAACTGCCATATATTGCTTTTTTTATAAATTATACCATATTATTTATGTTTAAGTAATATGTATTCTTGGCACATATATATACTTTATATTTTAATAATAACGATTTTTAATTTGTTATATTTGATTAGCTAGGCATCTATAATTAAGTAGTTTTAGTTTTTCTTTTTTTATGTTATTGTTTTATTAATATAGGACTTCTTATGCTCTAAAGATAAAAAATATCCATCTTAGAACAGGCTGAGCCATGTTAAATGGAAACTATCGTAAACAGAGAACACTACGTTTTCATTTTACATTAATTAGTTTTATATAGATTCCCTGTTAAAAGTTGTTAAAGTGTTAAAGTATGTATACTATTTTTTTGCAATAAATTTATAAAATAAAAAAATAAACAAAAAATACATATACATCGAAACATATGGAGGTAATCAGTCCAGTATTTTTGTTATAACATAAGCATGTCATCAAGAGCAACAACTTTCGTATAGATAGAAGGATAATTTTTATGCATGACTATTTTCTAAAAAATTATCTGATTCCGCACCATCAAACATCAAACCTGCATTCTACACAACTAATTACAAGGCAACATTTTTAAAAAATCACAAAAAAGATAGTATTCAACTCACTTTACAATTTCCATATTTACAAGAGCAACATGAGAAAAAAAACTAGGCAGAATGGTGAATTTTACAACGTGTATAAATTTGCCACTTTAACCAGCTAATGACAGGTCATAAGCCCTTTTTTAAAATGCCCCTTACCTCTGTCGCAATATCATCGTTTCAGTTCGCTTTTGTCCAACATACCATAACAGGAATCTTCAGCAATAGAGCTTCAATTTTTTTTTTCGAAATAGGCATAAATAATGACCACAATTTAAGACAAAATTAGTTAAAACATCCTTAAAACAATTTTTTAATTTTTATTTTAATTTTATAAATAAAGGCTTTCTCAGAACTTCTGTACACTTAACTCAATTTCGTTAAAATTGTCTGTTGGATAAAAATAATTTTAAGCGACGATATAATAATATTAATATATGGCGTGGCATGTTCGATTCCTGTAAGTTGCAAGAAAAAAAAATCAAGAAAGATACTCGTACATTTCTTAACTGTTCTGAGTGTTGCGGTGTATTTTACATAATTTCCTTCCTTTTATTTCCTTCCCACCTGCTGACCAGCCTCTAATATAGATATTTAGAGAGTTAATCCCAGTTCTTGTCCTCAACAATTTGGACAAACTCGGTAGAAAAATATGTTAAGTTCACCATTTTTGTCAAGGGTTCTATTCTGAAACGCGGTTGGCGTCCGAAACAAACATGCATCGTAACACGGCCGTAAAAATCAACAGCCTTCAATCTGTAGCAATCATCCCTCAGAGAGAATTCTCAGTTATATTACCCTCTCTCGGGGGCGGGTGTAATAGCCCTGTGAATAATTTCTACCAGTGTTTTTGTTACTTTTAATCTTCGGCCGAGCAAAATGATTTTTTTTCTCCCGCGGTGGTTTTAAAAGGACCCAAAGCGCCGTTCGTAAAATTTTGACGGCTGAACGATAATAAAAACTTCACACTTTTCGGTCTAAATGCGCGCTGAAAGACCCTTTCTCGCCTGCATTATTTTTGTGAAATATTTCGTTTTCTTAGTTCACTATAGTTTCAGTAAAAAAAACGACGTTTCTTGGCAAAAATTTTGAAAATTTAATTCACTTGCCACACAAAAACACGTATAAAATGAAAATAAAGTATAAAGTTGTTAATAATCCAATTCAACAATTTCAAATTGCAAGGAAATATTTTTACCAACTTGTTCAAAAAAGCAGGTGGATAGGCTAAAACATTCATGATTCGTATATTTGATTATTCACTTTGTGCTAAAAAGCTAAAATTAAAAAATAACATGTGTCACAATTTTCATACGACAGGCGCCGCACACTGTATTTTGTTTTATACCAGACGGTAAAAATTCTCTAGGACTAGAAACACACTTGAGCGAAGAATCTCATCCTATTATGATGAAAAATTGTGTTACATTCGATTATTATTTAAATAATTAATTATGTGATTGTTCACTGAAACAAATGTTTCAAATTCTCAAGAAAATACAATTAACTTAAAAGCACGTGTTTAAAGCGGGATTGTTTCTTTATCGGAACTTTTTTGATAACTTTATTATACACTGCCGCAAATTTATAATACTTGATTAAACTTTATCGTGTTAAAAAAATCGCTGAAATGACGTAAGTAGTGTCTGAAAAATAAAAAAATAAACACAAAATTTTTAAGAATAAAATTTTTAGGTTTACGAGAAAAACTCTTGAAAATTGAAAAAAAAAATGTTGACCATAAAAAATTTCATAGGAGCACATACCATATTTTAAAAGAAATAATGTTAAAAAACTTTAATATATGCCTTTAAAAGTAAGCTCCATTTTTTTCTGAAAAAAATAAGCACTTTAAACTCATAATTTAACCTTGACCGTAGCGCGACAATAAACAAATAAATGCAACTATAACTACAATTTTCTTATATACCAACTTCGAATTTAGTCATTAGACGTACCTGTGGAAATTATAATGGACTCAGTATTGATGTAGACATTTTTAACTGCACGTTGCATTTATCCAGAAAATTTCTTCATGGGGTCGATTATTTGGGATAGTTGCTGAATGTGCTATGTATATGTGCCGCATGTAGTGTATAATATGTTTGTGTATGTTTTATATGTGCGTTCATGTGTGTGTGCGTGGATGGCTCGGAGTGTGCATTCGGTATTTTTATTTATTCTAATATTCACCAACGATAACCTCCATGGAAAACGCACATGTTAACTATTATTCTTTTCTCACTTTAATTTCTTATTTATTTAGATTTTTTTGTCACATTTAATGTTTATATCTTTTGCATATAAAAATTCAATTGGTCTTTTTATGTTAAAAAATTGTTGTTTTTATTACTTATTATGTATGATTGTATGTTTTCTGATTAAATTTTAAAAAAACTAAGTAATCACAAATAAATATATGCACTTTAGGAGGCAATCATTAGTAAACGCATTAAATCAGTCAGACCAATTAAGCATGCATTTGTGCCAAGTATCCCAGAATACTTTCATGAAGTCATTGTTCAAATTTTTTTGAATGAATTTATAGCGTCTATCTTGAATGAAGCGAAACGGTAGGCGCCTTAATACAAATTTTGAAACGTTTGTCTTTTGACCAGTCTGTTTTGATATTGGCTGGAAGATATTGTTTTTTGCAATAAGCCCAGCCCGCTTAAGTCCATACATTTTCGATACTGGAAGTCTAAAATAAGTAATTAAAAGTGTAACGACGTTCGCCTATCATGCAAGAAGTCTCGGATTCGATTTCCGACAGGGTTGAGAAGAAATATTTAACAAATTGGTTTTACACAAGAATGTTTCAAAGTCTCTGTACTGGCGCCTGAAGCGTACAACTGATCATTTTGCCTTAGTGGATAGTAAAAATATACCGAAATATGCTAGGATTGGTATACCGATGCAATGCCATATGATATATAACTTTTTGTAATCGCATTGGGAGAACATGTGACATTGCTCTGGTGGGTTTATCCACTCGAACTAACTAGCAAACTTTGCCAGCGTCTAAAAAGCTACGAGTTAGATCTTCAGTAGGGGAAAAATCAAAATTTGTGTTTTTTTAAGGGATGCTGGGTGAGAAAGAGTTAACCTCTCGGGTTCTCTCGTTTAGGGGCTAGTCTTAAAAAGTATATGGGGATGCCACTGGATTTTGGATTGATTAAAAAAATATGAGCTGGATAGAACAATGTGGGGAATAATTTATGGATAATTTTTCAAGAATTTTCATGGCAGAGAAGTGAACTGCGCGATATAACATACCCCTCTAAAATTCAGTAAATCATAAAAAAACTGCTTAATTTTTTTATTGACATAATATGAACTGTCTTTAACCGCATTTTGCCCTGAACGCGTACATTTTTTAAAATAATAAAAAAAACCTTAGGAAAATAAATTGTTTTAATAATCTGTTTTACGACGATACGAGTATTATAAGTTTGTCCTTATTTTTGTAGACAAAGACTGGATTTAACCCCCAGGGAAATATAAAGATTCCTCTTCTTCAATGACACTACAGCTCATATCGAGCCTTGACTTCCCTATCACATCCAATAAGGAAGATCAGTGATTTTTTCTAGTTGTTAATAGACTATTAAACTAAGTGAAATACTACTAACCAATTCTTAAATAAAAGATAAAATATTTTTAAATTAAGCTTAGTGCATGTTTAGACATGGTGGAGTTCACATCTCTATAAATCTGCATGTGATTTATGTATTTTTGGAAATACTATATATGTATATACTACGGTGATGGTGACGTTGGAGGTGTATTTTAGTATTTAAATGTTTATGTAGTGAGTGTCCTGACGAAGAGACGGGTACGTCTTGAAACCGGTAAACTAAAAAAGTCGGTAAGTTATATACTAGTTAAGTCAAATACTTTGTTTTTTGTATTTCTGAAATAACTCGGTGTTACACGTCAGGGGTTATTCTCTGTTAGTTCTCCGGGTTGGTTCGTTTACGGTAAGCAAACCGGATATCCCCCTCAGCTTTCATAGATATCATTGGTTGGTTCATATGGACTTGTGACGTCATTAATTTTTATATCCAATTTCCCGTAGGGCTTAAGTTTTTAATTCCTTCTGCCATCTGCTACAGTAAGTGACTTTTACTAGTAGGGATGCCTTTTCTTTTTACAAACAAATAACAACGGAGATGGAAAAAATTTTAGAGAAAGAAATATGGAAATTTAGGCATTTACAGAGCTCGTGACCTTTCACTGTATAACGTGCAATATTCTGCCGGTGTTTAAACATCCACATTTCCTCGACTCATCTATCAGTTAACTTTTGAGAAGCAAAAAAGCTGAAACTTTAATCATGCTGTTGCAGCAAATTAATATTGAAATAACTTCCCTATGGAGGAAATCTAGCCTGTTTATAGACATTTGGACACATTTAAAATATTCTTGATTAAAGAAAATATTTTATTTACTTTATTTACGGTATTTAAAAACAGTTTTTTCACAAACAATGTCTTTTGATTTGAAAATATTTATGTTGTTTGAACTCAGTTTATTTCCGAATAAAAGTGAAGCGCTCACCACAAAAAGGTGATTCTATCTCCTGATGCATAAAAACGTATTAGCGCAAATTGCAGTCCCAAAGCAAATGGTCCATGAAACTATCGTTAGGTTTTGTTTAATCTCTAGAAACACGAATTGGCTTTCACATATTTGTATGTAGTGCGTTTTTGAAATACCCGCTTTGTTTTGGTACTCCAATAATTTTGTCCGTGCCCACAAATTTTTGTAGACACGGACTAGATTCCACCCCATGGGATTTATATTTTTTAAATATTTTATATTTTGTATTTATATATTTTTATTTTACTAAAAAAAATTTTACTTGCGATGATGTAACATTCTGAGACATTAAAAAAAACAAAGAGGCATCCCTAAAGGTAATTATAAAACAACTTAGGCTTGTTAGAGCAAAATAAATTTAAAATCACAAGTACGCCAGTCTTTCAACTAGCGTTTACTCCTGCTCACTGCCAATAACCGACTGATTGAAACAATTTATTCTTTTGTTTTTGTTTCTTTCACACAAATACAAAATTTGTAATTTTGAATTGCCGTAAAATGGATATTTCATTGATCACGCTCCTAATACGTCACGATCCATGTTTATTTATTTCTAGCCATTGAAATTTGTGTAGAACAATATCACAAATCTTGACGTCACAACAACCAAGCCCAAACACGTCGCGTTTTTCTACGAACGTATTTTTATTGAATTTCTTTAATACATTAACGTATGAAAATATTTCTCCACAATGAACATATTGATTTTGAAAATATAATTAATCTTTCCGCTGTTTGATTGCAAAAAAATATTAAATTATCGCTTATTTTTATTTATTGATAGTGAATATGCAGAACTGAAGAAAGACACAAGTCTTTATTAACAGTTTCGCGAAAGGGGTGGGTGTTTTCATCGTAATATGTTCAATACATTATGAATCATGTATACTGCCAGTGACTACATATGCTTTAGAGACCGTAGGTCCCACACAAAGAAATGTAGGAAAGCTCAAAAGCATGCAGTGATCCATGGAAAGATCCATGCTTGGTATAAGCATAAGAGACAAAATAAGAACTGAAAAAATTAGGAACCGAACCAGAATAACGGATATTATGGATCGCGTAGCAGTACTGAAGTGGCAATGGGCAGGACATGTTGCAAGACAAGACCCCACAAGATAGACCCCTAAAATTTTAAGATTGATCTTGTGAGAATCAGCGTGGCGTCGGAAGACCTCAAAAAAGATGGTCCGACGACATAGCTGCTGTAGGGGGTAAAAATTGGCTGCAAGTATCAACCGACCGAAAAAAAATGGAAGAATATGGAAGAGGCCTATATCCAGCAGTGGAGGACAGAAAGCTGAAGTAGAAAAAGGAGATTATGATACGACATACATCAGAGTTTTACTAGGGCTGGCTGTTTTCTCCAAAATGCACATCTTACGTTGTGTGGTCAGTCTCACTTTGAAAATCGTTTCAACTGGTCAAACGCATTTTTTTGTACTATAAAAAAACGAGTGAAATCAATGTATGACAGGGTTACGAATGATGAAATCAGGCGAGAGTGTAAATCTGAGACAAGTATAATTGATAAGATTAAGAAAGGGTCTCTGAGATGGTTTGGTCACGTAGAACGAATGGAAGACGAGAGAATGATAAAACAAGTATATATGGCAAAAATGAACGGCAACGTTAGACGAGGACGACCAAGGAAGACGTGGCATGATCAGATAAACCAAAATCTTAAGTCTGGTCATGTCAAAAGCAGACAGAACCGAAGGGCATGTATGGCAAGATGTATGAATGTGGAAGAGGCTAGGATTGTATGCCAGGATAGACGTGTGTGGCGGTCCATTCTCTTTGCCTATCCCTACGGGGAAATGGCGTGATGGTAGTAGAAGTAGTATAAAAAAACGAGTGTATGCATTTGTCAAAGTAAAAAGCATTCCAACTGTTGTGTAGATTCGATTATTCATTCTTTTCACAAAAGTGCTATTATTTCAGTTTTACTTTTCTTTGCTGGCTGCTTTCTGCATAACTACGTTAATTTGTAGTGAGATACTTTTAATGTGGTTTGAAAATAGTTTTGATTCCCAATATAATACCAACATTACAGTTGCAGGGGAGAATCGAAGCGATGGCGATGTCTAATGTCTACAGACTTATCCGGGAAATGAACCAGTAAATGAGCGTCATTTGTTTTCTGTGCAGAACTGCCGAAACTGCCATCTAGCGTGAGAAACGCTCATTAAAAGGCCGGCAGAACTAATAATCACAGTAGAAACAACATCATTATAATAACAGCTTAAAGATATGTTTTATTTACTACCGAAGAATAAGTACAGTACAACCGCTATGAAAAGTAACTTCAGTAGAATATTATCACCTTAATACTCAATTGTGATCGAGAATCTAGATTGAGCAAAATGATTTTAATAATAAAAGGCTATGCTACAAAATTCCTTTACACGCGGTGATATGACATCGTGTTACCTCAAGCAAAATACAAAATATTTTGAAGTTTAGACAATTTAAAAATTTTACGTAAATTAATTTGCATTTCCATGATCACCAAGATAAACTCTATCATGTCATGAGGTAGTAATTATTTTTTTAATATTTTTTGAATATTTTGTTTTAACTCTTACAAGACTGTGGTATATAATCCCTTTGCGCGCGGTGATGTAACGTCGTGTTACCACTAGTAAAGACGGAATATTCTAAAGTTCAGACATTGAAAAAAAAAAACATGGAGACATACTGTTTAATAATTCCTTTTCCATGGTTTATTTATTTATTTATACATCAACGGTTCAAAGAACCTTTTACAAAAAAAAATAAAAAATTACAAAAATAATTACAGCAGTGCACAATGATCATGTAGTACATAGTATGGAATAACATAATAATTTAAACAAAACAATTTAGTAAACACATAATACAAAAAACAAAAAGTAAAAAAGAAACATAACATCTCTTAATAAAAGAAAACAATAACCATGATAAAATGTTATGTTCTAAATATAAACATAACACAGTAAAGTTGAGAATAACTAGATAATAAAAATTTAAAAAAATAATACAACATTAGTATTTAAACAAATATAAGTTTTTGGAGCAATAAACTAAAAAAAAAAAAACTTAAATTAACTAAATAATAATACCTTTATTTAAGATGGTTGGAAGAAGTTGCCATTTGGCAATAAATCCACCAATGTACAATTTAAATTAAATCTAACATGTTAAATAAAGAAATAAAAAATCACGTGTTCCAGGAAACAAAGTGAAATTTGTGATATATTTTTAAATAAATCCATTATTTTTATAATAAATAACGAGTGAGAATTCGTTTTAATTCATGAACAGAATTTGTATTGAAAATATCGAATATTTCTATGCGAATAAACATATAATTTAGCCTTGTTATATTAAAATAAATTAAAAATCACAAATACGCCTCTCATGATACGCGCGTGCGTCCCCCATCACTCTCATCAACTGACAGAAGACTGAATCTGTTTTTGACAACACCCGCCGCAGAACAGCGTCTCTGTCTTCCTTCGTGCTCTCGTGCTTTCTCTTGTATAAGGTATATGTTTAGATGTGTTGGTGAATTAGCGGACATTAATTTTATTCGCGTACCAAGAATAAATATTTTTTGTATTAACATTAAGCATAGTAATACAAGTTTACTTTCCAAATCGGGTGTGATAATGTCCATTTGAAGATTACAAAAAATACGAATTCATCAGTGGAAAAAATTAGAGAGATATATCTTTATATCTAGTATCGTTTGTCGACCAGTGTGACATCACAGCTACACAAGAGTTAGAGAGAAAATATTTGCGTTCTTATTGTTTACCCAAATATTTTGATTTTTGGGGCCATTTTCGATGAGTTGTAAATAACTCACTAATAGAAAATGGGAATCAAGTAGGGATAGAGTGGGGTTCGAACCTCGGACCTTTAAACCGTGAGTCTGCAACTTTAGCCACGGGACCACAACTCGATTCAATTTGTTCTACCTTGAATTGTGGGTATAATGGCAAAAAACTTTAACTCTCAAATCCCTGTTTTGAGAATTCAAGCATGTAAGTATTGTTCAAATTTTACTCTTTTATATATCATTTAAATACAGTCAGATGCTAAGTGCTCGTTTAAATCATGTTTTTAATTTTTCTGTAACTTAATTTTATATTAAGTAAATATGAAGTTATTAAAATTTTTAAGCCTGAATAAAATACTCGGTATACGACTTAACCTTAAATTTATTTATAAAACCCCAGATGTATAAAATTAAATGTGCCTTGGTATACACTACTTTTAAAACTTTTCCAGTTTGTAAAACGTTAAAAACTATTCTAAATTGGATCATTGAGTCAAATCCGTATATTTTCGAGTTAACGTCATAAAATTTTCTTTAGTTGTGTTTTATTTCGATTGTGTCTGTATACATATATTATAAAAAAATGTACTAACCATTGTTAAATGAACAGTAAAAAAAAACTGCTTTTAACTGGCTGACTAAACGAATTTTGACAGAAAGTATATATATATTTTTCTAAACAATTAAAGCTCCTACTTGGTACGGACGAACTACAAACCGATTCGATAGGCGGAAGCGATGATAGAAAACTTTTGGTAACGGTAAGATGGATCACCGAAAGGGGTAAGCAGAGTTCCAGGTGACGTCACTTAATATCGGAGGTGGGGTAGATATTATCAACCCCCACCGCCTGAACAATGCTCCCTTATCCATTAATTTTGATATTTCAGAAGGAGAAGAGCAGGGTGGTTAGATGTGCCGACCCGATAATATTGTACGTCTTAATTAATTCAGTTTAATCAATAGCTTAACTAAGCTGGCCTGGTTTGTTGGTAGCGATGGATTATACTCATTTTATAGGGGTATCATTGCACGGTTAAGAACACTAAATTATAAATGATAATCGCATAGAAATAAATGATAATCGGTAACTTATCCGTTAGTCAACACGACAGGTTCAATTTTTTAATAATCCATTGTCGAAAAAAAAGCTTTGTTCAAAACTTGTTTACTTATCGAAACTGCTATTAATTTAACTTACTTTGTCCCCATTTGGATATTTTCTTAACTTTTTTTAAATTTATTATATAAATAAAACACGAGTGATACTTTAATCCACAAATTTGGAATATCCAGTGACCGGTTTCATCGCTTCGTGAGTCCAAAACCACTCCCAAGAAGGATGAGACACCAAAAATAAAATAAAATACTTAAACTCATTAAAATACCATTGTATCCATTAATTAGTTAACCCATAGAAAATTTGTTGCTAATGATCCTTAGGATAAAAATAACTTTATTTAATTTACTTACATATAAATTTGAATTATGTATCCTTACCTCTGTTCTGTATAAATACATTTGACTTTTTAATAAAGATACCAGTCTCGAATATGTCGCGAAAGCGATGAAACCGGTAACTGGATATTCCAAATTTGTGGATTAAAGTATCACTCGTGTTTTATTTATATAATAAATTACAATGAACTTCCATCAAGAATTTTCACTTACAAACTTAAATGTTCTGATTTTTTTACTTTAAAAAAAACTTTTTGAAACACTCTAAAATGAAACATCTGTATGTGAATAATTAATTTATGTACCTTTTAATATGTTTATGATATTATCGTAAGAAGATTTAGAATTGGTTAATTTTATTACAAAATTAATAAAAATAAAAAAAAAATTGGTTAACTACATTATAAATCGAATCTCCACTCCTCCACTCTTTTCTCACCCTAAACCTTTTTCAGTGCTCTGTTTTCTTTTCCATTTCAATATTTCATAATACGTCATAAGCCCTGTAAATGCCTAGACTTCCATATTCCCTTCACAAAAATGTTTTACCTCTCTGTTGAAATAAATTTAAATTTGAACAACTCCCTAGGGAGAAAATCCAGCCAGACTGCAAGCATTTGGACATACTCAAAACATTGTTGAAAAAATTAATGTATTTCTTTATTTACCCAATCACTTCGTAAAGTTCCCTTGAGGAATCCCTATAATAATAAGTCAGTTATTTTAAGTTGTAAAACCAAACCACGTTATTCCAAATATTCTCCTAAAGCACTTACTCTCCAAACTCGGAAGTTTGGTGTTTTGAGCTTTGGTAAGGTGCCGGGATCTCCACCCAATATTTAATTAATAATAATTTATTGTACAATCGAATCGAGAAATCTATGATGGGTTGAAGTCCCAAGGTAGTTCATAGACTAGTAACAGAATTTTAGGATCAGTCTTCACTCTCCTACAACCAGGGCCCTGATTACAATGAGAATTTATCAGAGTTACCTTCGACTATCTATGAAGTAAAGCCGAAATTTAGGTACGAAAATGTATAAAAAATTTAAGTATTTTCTTTGGTCACAAATATATTTAACAGTGTCTTTGGTAATGAAAAAATGGATGTTTGTCATATTTTTAATACAGAAAATATAATTTGACCTTATTGACAAAATTGAAGGTAACTGTAATACGAGCCCTTGTAATAATTTCAAACTTTATTTACGGATAACCTGAAAATAACAAAAGTTTCGGCCTTAAAACTTCACAAAAATTAGCAGTTCAAGGAATTTCAGGAATTGCAAACTGAGCAGGTGAATGTTACTCAGTGATAGGTGATAGACTTCTATTTTTCATTCTCTAAAATGTTCTTCATATCGGTTGCAATCATATGTTAATCTTTATAACTTCCGAAAGGCAGAAATCCAGTTATTTTTATACACTCAAAATATTGTAAAATAAAAAAAATTAAAATCATTTTTTTTTTTTTTTTAAAGTTTAACTTATTCAATAGTTAAAATGCTAGTAAAAAAAAATTATTTTAAAATGATATTTAAAACCCCATACGAGGACTCCACGAAAAATACAATTAATAATGTTTATGTGTATATTTATGTTTGTGTTTATATGGTAGAATTGGCTCTGCACTAAGTAGCCATTTTACTGGAATAAAAATAAAAAATAAAAGAAAATTAAAATTTAAAAAAATAATTTCCAACAAATGTTGCAATGCTATAACAAAAAAATTGATAAAAACAATCATCATCATTTCATGTCAACTCCCTTATTGGAGCACATGGTGTCCACAAAGAACCTCTATGCATCATTATCTGCTGCCAGCTCCTGTGCATCCTTCCAAGTCAGGTTCGAGTTCCGTAGTTCTGACAAAAACTCTCGACAAACAGTGGACACTCAGGACGTCGAGAACCTGATGCCTTGTAATGAGCTCTCACGAGACATCTGCAGTACTCGTATATGGCCCAGCATCCAGTTGTCACCGGAAGCTGCGTGTGTTCTCATATTTTTCATTCCTTACAAAATCAAATTATCGCACATCCAAGATTATTTTGTGAGACACCTGTAGAAACCAGGTTGCTGAAGTTTGAAGCTCCTACCCCCGTAAGAGGTTCACAGAAGGAGTTTTTTATTGCATGACTAATAAATGATTAATAGTGTCGCGCGAGTTTAACGGTTATGAGGGATTTAATTGGCTGCACTTGGACTACGTGCGATTTGAACTGCCTGTTTGAGCTGACTAGTAAGGCTGACTGGGCGTTACAACACGCTATGATCTCTTCATAGGCTATGGTCTTTTATTTTTTATATCTTCCTGGTAGGAAGTATGTTAATATACTGCAGGACGTTGCTCTCATCGTTATGTGCAACAGTATTAGTGTTCGGACCAACTCTCAACTAAATTCCCATCTACCTATCCGTCTTGCTCATTTCCTAGCGCACTCTATGCAACAATAATTCAACGTGTGAGTGCCGAACAACATTGAAATTGCATTACTATTCGAACATCGACCAAGTGAAGTGCTTAACAAATCTTTCAACAGGCGAGCTGTGCCAGCGTTCATTTAGACCGCCAGCTCCATACGAGATGTGCCAGCGTCTCACGACCGCAACTTCACCAAGGTTCCAGCACACGTCACGTCTCATCATCAGCAAGTTAGAGGAGTTTTGCAGCCTTCCTTACCCGACAATACAGTTCACTCTTAATTTTCCTCCTCCAAGGACGAGGTATTTTTCACACCTCGTCCACTCCTCAACAGTTAGTCTTGCAGCATATAATGTATGGAATCTTATATAAAATGATGACTTGCCTTATCGGTTGTCGCTCTATATTTTACGTGAAATGATTTAGCACGTGTGTGGGTCATCTATCATGGACTATAAACCCCGCACACCTATTCTCAAAATTGACCATTTTGCTGTTTTAAGCCCTAGTGAGTTGTTACGATTCGCATCCGTAGAGGAGAATTGGTGTTATGCAGGCGTTATATAGACGGCACTTGGTATTAACCGAGTGAAAAATTGATCTCCAGACAGCCTTAGTACTGTTAAATGTGGCGCCTGCTGCTTCTAGCCGCACTCCCAGTTAATTCGGAAAGCTACTTTTATTAGATAATACAGATTATACAGGTTTTGTAACATGTACTCCCAGGTATTTAAAACATTTTACCCTTATGATTATGTGGTTTAACAAAGACGGGAGATTTCGGATAGAAACTGTGTCAAATGTTATATAACTAAATTCTTTTATAATTTAATTAAATGAATAAATTGTTTAGATATAGTTTAGTAACAATATAAATAGATTTATTACTCGAGTTCTGAACTTGAAACCTGAATAAAAATATCTCGAAGTGATGATTTTGCTCATTCGTGACTTAGCTATTGACCTATTTTATTTTTTCAATATTTTATTTTGTTTTTATAATTGTAATTAATAATAATTACACTTTTTTCTTTGCATTTTACAAAAGTTATACATCATCATCATCATCATTCCCTTTCCACACCTAATGGTGCAATGGGCACTGCATTGGTACACCAATCGCAGCGTATCTTGATTATTGTTTTGTTTCATGAAGGCAAGATGATCAGTCTTACGCTTCAGGTACCACTCAAGGGATCATTAAATATTCTGGTGTGAAAACACCCATTTTAACAAATATTTCGTATCAACTATGTGAGGAATCGAACCCGAGACCATATTAAACCACGAGGCCGACAATAGATAAGTTTCAAATACATAAAAAAACCTACATTATCAGAAAAAAAAAATCCCACAGGCATGGCCTTTGTTGGGTATAAATTTAATTTGAAATTTAAATACTGGAAGAATACGATAGATATCAAAAAGTTAAAAAATGAGTGCTTATATTAAAACATATTTAAAAAAAATGTATTAAAAATATATTCTATTCATCAAAAAGAGGAGCTTTTAAAATCTGCTTTTTTTAATCCATAATTAAAAAAATAAATCAATTGAAACAAATCCTTTACTATCTTTTACTATTATTTTTAGTTCTAGTTTTACAATATTTTACTAGATCTATTATTTTTTTTGGTAATAAATGTTTTATCACTAGTTTGTATCAAACAATAAAGGTTTGAATGAAATAAAAATTAAAATCAACATAAAAACACGAAGATATTACAAAAAAATACATAATTTTGTCACGTAAATGAAAAAAAAACAAAACAATGTTTGATTATGTCCAAATGCTTGCAGACTGGCTGGATTTCCTCCCTAGGGAGTTGTTCATATTTAAATTTATTTCAACAGAGAGGGAAAAATTTTTGAGAAGGGAATATGGAAGTCTAGGCATTTACAGGGCTTATGACCTGTCATTGGCTGGTTTAAGTGGCCACTTTACACACTGTGTAACATTCACCATTCTGCCTATGTTTGAACATCCACATTTCCTCAACTCTTCCATCTGTTGACTTTTGTGAAGTAAAAGAGCTGAAACCTTTATCACGTGGGTAAGATTCATCCGGCTGAACCAAATCACCTACTAGGCAACGCCTGAAAACAATTTTTCAATTTGTATACTTCTTCTTTTACCAGGTAGTAATTCAACAATGTTTGATTATGTCCAAATGCTTGCAGACTGGCTGGATTTCCTCCCTAGGGAGTTTTTCATATTTAAATTTATTTCAACAGAGAGGGAAAAATGTTTGAGAAGGGAATATGGAAGTCTAGGCATTTACAGGGCTTATGACCTGTCATTGGCTGGTTTAAGTGGCCACTTTACACACTGTCAGCCGGATGAATCTCACCCACGTGATAAAGGTTTCAGCTCTTTTACTTCACAAAAGTCAACAGATGGAAGAGTTGAGGAAATGTGGATGTTCAAACATAGGCAGAATGGTGAATGTTACACAGTGTGTAAAGTGGCCACTTAAACCAGCCAATGACAGGTCATAAGCCCTGTAAATGCCTAGACTTCCATATTCCCTTCTCAAAAATTTTTCCCTCTTTGTTGAAATAAATTTAAATATGAAAAAAAATCAAATCAAAGATATTTACAAGGCTCATAGTTTCAAAAGTTTTAATCGTCTCAAATTATCATTACATGAAAAAAAAATACTATTCATCATCTAAAGCATGGTTTCTGCCATACATGAAAATAATTTTATGTAGACTGGGATTTTTAGAACATCCAAGTAGAAAAAGCTGCCTTCTAAAAGTTCACACCATTTTAATAATACATCACTTTGGGATGAGGACTTTTATAGGTAAATTTGTGTTTAGAATTTTGAAATTGATTTTATTTTATACGTATAACTAAAAAATTTTTTTTTTTTACGTTATTTATAATATAAAAAAATTTACAATGTTTTGGTCGGAAAATAGGCACAGAAAAAATGCAAAACCTGTTTTCCACCCCAGGCCCGTGAAATATGTCTGAAAACCGAATGAAAAATCACAATAAATCGCAATTTTCTATTTGATATACGCGTTATATTTACGGCAACCAAAGCCTGTCACAAAAATTGATGATCTCTTCTACATTTCCCGTGAAAATTCCGAATACCCCATTATTTCAATGTAGCTCTTTATATGAAATATTGATGGTAATTGAATGATCTGTGTTTGATGGCTGGGGGTCTAGCATTACTGGTACTGGAGAATTTATTGATGGGGTAGGTTTTCTGATTCGTTGGGAGATCTGTTAGTAATTACCACCGTATTTGGCTACAGTGTGATAGTGATTTGTACGCGAACTGCTAAAAGATTTTATGTTGGTTTGGATGCTGCGCCGGAACCTAATTAGAATATATACTTATACGTTATATTAACATATTAAAAACACAGATAAAAAACGTTTTACGAACGGAATATAGGAGTCAAGGCATTTACAAAGCTTACTTAAATAACAAAACATTTTTTTTTTAAATATCAAATATCTACTGACAAAGTGTTGACACAAGTTTATATAAAATTGCTGACAGCCACGAAATTAGTACACAATCCCAAAACTCCCCTAGGAAGTAAAGTTAAAACTACACAATTTCTATATTTAAGCAGTAGCATCCTTAATTTCTTAGTTCAATTACCGTGATATTTATACTGTCAGTTATAATATGTAGTTCAGTGCCCAGTTACGCAAGCAAAACGTCTACGCAATTACTGATTCAGTTTCCTGTTTATCCAACATGTAATTTATCAATGTACATCGTTTTTCCTTCTTTCAACCTTCAACAGGGTAGGAGCTACCATGCATTTAATCCTACAAATGGATTTTTTTCCCATTATTTGAAACATTTCAATTTTTGTTATTTCTCCGTTGTTTTTTGAAAATAAATATGTGGTTTTTAGTTGTTATATGGCAAAAATTGCTTTGTTTTGATAAGCTTTTTTAATTTAATTTAAAATCGTAAATTTATTTTTATTATATCTTTTCAATTGTGTTGGTAAAACCATTGTTACAGTAAGAATTTTTTCGTAATTCGTTAAAAAAAAAATTTTTAACTCTGACTTAAAACACGTGAAGTAACCAATTAGTTATTGGCGCACACTTCTGCGAATGTAAAAAATGACAGTTGATAATAATCCTCCGTTACGCAAAAGTGTGACTTATTGCCTGGTCGTTAAGGTGGACTTTTGGAAAAACAAAACATCACGAAAAACTCGAACGGTAACCCTTATGGATGGCAATGACGTCACAGATACCCTGTCACCATTACCACCACAGATATATCATCATTCCTGATGAAAATCAGGGCTACCAAAAAATTAACAAATAATTTATTCAAAAAAAAATATTTTTCTGAGACCACTGTAATAGTAGTTTTCTGGGGTATATTAGGTATAAAACAAAATACATATTTTGAGTTTTCATCATTTTGTAGGCAAGAAACTGGAATTAACCGCCTTCGGAGTTATTAATATTAAAATATTAGAATAACGATAGAAAACATAATCAATGATAGATCATATGCTCTGTAAATGCATATACTTCCATGTATTCACTTCTCAAAAAAATTTAAAAATCTCTCGGTTGCAACTTTGATTAACTGATAAGAATTTAAAAAACAATTGTCATGAAAAAACATTATAACAATAAACAATATTTAATAGAAAAACCTTCTAAAAATATTAAAATTAATTGACTTGTCTGTGTTATTTACATATCTATATTAATAAGCGGACTTTTACATAATCTTGACATTTATAAAATTCCTCTGTACGTATGATGTCCACATTTCTGATCATCGTAGGCAACTGAAATAGCTCAAAATTAGACAGCGGAGAGACAACCACTTCCTCTCACTTCTGTTCAATGCACTTTATACTCCTAACGCTTCTATATACCTGCGTGAAAAATTTCAACGCTTATCAGTTGATGGTTTATCTCTTCGTTCTCATTCTCAAGGCACTCTCTTAATACCCATACACAATTCCTCTTCCTTCTCTAACTCATATAGTGTCCATGCGGCTCGATTGTGGAATCATCTCCCACCCACCATCAAAGATGTTACTAAATTATCTCTGTTTAAATCACGTCTGAAAAAACATCTCCTTTCTCTTCCTTAATCTCCCCTCCTTTCTTTTTTCCTCTTTCCTCTTTTTTCCTTTTTCCCATTGAGTAATAGTTTTGATTTAAGGTCATTTCTAAACTAATACGTTTATTTCTATTTTTATATACTTTTAGCTTTATAATCTTTTTTTTTCTATTAAATATGTTCTGTAACTTGAATTATAAAAATAAAACTTTTATTTTATTGGTTGGTTGGAAGAAATTGCCATTTGGCAATAAGCCCGACAATGTACAAATAACATTATGTACAAAATTTAAATAAAAAAAATTGAATAATGTCACCGTACTCCTCCTAAACGGCTTAACCGATTTACGTGCGGTTTTCAGAGAAATGTAGATCTTTGCGCTGTGCGTATTCGTAGATATAAAAATCTTTAATCGAATATGTAAAAAAGAATTTAATAGCATAAATGCTTTATTCGTCAATCTACCGTTTTTTACGTTTTAAGGTACGTTTTTTGTGGATCTCAATCAGATTCTTTCCTTAAACTCCTTAAAATTTCTACCAATTTATTAATTTTTATTGGATTTTTGGTAACACTAAAATAATACTGAATTCATTACATTTAAAAAAATTGTATTCCTACTTAAGTACACCCCTTTGTTAGTGAGACGACCGGAGTTTGACGTTTGCAAAAAGAATGTTATATTTGAAAAAATATTTATTTTATGTTTTGGAATTCAACCATAAACAAGTACCTACTTAAATTAAATATTTGAATTTTAACTATTTTTAGTTTTGGAATTTAATTACAAGCAAGTACCTAGGTACCTACTTATCAATAAAAAGTATTTTTAAGGCAAGCCAACGTTCGGGCAGGACGACATCTGTCGGGTCAGCTAGTTACATTAAACATATACAGTCGAGATAAAAAATGCAGGATTTTAAAAATAAAAAAAAGGTGTAACTAAAAAATTTGACAAGATCTGGAATATTAATTGATATTTTCAAAATTAACATTGTGAATGTTTTATTTTTACTTCTATACTCAAAATCTAAACGATGACAGGGCTTACATTTTTTTATTGGATTTATTACCTTTTATGTCACTTTACAGTTTTCTCTCTCTTTTGGAATAAACTTCAATTTCACAATTCACTCGGAAATAAAATCCAGCATCGTCTACAAACATTTTGACATTTTCAAACCCAAGGACTTAAACCCAAAATCTCCAAATATAGACAAGAGTTTATGATACTAGAAAAACGGGACATTGGTGCATTCATGGTCTATTATTTTAAAATTGGTACGCAAAATTAATTTAGCAAATATTCTATCCGCGTCACATTAAGATTCATAAAATCAAAATAACAGTTTGTTGAAAATACTTCTGCACAATTGGTGTTGAGTTGAATTATTCACAATTGTATAGAAATAAAATGATTTAATAAATACCGTCTCCAAAAAGCTGTTTTGAAATATTTTTCAATCCTTATTTCGTACGGTTGGAGTATTGAAAATAATGCGCCAACACATCGATTAATGGACAGGGATGTATGAACATACATAGAATGGTGTTAGGGTGTGCTAATGTTTGTCACATTTTTCTTACTAATGTATATTTCTACAGAGGTAGGGGGTAGTATTGGGGGCTTGGTGGTGGATGGTTAGGATTAAGGGATCGGTAAAAAATATTTCTGTTCATAAAAGTGTTTTTTACATTATGTTACAAACGGCAAATCTGCCTTTTAAAAAAATTTATAATATTGATACATTTGGCTTAATATTTTATTTTTTTAAACATGAATTACCTTATTATACCCAAGATTTATATAAAAAAAAAATTAAACCAAAAATTATACAAGATTTATATTTTAAAAAATTACCTAATAATTATACAGCATATTCAGTAGAAAGTTTAAATAATAAAATATTCTACAGTAAAGCAACAAGAAAATCATAAGTACTGTTTCACACAGATAGGTAAAGTGAACTAAAAACTGGAAATATATATATTATGAAATGCATGAAAATGAATATGAAACATAAAAAAAACACAATATTTTACACCATCTAAATAAATTACATTAATAATTATCACTATATCAAAAAGATTTAAGAAATATTTTTTAATGGTGACACTTCTGGATTTTTGAATTATTTTTTTCGTGTTTTAGCTCATTGGGCAGTTTATTATGTTCGAATTGGCTAATATTTTCCAAAGACCTACTGTCGAACTTTGTTGAGTGAAACTTAGACACAAGAAGATTCCCTGAATAACGCGTATCGTAATTGTGAAAATCTTGACCAAATGTGTATTTGAAATTTGTGTGAGCAGAAAAGTTTATGATATTTAAAATAGTTTTGATTATGTCATGCAGTGGCATTACCTTGAAAGGAAGTATCTTTGTTTGTTGGTAGATATCCTTGACACGGGAATCCCATTTAAGTGCAAGAATGTTTCTTAGAGCTCTGTTATGAAGAATTTGTATTTCTTTATTTGCTTTGAATTTCATTGTTCATGGACAGGCACCTGAAATGTTAGTCTGATTGTCTTATTTTTCATGTAATAACAATGATCTAGATTTGCTTCAATTGAGTGGCAATGCAGTACTTTATGTACCACTCGGTGCAAATAAAGAAATGATGATGATAATGAAATAACTTTAGGTTTAGTGTTACGACGGTAACGCTGAAGGAGTAACGGATTCTAACAGACCTCAATTAGCCGTTAATCCAGAGACTCCCATGACTCGGTTAAGGGAGGTTAATAGAAGAACTTGATCGCGGATAAGTGAACAAACAACTATTTCATCCAAACCGTTTTGTATTAAGGGATGATATTGAGTACTACGAGAAACTGCAGCGTGGAATCAACAAAATGTATTAAACTACATATTTTTAAAATTATTTATTTCTTAAGTTAGCTTGTATTACATACGAGTAGTATATAAACTAATATTTGCACTTACATATTTATTTACATACATAATTACCCAACGATATGTGAATCTATATAACTCTTTCGTAGGATAAATCTAATCCTTGTCCAATAAAATTTCAAATATTGTTTTTTCCAAATATTTACATTTGGCCACAAAATCAATACTTTTAAACAAATAGACCATCACGCCGTTTCCCCGTAGGGAAAGGCAGAAATAATAGAACGCTATTTACTTTGTATTTGGAGATAGTCCTGGCTTTCTTTACATTCATTTTTGATGGAAATGCTTTGAGTACATTAGAGATAAATAAAAAATATTTATTTATGCTTTATTGAGTAAGTTTAAACATCTTTAGAACTAATAAAAACTTTAAATAACATTAAAAAAATTATCAGAAATTCTAAAGAACACATTTTTTCAAATTAATTAAAAATATTTTAATGCTATCTATTTCAACAATATTTTGAGATTGTCCAAATTTTTGTAGACAAGAACTGGATTCAACTCCCTGGGGAGCTGTTTATAATAACATATTACAACAGAGATGAAGAACATTTAAGAGAAGGTAATATATAAGTCTAGGCATCTACAGGGCTTATGACCTGTCAATGGCTGGTTTAAGTGGCCACTTTACACACTGTGTAACATTCACCATTCTGCCTATATTTGAACATCTATATTCCTTTAATTCTTTCACCTGTTGATGTTTGTGAAGTTAAAGAGCTGAAACCTTTATTTATGCGAGTGAGATTTTCAGGCGTTGCCTAGTATGCATGTGAAATAATTCAGTTAGATGAATCTCACCTGCATAAATAAAGGTTTCAGCTCTTTAACTTCACAAACATCAACAGATGAAAGAATTGAAGGAATATAGATGTTCAAATATAGGCAGAATGGTAAATGTTATACAGTGTGTAAAGTGGCCACTTAAACCAGCCATTGACAGGTCATAAGCCCTGTAGATGTCTAGACTTCTATATTACCTTCTCTTAAATGTTCTTCATCTCTGTTGTAATATGTTAAGCTATCTTTTTCTTTTGTTTCTTATATATTATTTATATTATTATTATATTTATTAATCTTGTTTTTCTTTTCAAGATTATGTCATACCATAATATTATATTAAATGCTTTAAACTTATAAATCATTAAAAAAGGAATGGACAACCCTCGGATGTTGAAGTCTTTTTGTGCATTTTTTCCAAATTATGTTACAGCTTAAATTTAAGATGTATTTTTTAAAGTGTAATTTTGTAATAAAAATTCTGTGGAAAAATAAACAAAAAAACAATAAATAAAAAAATATTGTTTATTTAGAGTTAATTATGAAGAATTACAGATGAATTTGAGTTAGGTATTTTTTTTTTATACTAGTAAGTAGGCAAACATGCTGATCATTACACTACAAGGCCGTCTGAGTAAGACGTCTCGACAATGTTTGATTATGTCCAAATGCTTGCAGACTGGCTGGATTTCCTCCCTAGGGAGTTGTTCATATTTAAATTCATTTCAACAGAGAGGGAAAAATTTTTGAGAAGGGAATATGGAAGTCTAGGCATTTACAGGGCTTATGACCTGTCATTGGCTGGTTTAAGTGGCCACTTTACACACTGTCAAACATTGTTGAATTACTACCTGGTAAAAGAAGAAGTATAAAAATTGAAAAATTGTTTTCAGGCGTTGCCTAGTAGGTGATTTGGTTCAGCCGGATGAATCTCACCCACGTGATAAAGGTTTCAGCTCTTTCACTTCACAAAAGTCAACAGATGGAAGAGTTGAGGAAATGTGGATGTTCAAACATGGGCAGAATGGTGAATGTTACACAGTGTGTAAATTGGCCACTTAAACCAGCCAATGACAGGTCATAAGCCCTGTAAATGCCTAGACTTCCATATTCCCTTCTCAAAATTTTTTCCCTCTCTGTTGAAATGAATTTAAAGACGTCTCGAGTTCAATTTTTGACATGGTTAATATGAAATATTTATTGAAAAGGGTGTATTTAAACTAGAATATTTTATAGTCCACTGGTAACTGAAGCGTAAGACTGGTCATCTTACCTTCATGTAACAAAAAATACTGAGACACGCTGCAATTGGTGTACCGGTGCAGTACCCCATGCACCATTTAGTGTGCAAACGAATTGATGATGATGATGATAATACTATGTAAATTTAGGGAATATTGTATATTTACAAACCAAATAAATAAATATGAATTCATAGTATCGATGCGGTCGTAATTACTATTTTTATACTATGTATATCATTTTTGAATAAACTTAAATAATGCTTAATAAAATATAAATATATATTTTAACTATCGCTAATAAAAACATGGCGTTATTTATTCATCTGTTTTCTTAATTATTAAATTAAACTCTGTGTGTATAAATGTATTGCTGTTATTATTTTATTGAATTGCTTTATTTTTTTGTTTTTTATTCAATTAACTACTTAATTATAAAATAATCAAATAAAAAAATAAAAATCAGATACATGATCTTAACTGTGTAACATCATTTACTATTAAATAACACCCAAGATTCTTCTGATACACCTGAAGGAATCAGGTTGCTGAAGGTTGGATCTGGACTAGGCGTTGACTGCGCACTGTGTTCTCTTTATATTCCACGGTCCTTTGTTCTTCATATTTCAGATGTTAATGTACTGCAGGGCGTTGATCTCGTGTTTCACAGAATGTAATGAATTGAATTCAATAGAAAACGCTGACTTGCTTCTTGGAATCATGACCATATTTAAGGTTAAATTATTTAGCATATTTATTAATGTATTGATTTAAGTATAGAAGAGTTCTAACTTAACAGGGAATTTTGTAACAAGCGGGACGGATAAATAATATTTTAAAAAAATATATATAAATAAGGAAATATTAGCGTTCTTATAATTTACACAAATATTTCAATTTTGGTGGCCATTTTCAACGAGTTGTAAATAACTCACGATTAAAAAATGGAAATCAAGTTGGGGTAGAGTGGGGTTTGAACCTCGGGCCTCTGGCCCGGGAGTCCGCAACACTAGCCACGGGACCACAACCCGATTCAATAATTTTAATAATTGTTCCATAATAAAATAAAAACGTTGGAAGACCATCAAGAAATGTGACTAGTGTTTTCAACTCGACGGCTGTTCTTAAATACAAATCCTAAACAAAGAAATCAGATAAAGATAAGTCCGCTTATTTGTGGCTAACTTGGGATTTTAAGTTCGATTCATGGCGGGGTAAAAGTGAAATATTTAGTAAGGGTTTTTAACAGCTACATTTCACTGTTCTGCACTGGTATCTGAAGCGTGCAACTGATCACCACGCCTTCGTGTAACATGTGATCAAAATACACCACATGCATTTTGTTCACCAATGCAGTGCTCTGTTGCACCATTGGGTTTGGAGAGGAAATTATGACGAATTGTTTTACATATTACGCTATAAAATTTAAAAAATGGACGTTTAATCGTTGTTTTACCAAGAAAAGGAGAATCTCTGTTTGCATTCGAATAATAACAGTTATTTTATAATTATTTCACGTCAGGGTAACTGATGTGCGAAAGTAATACATTTATAATAATGTTAAAATAAATCAAATTTGAACACAGGGTTAACAAACCCTTTGACCGCTAACATCTGTTAAACACATCAAATTACCGAAAACCAACAATAATTAGAACTATGTTTTCTTTTGATTAACCCCTGATTGAAATTGATAGGAACCTTAAAATAACAACCCTAGTTTATCGAAATTAATGGAAATTACCTATGTACGTGCTATGGAAATAGACAGTACCTACATTATATAATAACATAATAGTAACTTTGGCACAGTCACCCATCATCGAACGATGTACTTTATAACATTATCTTATTTCTGACATTTATTTTTAATTATTAATTCTTAAATCGCTTCGCTGAAAAATTTATTAACACGCGGTGACGTAACATAGTCAATGTTATGAGTTTGCTACAATTGTTGTAGACAAGAACTGAATTAAACCTTTTAAAGAGCTGTTTATATTAACACATTATAACAGAGACGGAGAACATTTTGAAGAAGGGAGGATAGACGTCAAGTGTGTAAAGTGGACACTTAAACCAGTCAATGACTGAAGTCATAGCTCTGTAGATGCCTAGACTTCTATATTTCCTTCGATAAAATGTTCTGCATCTCTATTGTAATACATAAATATAAAACATCGTGTTACATCAACCTGAAGGCATTTGTAAAAAAAAAAATAGAGGCATAAATACTGTTATACACTTAATAAAAAATATAAAATTTACCACTGTTATGTCAAAATAAATTAAAACTCATTATTTCACCGGTCGTGTAACTAACGTGCCCCTCTAATTGCTGCCAATAACCAACCGATTGAATCAAATTCTTCGATTGTTTTAGTTGTTTTCACACAAACACCGACCACAGAGCGGGGTCTTTGTCTTCCTTGTTAAAAGTTCTATTCTCGCGCTCTTTTTTATACAGTAATTAGATTTATTGTGGTATTGGCATCACTTTCATTCTTATAATTATTCTTCGCATAAGAATAAATATTTTTTGATGATGCAAAATCGTTTGATTTTCCCATTTTTCGTGCGTTTTACCCGACTACAGCTTTGGAGTAACATTAGCGAATATACAAGGCAATTCCAGTGCGAAAATATTCATCACAGGTTTTGGTTTAAAAAATTGAAACTTTTAAACGCCAAAACATACCAAGAATATTATAAGTTTGTTCAAATGTTTGCAGACTTATTCGCTGCGTTCAAGCATTGGAAAAATGTTAAATGTTTTACATTGTTTAAAGTGACCACTTAAACCATCCAGCAAACGGTCATCAGTCCGGTAAATGCCTTGACTTCCATATTCCTATATTTGCAATGTTTTTTCATATTTCTGTACCTTTAAACGGAAATATTGGAAGCCACACTAGGTAAATTGTTCAGGAGAGTTTGAAGTTGTAAAACTGTTTTGAATGTATCTCTCAAAGTAAAAACACAATTTATTGCTGTATTTTGGATTTATAGGTGTTTGATAAAAATATAAAAGAAAAAAACATTCAAAGTATGGACTATCAAATAACTATAGGACTTAATGGTTTTTGTTCTAACCGCCCGGCCCGCGCCCTTATTCCTCTTCGGACTTAAATATAAACAGTAATGTAGAATATTGAATGAAAAAAAATATATTCATAAAACTTTCTTTAAACAAAAAAATAATTACGTGTTATTAATTAAAGCATTAATTAATTATGATAATAAAAGGTATATATATATATTATAAGTACTTGAAAGTAAACAGTATGTGGTAAAAAGCAAGGCAAAATAATGAAATTAACGGCAGACGAAATGACATAATGGTTGAGTATGGTTGATTATGACAATAAGACTTATTTCTTTGCAAAATCCCTTGCTGCATCAAAGGTAGTTTGTTATAAAAATTGTGGAATTTATTCGGTATCCACTGTTTTAATACCAGCAAACCGTTGAATATTGTTAAAACCATGAGTATTATTACTGCACTACCGGTGTTTTAGAACAATATTTCAGTAATGATAAACCGGTGGACTCCAATGTTTTAAGCATTGATAGAATCTGAATATATGAACAAAACGACATTCATAACTGAATTTTGCTAAAAATGTGACTTCCAGTCTTTCAGCTTTAAGGTACAGATTTGTTGAAATCGTTTATACAAAGCTATTTATTTACGTCCAAAAGGCTACACTATATATGTATACGCCAGTGGTAAATGGTGATTTTATTTACAGGTAAGCTATAAAACAATATCATGTATTTGTACCTACATAGGAGGTACATAATATAATGTAAGTAATATCTGCTATAAATTGATCTTGGCCTGTGGTTCTGTATGATACAACAACTCTCATCCATAAAATCAACTCAAACGACGTAACTTCGTGATATATTATATTATATAGATTGATTATCCATTACTTAAATTTATTCCAATTACAAATAATTCATTAAAAAATAAACAAAAAATACCACAATGAATTCAGTCGATATTAGGTATTCAATTAAAATGTCAACTGGCCGAATTGTTCTTGTAATTTATAGTGCTAAAAACGGCCGCGTGGAGCGCTATATGTCCTGCAATATGATGCATGAAAGTAATTATGGTCTTATGTCAAAAGTACTATCTCAAAGAAAAATAGTCCTTAAGAAACAATGTTTGAAATACTGTTTCCCAAATCAAGAATCTTTAAATAATTTGTGTAATTTGCAAGTTTAATCTAGGAGAAAAAACCCGCACTGGGGTTAATAATACATTCAAAATATAGTAAACTTATTTGTATGAAAAAATAAGCTGGAATAATCTGCTAGTTTTTTGGCTCTCCGCAGGCGCCGGGCGCGCTTTATTAACATTTATATTTTTATTAGGATAAAAATACAAACGGTGAAAATGATTTAAAATATATGACAATTGTTTATTTGTTTTTCTGTAAATAAAATTATAATAAAACATTATTATGGTTAGTCAAATATAATGGTAAGCTACACATAATCGCTTCTATACGCGGCTTGCCCCTGGTATACACTAGATGCAGCACTTGTTTTATGTTCCATTCAACTTAAGTAGTTGTAAAGTGGCCACTAAAACCATTCAATAAATGATCATAAGTCCTGTAAATACCTTGTCTTATTTTAGTTGTATTATGTCAAGCCTTCACATATTCACATTTCAACGAAATTCATCCTCTCTGGTGAGATACTATAAATACGTGTGGTTTTAGGGAGAGTTACCCTACTTGGCTTGTGCGTGACTGAATTTTAACCCTTTCGCTTTCGTAGTAATAATTGCAGGCAGCACGCAGCTGCTAAAGGGTTAACTCTGTCACTATTATCAATAACTGACAATCAAAGATTTAGATTTACTTTTGAATGGAGTAATAGGTGTCATTATTTTTAATTTATACGCCATTAATATAGTTACGCACCATTATACATATTTGGATACGCAAAACCAATGGAAAAATATTGTTTTTTAGATTTGTTTTTTTTAAATTGAGTGCATTTAAAAAAATATTTATTTAACAAAAACAAATATTGCTTAAGAATAGAAAAATATCCCCTTTTGTGTAATTTTAAAGTAATAAGTAAAAAAAAATATTTACAACTTATTAGTACCAAACAAGATATTTTTCAATTTCTAATTTTCAATTTCCGCGAAAACAGTCATTGCATTGGCCACGCCCCTAATACGTCACGATTCGTGTTAATCTTCAACTTTATTTGTAACCGTTAAAATTTTTATAGAACATCGTCACGAATCTTGACGTCACAATTATTAATGCCAAACATTTCGCGTTTTTCTAGCGACATTTAGGATGGGGTGGTTCATACGCCAATATATTAAACCCTCTTTAAATAGTACAAAGATTAATTATTAAAGTAATTCTAAAGAAACCCTCAACATTCAATACGGAAAGTCTATTTAAAATATTTAAGATTCATACAGTAGACTCTTTATAAAATAAATTCTATTATACAAATATACAAAAAAGAAAAAATAAAAGATACCAACATAATATTAAAATTTCTAAATTCCACACAAGTCACGTTCAAAATAGCTTTTTATTCAAAGGTGTAAAAAATTATAATAATCTTCCCAATGAACTAAAAACTATTAAAAATAATCTGAAGAAATTTTTTGAACACGTGTAAAAACTACATTTAATTTGAATAAGTATGAATGTATTATTATTTTATGTTTTATCTTTATATATCCTATGTTTTAGTTTTTTTCTCATGTACTCGTATTTAAAATTATATAAACTCTTATTATAAACAACTACAACAGTGTAAGTCACTCTCCAAGGACAAGATTTAGTCTCTTTTTTGGAGAGTTACAGTGATAACATTTACAAGATGTGTAAAAGTAGATATGTATAGATGTTTTTTAAAAACATGTACCGTTTTAAAAAACAATGTACAAAATTGTGCAAACACTAGTTATATAGACAAATAATGTGCATTTTTTACTGCAGTGTGTAAAAATATTTATGATTTTATCAATAGCAAGTTGTCAATTTTTATGGCATAGAACTCTAAAGCTGAGTTCACATGAGCATAAAAATAAAAAAAAATCCCATACTTTATTTTTTGAAGATGAAATTTTTTGTATTATTTTTTAATCTGAATGACCTGTTTATCTCAAATTCGTTTCCTCTGTCTTCTTTTGTAAATAATGTAGTGAAAATATAATTGATTTTGTGGATAGTGTCTTCTGTAGGAACTTTAAATAATTTACATAGTCTTTTCGTGTTGAATGTTGAGGGTTTCTTTATAATTACTTTGATACTTAATCTTTGTGCTTCTAAGAAGGTTCATTATATTGGCATATGCACCATCCCGTCCAACAACATCGTATTGTTATAAAGATTACACAATTGAATAATAAGATTTTTTAAATGATTGATTTTTAAAATATTCCTAAATATAATAAATAAGTATGTACATTATCTAATACGTTTAACTAGTTCACTAATATGGTCTTTCCATTTTAGGTTTTGGTCTATGTATACACCGAGATATTTAATTTGTTACTTTACTTAAATTACATTAAATTATATAATGGTTATTTTGAATATAATCCTCATTGCCATATTATGAAGAAATCGTGTGTTTTTGATTTTTAACAGTTAGTAATTCATATGTATGCATATTTTAATTTTAAAGATAAAACACTACTCTTTATTTATTTATTTGGTTTACAAACAATGAAAAATAATTCATAATACACATATATATTGAAACAATAAAAAAATAGACACTATTTATTATATACTACAAACAGTAATTAATTACATATTTAAATAAAATGAGCAAAATAAATAATAAAATAAAATATAAGTTAGTGTAATTTTTTTTTTTAATGTAAAAATTTTACAAATTAGTAAAAAAAGTAAACATGAATAAAATACGTATTATAATTAAATTAATAATAAAAATTATAAAAATTATTAAAAAAAAATAAAAAATTATTAATATAAAACTAATAACGACAATTTATAACATAATAATAAAAACAAATAACAAGTAATTTATCGTTGTATATCACATTTTTAATCTTCCCATTAATGTATGGAATGTTTGCGTCATACAACTTTATACCCATTTTTTTGCCATCCATTCGTTCTATATGTTTAAACCAAATCATAACTCTTTTCTTAATTATGATGATAATACGTATGCCCTCTTTAAAAAATGTGTTTTACTGTGCTAAAAAATATATATTTTAGTTTTCGGATACAATTATAATCATACGCTCACTTACATTAATCGATTGATCTGCCTGCACATAATAATCATCATTAGAGCAACAATGGCTTAGGGGATGTTCCTGTCATGATTGTTTGATTTACATTCTATCAACCCTTTCCTAAGGTGTGTCAAACCACCCCGTCATCCCCTAATATGAACATGATACACTTGTCCTCTATCTTCGATATTCAGAGTCTTGTAAAGAATAATTATATTGTGAACAATCACAAAATTTTTATGTTTATAGCATTTACCCCAATCAATTGTATGGTTTATGAATTGGAAAAAAAACACATCATATTTGTATTTATTTATTTATAGATACGCCCAATGAGCATTTTTAAGGGCATATTTATACATAGAAAGTCATCATGAAAAAAGTAAAAAGACTCAATGGTATATAGTAGACTCGGTGGGAGTGGAAGCGGGAGAGAGGTGTTTATAATAGAATTTGATTCAGTGATCATTTGAAAGTAGACAACTTGTTATCGAAAAAATCAAGACTGGTATGTTTGTTGGCAGACCTAAAAATGAAAACCATAGTTAGTTCAATGGTTATTGGTATGACAGAATATGTTTTGTCTGAGGTTTCTAGTTGGGATATTTAATTGTATTGAGCTCAGTAGTTCAGGCGCATCTAAAAGTGAGTTGAGAATTTTAAGCAGGACTAGAAGGTGGAATTTATTTCGACAGTCTTAAAAATAATATACATTTAAGGTAGTTCTAACTCATTATGCGTACATTCGTCTCTGGAAAAGCCCAACCTCCAGCCTATCTATCTTAAAAATCGATGTTGAACTGATTCAATATTCTTGATGTGAACATCATAATATGGAGACCAGATAACAGAGGAATACTCTAGGTGCGGGCGAACTAGAGAACAGAAGAGAGATTTAAGGGTATTCATATTTTTGAAGTCAGTTGTGCTTCTGTTAATAAATCCAAGGAGTTTTAACGATTTAACAATAACATATTCAATATGAATTGTAAAAGAAAGTTTAGTGTCAAGTATAATACCTAAAACTCGTATACTAGACGCAGATGATAATATTTTATCGTTCAGTGAGTAGCGTATATAATTGGATTCTCCAGACGAAAAAATCTCATAACCTTGCACTTACTTAAGTTGAGATGTAGATTGTTGGATGAGGACCAGGTGCTTAAAGACAGTAAATCAGATTGTATGCATGTCATTTAACAATTTCAGTATTTTGAAAATTAAACGATTTTAACATTTTTTTTAATATTCAAACAAAAAAATACAAACTATAACTTTATATTAAATATCCATATCTCCCTAATGTTTCAAAATGCTCGTGTTTGGAAAGGAACTTTGTTTTGAAAATAAACCGCTCTCATGTAAAGTTAAATAATATCACATGCGTCTATGTTCTACGATACTAAAGATAAGAAATTTTTATCACGTCGGTAACATTGGTCAACATGATATATGTCTAAAGAGTACCAATAGGCGCACTAAATGCAGTTTTTTTATTCTGTTTTCAAAAATGTATTCAAAATATCGCCATTACCCACATAATTCCAAAATTAAAAATTTCAACGCTTATCAGTTCATGGTTTACCTCTTCGTTCTCATTCTCAAGGCACTCTCTTAATACCCATACACAATTCTTCTTTCTTCTCTAACTCATATAGTGTCCATCTCCCATCCACCATCGAAGATGTTACTACATTATCTCTGTTTAAATCACGTCTGAAGAAACATCTTCTTTCTCTTCCTTAATCTTTCCTCCTTTCCTTTTTCCTCTTTCCGCTTTTTTTCCTTTTTCCCATTGAGTAATAGTTTTGATTTAAGCTAATTTATAAACAAATACGTTTATACAACATTATTTTTGGTACGTGTACTTTTGTACACACACAAATAATTAAAATACTTATTAACGCTAATTAAAATACTTAACTTTAATATCAATACATTGATGACGCTCCAACTCGCTTGTGGATGGTTTCTCGATTCGGTAACATATTTACAAAAATCAAAAATGTTACCTGTGTGGATATTCGCTAATAAGCGGAATGGGGAATGTTGTAGTACCTACTTAAAGTGGCCACTTAACCCAGCCAGTGACAGGTCATAAGCCCTGTAAACGCTCGAATATCCATAATCCTGAATTTGAAAAAATTCTACCTCATCTCTGTAGGGATATAAATAAAAAAAAATAAATACGTTTAGTTCTATTTTTATATATTTTTAACTTTTTAATCTTTTTTTTTTCTATTGAATATGTTCTGTAACTTGAATTATCAAAATAAAACTTTTATTTTATTGGTTGGTTGGAAGAAATTGCCATTTGGCAATAAACCCGCCAATGTACAAATAACATTATGCACAAAAAGTTAAATAAATAAAAAATAAAAAAATTCCGTCAAAGCCATGGACAATACTCCCGCTTTCTTATACCTCAAACAAAAGTGTCCTAAAATTAGTGATGCAAATAAAAGAAGGAATATTTGCATGATGAATCGTTTGAGGAACTACTCGTATTGAATCCGCTGGAAAATGCATCTTAGCAAGCATTTAAAAATGTTACTCCGTTTTCTAGGTAAGTCAGAATGTTTGAATATCGAACAATTAAGAATACTGAATATAGTAAAATATTTGAAATTATAAATAACTGTTTCTCAAAAGGCTTGCGCGACGGGAAAAAACGTACAAAAAAACTCGGGAGAAAAAATACAACCTGAATCGAATGTTTTTCTTTCTGAAACAATTTTTTTTGTCAACGGTATTTTGAATCTGTCCAAATTTTTGTAGACAGGGACTGGATTCAACTCCCTGGGGAGCTGTTTATATAGAAACATATTACAACACAGATGAAAAACATTTAAGGGAAGGTAATATAGAAGTTTAGGCATCTACAGGATTTATGACCTGTCAATGGCTGGTTTATGTGGCCACTTTACACACTGGTTAACAATAACCATTCTGCCCATATTTTAACATCTATATTCCTTCAATTCTTTATCTGTTGATGTTAGTGAAGTTAATGCCCAAACTTCTACATTACCTTCTCTTAAATGTTCTTCATCTCTGTTGTAATATTTTTTTTTTTTTTTTTAAACGACAAATGCGGCTGGTGATTGAGCTGCTGGTTTTATTGTTTTATAATATTTTACTGACAAAACAAACTTGCATTTTTCATGCATAAATTTATGTAGGTATCAGTTGGCCTTGTTGTGTAATGGCCAGGTTTCGGGTTCGATTTCCAACATGGTTGAAATGAAATATTTATTTAAAAAGGTGTTTTTACATTAGAATATGCATAGTCCTTGGACTGGTACCTGAAGTGTACCACTGATCATCTTACCTTCAAACAACAAAAAAATATCAAGATACGCTGCGTTAGGTGAACCAATGCAGTGCCCTATGCACTATTCAGTGCGGAAAAGGAATGATGTTGAAGACGAACCAATAAGTTTAAAGTTATTCTTCAGTGTACGACAAATCAACAACTATGAATTAGGGGCGACTTTATCATAACGAATTATTAATTCATATGATGACAATGCAATATTGATAATTATAATTAATGGATACACGCAACATCACATTATTAATATTTCACTTTCTGAATATTGATTAACTTTAAAATTTATTTCAACAAAGAGAGACAATATTTTTTTTCACTACACACTGTGTAATATTCATTATACATCCATGTTTGAACAATAATATTTTTAAAATTTTTACAACTTTCAGTAAAAACAATACCTCCACATACCCGAAAACCGTTTAAAAGACCCTGGTAAATCCTTTCGGTTTCCTTCATGCAAAAATATCATTTTTTTAAAACGTTTTTATCTCATAAACCAACATTTTAAAAAGGTTAGTAATTAATTTTAAAAAGAATAAAAAACAAGTTGTTAAAAGACTATTTAACTAATCGAAAATATTTTTTTTATATATCGTATTGTCATCGCTATGATTAAAGTTTTCTTATTTTGAAATTACTCCGCCCGTGACGTCACTAGTTGTCATCGATAAGTGGTCTTGACATTCAAAAAGTGAACCCCGTACGTACAAAAACACGCTTAACATGGCTTCGCAGAAACTAGAAATATATAAAAACACATAATTGATTGTCTATTCTAATCAGCTGTTCACTAGAACTTGTGACGTTTGCGATGTTTGAACATCAATTCATCACATCCTGTTAAAGATTTCAGCTCTGTTACTTCAAAAAAGTCAACAGATAAAAGAGTAGAGGACATGTAGACGTTTAAACATAGGCAGAATGGTGAATGTTATACAGTGTGTAAAATGGCCAATTAAACCAGCCAATGACAGGTCGTTAGCCATGTAAATGTCTAGACTGACATATTCCCCTCTCAAAAATGTTTTTCCTCTCTGTTGCAATAAAGTAAGATCTACAATTAGTAATGTTGTATTAAGGTGGCCTGCGTGGTGTAGTGGTCAAGGCGCTTGACTCACTCACAGTTCCGGGTTCGATTCCCTCAAGCCTGGGTGTTCTGATCTGTAATCAGAATATCCTCTGGTTTTACTAATATCCGTACAATCAAAACTCTTTATTGCTCAAATGTTCGCCCTCTTCTAGAATATGACTTCGTGGTCTAGTCTCCATTCTATGTCAATCGCATAAATCACATTGAATCAATCCAACATCGTTTCTTTCGAAAAGTAGCGTGGATGCTTGGACCAGAGGGAAGTAATTATACAATGTTAAATATTTCCAGTCTACAAAAACGTAGAACTAATATTGATTCCATATATATGTTCAGCATACTAAATAGTATAATCGATGTTCCATCATTACTGGGACAAGTAAAATTCAATATTCCGACTCGTAGGTTGAGAAACAATAAAGGACTGTTCATCGATCAGCATAGAACAAACTATGGCCTTGATTCTTCAATGACCCGACCCGTTTTTGTTGTATAATTGACTCAAGACAAGATCAAGACTTATTTGGTTTAAGTCTACAACGATTTAAACGAGCACTAAATAAATAGTCCAGGTCTTGTCTTGATGTCCCTTATGCTTGTCAATGCTTCTTTTTCTTTTTTTAAATGTTTTAAACTATTCTTTTTTTGTAATATTTAAACCATTTCAATTGCATGGAAAATGTCCATTAACTCTTGTGTGGCTGTGATGTCACACTAGTCGACATAGGACTCAAAATTTGATATATCTCTCTTATTTTTTTAAATGATGAATTCGTATTTTTTGTATCTTCAAATGGACATTTTAACACCCGATTTGGAAAGTAAAATTTGTATCACTATGCTATATGTAAATACAAAAAATATGTAACCTTGCTACGCGAAGCATGAATGTCCGCTAATTCAGCAACACATATATACAGATACCTTATACAAGACAGAGCACGAAGATAGAAGTCATAACTAGGAAAACTGAGACGCTGTTCTGCGGTGGGTGTCATCTAAAACAGATTTAGTCTTCAGTCGGTTAATGACAATGATGGGGGACGCACGCGCGTAACATGAGCGGCGTATTTGTGATTTTCAATTTATTTTGCTATAACAGGATTAAATTATATGTTTATTCCCATAAATTATGGAAAAGGAATTATTAAACAGTAGTCTCTATGTTTTCCATTTTTTTCAAATGTCTGAACTTTAGAATATTCCGTCTTTTACAAGTGGTAACACGATGTTACATCACCGCGCGCAAAGGGATTATTTACCACAGTCTTTTAAGGGTTAGTAAAAAAATAAATCACCACTGTAATTGGGTTGGTAAAAAAAATTACCACCAAAAAAAAAGCATGCATAAAATACATTCTGAAAATATACATTCAGTAAGAAAATTTTTAGTGCTCACTAAGAAAGAAGTTACAAAATTTAATTAAAATAAGTCATTAGGATTAAAATAGTTACGACTGAAACAAAATTAAAACAAAAACGACCAATGACGAACATTGAAAATGCGGTTTTTCAAAACTCCGTTTGCAAAAATATGTCCATAAATTATCAAAAGTAATCAATTCGACATAACATGCAATTCTCTAATGAATTTTCCGCTCAATTTTAAAGCTAGACATTGGCAAAATTAATTCAGATTCAGGCGTGTACAAAATACGATATTTTATACGTAAAATACGAAAAGGCAATATCATGAACATCGTTTTACTCGTTCAGAGAACCACAAATAACAATAAAACAAATAAAAACAAATGAGCGTAGAGGGTTAGAAGTAACAATCGACAGGGTGGGGGAGAGGCGGGAAAACCGTACACGTCTCTTCTGTCATGCCATTTTATTGATTAAAAAACCCCAAACCATTCCAAGTGCTTTTAACAACGAGCGTGTATGACTTTGTACGATTGGGATGCTCAATGCGAGGGAGGAGTTTGGGGGTGTTGCGGCCATTTATTCTTGTGATCACTTCAAGGGGCCTCGTGGAAAGTTGAATGTATTTAAAAAAAACTTACTTGAATTTTTTTATGTATTTTTTCAATTGATTCATTTATCAAAAACATATAAATTATCAAGTCCTACTGAACAGTTCGTCAGCTGGTGCTTATAGTTAAGCCCTAATATATATATACATAATATTATCTCTTAAATTCTATAAACATATAAAAACTCTTATTACTGTGGAAAAAAATGAAAGTTTGTACATCGAAAATAAAAAATTGGTGAAATAAAAAAGGAAAACATAAAAAAATTTCAAGATAAAAAACCACGTTCTAAAAGCCGGATCTCAGCAGACGTCTTTCTCTTGAGCCAGATAATTTTTTTGATTTTTCATATTTAATGGGAGCATATTATACATTTTTGGTGTATTGTACTCGAGTGTTCTTTTCCCGTATTTTTTGTTAAATTTAAGGAGAGCTAGTCCATCTTCACTAGTGAAACGAGTATTATAAACATGCTCCAATTTCTTTTTATATTCAGATAGAGACGTATGCTGAAAAATTAAATAAATAAATAAAAATATTTTTTAAATACGTTTAATAACAGAATATACGAAGAACAAGTCGCAGATATCTTAGATCGTACAGGAAAATTAAAGTGGCAGTGGGCAGGATACCTGGCGAGGTAAAATGATGGCAGGTGGACGCCCAGAATAATAAAGTAGAGACTATGGGCAAATAAAAAAGGTGTTGAAAAGCCACAAAGAGATATATCGGTGACATTGCCTCGATAACTGGTAAAACATGAATGATTAAAGCGGGAGATAGGTTGATAGGGTGAAAGATTACCTAGGTTAACCTTAGGTAACCTGAGGTTAGGAAATTATTTCACGATAATCACTGTCTCTATACATCTTATTAAAATTAAATGTGGGTCTTGCTGAGTGATCTTTTAAGATGCCATCTGTTTCTCTCAAATTAATGTTTTATTCATGTATTTGTGTCAGGGTACTCGATATTTTGTCACTTTTGAAGATCCTGATGGAAAAAAATATTTAATTAAAAATTATCTCATGTATTTAAATATACAACTAGTTACTAATTTTCCCTGTATGCAAGAGTACACTTGAAAATCACAAAAAAAATCGTGGTGATATTCGTAGCAGTTGCTGAGATATTTATTAATTAAATACAATTTGCAATGTTGGTTGGATCACAGGATCGGTCTAGTTAAAAAAAGATTCAAGTGAAATAAAAAGCAACTGGTCTCCACAAATGTCCCTCAGGCCTCTCGGTCAGCTACCAGATCTCGTATATTTCTCTATAAATGCAGTGCCCTATGCACTTCTGAGTGCAGAAAGGGGAGTGAAGTTTAACCTAGGGGCATCTTTTTTTTTAAAACTCTTTTAGTGCTACTGCCTCTTAGCTTCCCAATCGCAACGCCTATGGTTTTGTGAGAAGTACATATTGGCAAAAGGAGTGAGCAAGCATGTCGGCAATAGTCAGAGGCGGTTCGTGTCTCGTATTACTTATTAATAACGCGGCGTTATGATCTGCCATACAGTACATATAGGGTGAGTTGACAGGGTGGGTTGTGCTGAGGAACAGGGGTGAGGGGTGAAAAACTCTGAGAGATTGTTTGCGGGGGTGATCAGTGCGTTCATATAGGTGATCAAAAAATAGAGCAGTTTTTTTTTTCTGGTATTTAGATACGGCATTTCTGCCATTTACATAACATGTTGGATTGTTACATCAATGTGATTGTAGGAAAATAAATACATTGAAACCACTGAGGTATAATAAAATGGAGATTTTCAACAACGCTCATTTTTCGGAACACAATTTCATCGTGTTCCGAAAAATGAGCGTTGTTGTGTCAATCTTGCCTTGCAAAACGTAGAGTAAAAAAGATTGACTGTCTTTGCCAGTTTACTGTGAATTCAAAGCTGCATGTTGCCGCCTTTTTGCGCTGCTTCATATTTAATAGCTACAAGTTATGTTCCGGAAATTAAAATAGGAGCCTTGTGCTACATCTGGTATACAATGTCAACAAGGTTTTGTAGAACATTATTAAATGAAAGAATTGAAGAAATATAGATGTTAAAATATAGGCAGAATGGTGAATGTTACACAGAGTGTAAAGTGGCCACTTAAACCAGCCAATGATTGGTCATAAGCCCCATAGACGCCTAGACTTATATATTACCTTTTCTAAAATGTTATTCATCTTTGTTGTAATTTGTTTGTATTAACAGCTCCCCAGGGAGTTGAATTCAGTCCTTGTCTACTACATAAATATTAAAACTACTTAATCCCGATTTATTGAAGTTGGTTTCCTTTTTTTTTTACAAGAATGCATATGTCTTATTTAAATAAATATTTGAGGGCAATTGTCCACAAGTTGTTAATATAAAGTTTATATTTGAAGCACTAACTTTGTGGTTATTTATTATAATAAAATAAATAGAACAACTTTGTTTTTAACCACTAAATTTTCAAAGCAATTGAAACCGGTTGGTGAAAAATAAAAATTAGTGGTTAAAAACAAAGTTGTTCTATTTATTTTATTTTATTTAAGTTGTAAATAAATCACATTGAAAAAATGGGAATCAAGTGTGGGATTTGAACCACGGACCTTTGATCTGTGAGTCCGATACCCTAAACTTTCGACCAAAATCCGATTTTTCAATGTTTTTCATAACATTTTTTGTAGTTGGGTAGTGATAGATGAAATATAAACTAGATAGATACGACGTATATTTTAATATCTAGATCAATTTTGTTACATAGAAGGAAAAGTGATCAACCTTACGCATTACGTACCAATTCAGGGTCACGATTACAAATTTTATATTCATGCCGAGACGATATAAAGTAAAATCGATATTTAGATACCAAAATGTGAATATTTGTATAAAAAATAAAGCATTTTCGTCGAAAACCGGTAATTAAATCATTTTAGAAAAAAATAATGTATAAATATTATATTTATCATACAGAAAAAAATATTCAACTTTTTAAATAAAATTGTACACAGTTTTTTAATTTTCATTACTTCACGGGTCTTAAGACAGTAAAATATTGCAGTGTTAAATCAACATTAAAAAAAATACTTTACGTCAACCGGGAATCAAACCCGGGTCCTGAAGAATGATTGAACGTTCACAACGAGGCGGACTCATTTTCACTCGATTTCTTTATTCAGGATTTTTATCTGAGAGCAGCCATCGAGTCGAAAATACTCGTTCGGGGTTCTGGTCTAATTTCACAAATATAACTGTTTATTAAATTATTTGTATAACTCTGTAGTTAAAAAAGATTCTAGGTGAGTTAAATGGTAAAGTTATATATATTTTTAAAAACACAGTAGGCTATATTAACGCGCGCATTTTTTGTTCGCTAAATTTACATACACAAAAATATTACGGAGAAATAAAGGGCTTTGTACGCGTATCAATAAGGACAAAGTGTAACACTACGACCACTAAGCCATGGTTTCAATCCAATCGCAATCTCGGTATTTTCCCTTAGATACGGCCTTTTCACTATCGAACATTCCTTTGACTTTGCCTGTAACGAAGTATTTATTTATTTATTTGATTATATTATATCAGTTGAAAGATAGCTAAGTATGAAGTGTCTTTTTTTTGACATATAAATCCAGTATATAATATATTACAGGATTTATCTCGATGAGATCTACAATCTGGCAAAATATGGTGTGTCTTAGTTTAATAGAGTTAGATAATATTAGTCGAGTTACCGAGACATTATAATGTGTCTATTTTTCTATTTCCAAAGACGATTTGACAACACACGTGACGTACTATCTTTAGAAATGGGGTAATGGTTGAAAATTTATGATACGTCTTCTTTTGCCGTATTTGTTTTGGATGGTAAAATATCATATGTCAAACATATCATGTTTTACAACAGAGATGAAGAACATTTAAGAGAGGGTAAGATAGAAGTCTAGGCATCTACAGGGCTTATGACCCGTCAATGACCCGGCCACTTAAACGAGCCATTGACAGGTCATAAGCCCTGTAGATGCCTAAACTTCAATCTTACCCTCTCTTAAATGTTCTTCATCTCTGTTGTAATACGTTAACATAAACAGCTCCCCAGGGAGTTGAATCTAGCTCTTGTCTACAAAAATTTGGACAAACTCAAAATATTGTTGATAAATCCACCTGGTCCATGAAGAAGTAAAGAAATTAAAAATAAAAAAACATTTTCAGGCGTTGCCTAGTATGTAGATGAAATAATTCAATTAGATGAATCTCACCCGCATAAATAAATGTTTCAGCTCTTTAACTTCACAAACATCAACAGATGAAAGAATTGAAGGAATATAGATGTTCAAATATTGTCAGAATGGTGAATGTTACACAGTGTGTAAAGTGGCCACTTAAACCAGCCATTGACAGGTCATAAGCCCTGTGGATGCCTAGATTTCTATCTTACCCCCCTCTTAAATGTTCTTCATCTCTGTTGTAATACGTTAATATAAACAGCTCTTCAGGGAGTTGAATCCAGTTCATGTCTACAAAAATTTAGACAAACTCAAAATATTGTTGATATCATGTTTTGCCAACCATTACTCTTATTTCTAAAGATGGTATGTCATGTGTGTTGAAAGATGGCTAATTATGATATGTCTGACATATCTTATTTCTAAAGATGGTATGTCATGTGTGTTGAAAGATGGCTAAATCTAATATGTCTGACATATCTTATTCTGGCTTCTGTTTTAGATAGCAAATTATGATATGTCAGGGAAGTCTGGAAAAAATTTAAATATTTCAGCATTTTGTGTGGACACGCTATTTAAAAAAATCCCGGAGAAGGAAAATTTGTTTTTGTTTTTTAATATGAAAAGCAACGTGAGTAATTCTAAGTTAGTTCAAGTCCTGGTGATGGTCCTGATGATGAGAAAGTAACCTTGATATTAGTCGACATATAACTTAAAAGTTAAAATGGTTTTTACAAATTTCACTGTCATATCAGTCAAAAATGTTTTTTTTTTTTATATTGAAAATTACCGTTTTAAAAAGTAAGTTCTAAATTTTTTCATTCACTTTTATATTTGGTATGTATATACTTTAAGTTTAATCAACGACTAAGCGTTCACTGTTTGTTTTTTAATGTAGTACATTTATCGATTTTATAAAAATAATCAAACAGGTTATTCATGATTTAAGTATTCTTAATTCCTATATTGAACAAAGGACGTACATTTTACAAGTAATAAATTATCATAAAATTGAAGGTCCAAATAAATATGTAAAAATAATAGCTTCCCCGACTCCCTGGCCATGTGATTCCATTCCCATAATCCATTCAAAACTCGGGGTGCACAAATAATTTATATTTTTGATCGCGGTCAAATATTAAATAGTTGTAAACACTTACTGATTTACACTTATTTGCTTATAAATTTGTATAAACCACTTTAATTTTTTTATTACACTTCGACCGGTTTTGAGGTGACTACCTCATCGTCAGGAATTTAACTAACTTATTAGTTTTATACAATATTTTATTATTTAAAACGCGTTTGATTATAAGTTAGTTAAATTCCTGACGATGAGGTAGTAACCTCGAAACCGGTCGAAGTGTAATAAAAAAAAATAAAGTGGTTTATACAAACTTATAAACAAATAAGTGTAAAATGTCATACCACAAAGTGAAAAATGTTTTTGATAACAATAATATACTGATTTATCTAGGTTTAAAGGTTCCAAGCAGTATTTTTCTCTTAATCAGGACAAAAATTACTCTAATACGCAAAGTATTCTAACTCAAACGAAAGACATAACCCCAACAATACAACACATAAATAATATAATTACTAGATCCTCAACACAATCATCATCATTCCCTTTCCACACCTAATGGTGCGTAGGGCACTGCATAGTTTACCAATCCCAGCGTATCTTGATATTTTTTGTTACATGATGGTAAGATGATCAGTTGTACACTTAACACTATAGTCCTCGACACAAAGACAATCTCAACACAAAGCGTTCTGTGTATTGGTTTTCTTACGAAATGGCAGCCTGACTTCATTTTTATTTCTTGTTTTATATTCGCGTTCACATTGATAAGAAAAATCGTTTTGAGTCAACTCTTTTAAAGGATAATTTAATCATTTTGTAAACGAACAACATTACATTAAAATATATCAGTTGACGTACTGCCATAATTTTTGTTTGTTTCAGCATCAACTTTATCCAAGTGTATTTAATTTTTCTCAAAATTACTGTCATAGCATTTTGCAGAACAGTAAGTTTATTTTTTTCTCCTTCAGTTGCCAAAAACAAAATACAACTACAATAATTTATATGAGGCACAATAATATAATTATAAATCATCCTGCACGAATCTGCAGTTAGATATGTAACTTCTGATTCTTCCCATAAGAGAACCCTTCCTTGCGATCTTATTCGTCACATATCTTGTATTCTGGGAAAAAGTCAGTTTATAATCTATATTTTAGAACTGAACATAATCAAGTCAAGAGACTATGAAACAAATCGCTTCGTTCTGGTCTAGACATAGAAAAGGAAACAACTTTCCCGTGTAGTAATTAATTCAAAACGCGAGAGCGTCGAAAAATGAATTTATAATTTTTTTAACACGTAAAACAGGGTTGTATACATACATTCTAACTCTCTCATACATTTTCATTGCCGTTCAAATATTTACCTATAAACGGGTAACGTTAAATATGCGATTACGTATTCAATCGCGTGACCAATAGCCCCACACTCCCCAAGGGACCCGCACATTTTTTATCTGACACCCCTGTCGCTATTTGACCCCCGTTCCCCAAAAATAAATAGATATTCGGCACTGATAAAAATTAATCACCCTGGTTTTGCTAGTAGGAGCATCGACCGATTGCAACCAGCCTATTGTTTTGAATTTAACATTGTTAAAGAATCACGTCAGTCCATACGGCTTTTCAAAACGAAATAAAAGAATCAATTACTCAACGATGTTTGAGTAAGTCTAAATGCTTGCAGACTAGCTGGACTTCCTACCTAGGTAGTTATTAATATTTAAATTTATTTCAAAAGAGCGAGAAAACATTTTTGAGAAGGGAATATGGAAGTTTAGGCATTTACAAGGCTTATGACCTGCCGTTGGCTGGTTTAGGTAACCATTTTACACACTGTGTAACATTCACCATTCTGCCCATGTTAAAACATCCGCATTTCCTCAACTCTTCCGTCTGTTGACTTTTGTGAAGTAAAAGAGCTGAAACCTGTGATAGAGGAATCTCACTTACGTGATAGAGGTTTCAAAAGCTTGTATATGTAATTTTTAATACTTAAACGATTTTTATGCTTGTTCATATATTTTTAGCTGGTATTATGTTCATATATAAGCTTTTGACTTTTTAAACCTATATTAGTTTTTGATTCGTGTAATTTTTTAACATTTGCACTTTCATAAACATACAAGTAATTTTCAAAATTTTTCTTTTATAGATTGTATTAAGAATACATAATTTCAAATTCATTTCCATACCTTGTATTTTGTTTATTTTGTAATTTTTTGATACCTTTTCATACCCTTTAAATTTGTTGTGAATCATAAATTTTATTCTGCTTTTGTAAATAACGTTATACTTTAAAATATACAAACATCTGTAAATAAGTATTGTTATCTGCATGTCCCTAAATAAGTATTTTTACAAAAACTCCTTGGGAATATTAAATAAAATTATGCATAATATGTTTAAAATTTAAATTTGAAAAAATAAAAAATAAATTTCCGAAACTTCTAGATGTGGGTTCTACAGTGCCCATGACAAAGGGAGACTTAGCAAAATGTAAACTCTCGCCTTCCACACAGTAGGCAGGATCTTTATAGACCTCGGTTTGGAGGGCGAGAATTTTTCACGGGGACCGGTAAGAATAGATCTTTACATGTCGCAGTGAGCTTGCATCAGGGGCAAACCGTGTATAGAAGCGATTATGCACAGCTTACCATTATATTTGACTAACAATAATAATGTTTTATTGAAATTTTATTTACAGAAAAACAAATAAATAATTGTCATTTATTTTAAATCATTTCCACCGTTTGTATTTTTATCATAATATAAATAAAAAAAATAATAAAGCGCACCTAGCGCCTGCGGTGAGCCAATAAACTAGCCGATTATTCCAGCTTATTTTTTCATACAAATAGGTATACTATATTTTGAACCCCAGTGCGGGTTTTTTCTCTTAAATTAAACTTGCAGATTACACAAATTATTTGAAGATTTTTTATTTGGAAAACAATATTTCAAACATTGTTTCTTAGGGACTATTTTTCTTGGAGATGGTGCTTTTGACATAAGACCATAATTACTTTCATGCGTCATACTGCAGGACATAAAGCGCTCCACGCGGCCGTTTTTAGCACTTTTAATTACTAGAACAATGCGGCCAGTTGACATTTTAATTGAATACTTAATATCGACTGAATTCATAGAGGTATTTTTTATTTATTTTTAAATGAATTATTTATTAAAGTAATGGATAATAAATCTATATAATATAATATATCACGAAGTTACATCGTTTGAGTTGATTTCATTGATTAGTGTTGTTGTATCACACAGAACCACGTAAAAATATCAATTTATAGTTTATATTACTCGCATTATATTATGTACCTCCTATGTAGGTACAAATATATGATATTTTTTTATAGCTTACTTGTAAAAAAAATCACTTTTCGCCATTGGCTTGCATAGCACTGACTCCCACCACTAAGAATAATAAAGGTTTCAGCTCTTTAACTTCACAAACATCAACAAATGAAAGAATTGAAGGAATATAGACAGTTTAAATATGGGTAAGATGTTGAATGTTACAGTGTGTAAAGTGGCCACTTAAACCAGCCAATGACAGGTCAGAAGCCCTGTAGATTCCTAGACTTCTATATTACCATCTCTAAAGTGTTTTTCATCTCTGTTGTAATATGTGATTATTATAGTTTTTTATGTAAAAGCGGTCTGGTTTTTTTATACAGAACTTGACCTTACTTCACCCGATAACACAAATATATATTTTTTTCTGAATTGTAGACTGGCTGCTTTATGCATAACTACGTTAAAGTCTTGCATATAACGTAGACTAGTATGACACCACGCCACACAAGAGTTCAAAATTGTTTTGGTAATAAATTTAGAAATTTTTGTAGTAGTGATTATTGTTATGGTGTTGGCACCTACTCGTAGCTACAATCTACTCACGCCATGAATCTATGGTACACATATACAAAAAATAACGTGCAATAATTCGATCACCATAGTTCCGACATTAAATATTTTACGACCCATGTTCGTGTTTTTCACATAAAGAAAGAAAAGTGTAGTAAACAGCGATACCCCATTATTCAGCATTTATCAAACATTTTAATATTAAATCTTAATTGGTACTACCGCCAGGCGCTTGGGGTACATTGTATATAAAAAAACTAACATAAATTACTTCATTTTTTAATTTCGTGTGAGCTGGTATTCACTTTTCATATTACTATCCATATATTTTGTTTATTGCCATATTACTGTTCATTTATTTCATTGAAAGACAGACTAGCAATGTTTCAAAATAATAATAAAACATTAAATTATCGAACATTCTTGAATGTATAAGTGCGTATACAAGGTGTTCATTAAACCCTGTCACATCCGAAACGATGATCAGTATGAGCAAGAAGACATACTGGCACATTAGAATATTTTTTAAGAAGGAATAAAATATCAAAAAATAAAATATCAAAAAAAGCAAATGGTTGCTTACTTCTGCATGGGAGAAACGAGGAAGGGGGAGGGGGGAGTCCTATACTGCGCCGCGTTCCCCTCACTTCTCCACTGCAGAAATAAGTAACCATTTGTTTTAAAAATATTTTAAAAAATATATGTTCCTTGTTCTAAATTTTTTTTTTTATGCTAATATGTTTTCTTGCCCATACTGATCATCGTGGTTTTGGATGTGACAGGGTTTAAATAACACCCCGGATACACGGTTTTTTAGGGCCAGACCGCGAAACTTCAGATGGACATTCCTCATGGTATGCTTTAAAAAAAATCCTATTTTTTTTTTCCAAAAAGTAATTTGCGGAGGGACTGCTTGTCCGAGAAATTAAGGACTTACTACATTTTGAGAATATATATTTTATTTTTAAGTGACTCGTGGAATTTTTTCACTAGGATTTTTTTAAAGCTTACCATGTGAAATGTTCCTCTGAAGTTTCGCGGTCTGGCCCTGAAAAACCATGTATATATATACATGTAAGAGGGTGTGATTATTTATTTGTTATCGTATCAAAATAGGTTCATAAAATTATACATTTATACAAAGTTTCTTTGACTGTCCAACTAAGGTACACACCCTTTTGTTGCAACAGATTTTTTATAAAATGTATGATTCTTATTTAGAAACTTTGCTGGTAAACTGTATTTTTTTTAATGTTACTATTTCATTGTTGACTGTTTTTTTATTTAAAACAAATATAAAAAAATCATTTACTCCGTTCTAAGACAGTAGAGAAAAATTGTTTATTTAAACATAAAAAATAAAAAAATAGTAATATTTGGTTAGTTCAATGCCTCTCAGACATTAAGTAACTGATAACAGCGGGATTTTGAGTTTTAGTGGACTGTATAAAATTGTTACTCACTTTTAATGTTCTTCCGATTGTTTCTTATATGAAGCACTTCACTATTGCTGCAGCTCGTATACCGGTATCGTGTAGATGGTAAAGATGATGATGAACTGTACAATTTAGCCTATTTATAACACACTAAACTTCACTTTGCACAAATATGCTGCCGCAGTAGATGATAAAGATTTATCAGAGGGACAACTTTTCACATGTGACTTGCTCACAGGACGATAAAAGCAACAAGATATTTTGAAATAGGAAGGATTTGGGAAGGAACGGAATATTTACAGTCTTATATGAGTTGCCAGTATAAAAAATGTCAATCAGTACTTAACAAAATAATATAGTGAAAAAAAAAAAATGCAAAATATAGTCAAATACTAAGAAAAAAGACAAAATAAAAGATACAGTAAAAGCGTTGTAAAAAAACCATTTGAAAACCAAGTGAAAACAAAAAACATAGTAAAAAACACAGTAAATATAATATACATTCATAGTTTATGACGTAAATGTAATATACATTCATAGCTCCAGAATATCTAAGGGAACTATGCATTCCAGATACTAGCTGACAGACGTCTTACGCTTAGATCAGCTACATCAACGTCGAAAAGAAAAGTTATTATACCTCTACGGAAACAGCGCACTAAATTTGGCGAACGCGCATTTGCGGTCGCAGGCCCTACGGCATAGAATGCTCTCCCAGCAGAAGTCCGAAACTGTGAAAGTGAACTGATGTTTCGGAAAAACCTTAAAACTCACTTTTTCTCTAAATCATTTGAATAAATTCTTAGCATGTGGTGACAAGTACATTATTTTTCTTAAATTAAAAAGTTAAAATTAAATTTATATCTTTATATAATCACTTTGTATAGCGCCCTTGAGGTATTATATTACGAAAATGGCGCTATATAAGCTATCCATAATTATTTTTAGTATTATATGATGTCTACGGTGAATAAAAGTCCTGTAGAATATAGACAAAATAGGAGAAGCGTATTCTAGATGGGGTTGAACTAGTGAGCAATAAAGAGTTTTTGTGGTATTAATATTTTTGAAGTCCGCCGTCACTCTGTTGATAAAACCGAGAAGTTTGAGAGATTTGTTTACAATATTATCAATGTGTTCACGATAGGAGAGTTTACTTACCAAAGCAATACTAAGATCTTTTATTGACGAAACCATTGAAAGGGAATTTTTTTTTAGTTTGTAGTGTATAGTGAATTTAAAAAAAAATAATAGCGCTTTAAAATTTTTTTAGTGGTTTTTTTCAATCTAGCCGACCACGCAACTAAAAGATGCATTTAGCAGAAAACAGACTGATCTAATATTGAATGATACTTCAATTAAACTTTTGTATTAAAAATCATTTTTTTCCTAGACGCGTTTTTAAATGAATAAATTTATAACATTGAAATACTCAAGTTTTTATCCACTTTTATTTATTTAAGAGAACTAGCTTTCTATAGGCATTAATCTTTACATTAGAATCTTTACCCTGATTTTTTTCTAGTGATGTGAGAGGTATCCGCAAATTGAGAACTGTCGTTTTTGTGATCATCACTATTTTCAAAAGGTGATTATGAGAGTTTTTTGTATGTAGGCTGCCTGGCTGTTTTAAACAGAACAAAGAATTCGTCTCACTGCAATCGACAAGGTCAGTATTGTATTTTTCCAAAATTGTGGACTGGCTGCTTTCCGCATAACTTCGTTTAAAAGAAACTTATTCAGAATACATGTGTTTGCAATAATTTTAACAATTTTAGCTCAAAATACTGGTTAATTTTTGAGAATCTGACTTTCAAATTGTAGAGTTTGTTCCAATCATGGCAACCTCTATTTATGAACTTATTGTAAAGATAGCAATCTCCAGAATTAAATATATTATTTTACCATTGTTTCTTGATATAATCATTATTATTTTATAACTAATTATTTATAAAATATTAACATAATGTTATAATTACTTGAAAGAATGTTGAAACTATTATTTTATCAGCTTTTTGTTATTTGATAAAAAAGTTGGTTTTCCGGGTTTGCAAATAGTGTCCCTCACATATACGTGTTTTTAGAACTCTCACAAAAGTATTAAAAAATATTTAATGTGACAGAAGGCATAACACATAAAACGCATGATTTATAAAATACTAAATGGTGCTCTATAACACCCTTAAAACAGTTCGACCCCCATCTTGATTTCACAATTAAAATAAGGTTTTATTTTCACATGTTGCCCGGTAACAAGCGTACAACATTAATTTCCCCCAAACAATAGCTAAATAGTTGACTGGCCATAGCGTCAGATCGTTCTGAGGATAATGTCAATTGATTTTACATAGAAGTAATCTCTTTTGTGTTTTGTTCAATTTAAAAGTAGAAATTAAACCTTTTAGTTTATTTTTAAACATTTGATTTAAAAATAATACATAAATCCGAACGTAGGACTTATTACTTTGATCAATTTGTTATATTTAATACGTGACAAATTAATTTATTTTACTTATAATATACTTTACCTAGTTTAACCTAATCAAACTTGGTAAAGTTAACCAGACAGCGGAGTGGCCAAGAACAATAGAAAAGTTGGTCGGTTTTAGGCAAACTAAACATTGTTTTCAGTAATAAATAAGTCGTAGCATGCTTAAAAGGACAAATCAATGAATTGTGTATATTGGCAAAGACGAAATATGGACGAAAAACCATGTCTGCGACTTTGAAAAGTAGCCAGAAACTAAAATGCACGCAACGATCCATGGAAAGACAGATGCTCGGTGTATGTCCAAGAGACAGAGAAATAAGGCACAACGGAGTTTTAGTTCCAACACTTATGTATGAAAGAAAAACACGGTACTGGCAGAGAACTGATGAAAGCCGAGTGAACGCGGTTGAAATGACGAATGTGTGGGAAATCAATGTATGACAGGGTTACGAATGATAAAATCAGGCGAGAGTGTAAATCTGAGTCAAGTATAATTGATAAGATTAAGAAAGGGTCTCTGAGATGGTTTGGTCACGTAGAACGAATGGAAGACGAAATAATGGTAAAACAAGTATGTATGGCGAAAATGAACGGTAACGTGAGACGAGAACGAGCAAGGAAGACGTGGCATGATCAGATAAACCAAAATATTCAGTCTGGTCTTGTCAAAAGCAGACAGAACCGAAGGGCATGTATGGCAAGATGTATAAATGTGGAAGAATCTAGGAATGTATGCCAGAATAGACGTGTGTGGTGGTCCATTCTCCCTGCCTACCTTACGGGAAAATGGCGTGATGGTAGTAGCAATAGTAGTAGTAGGCACCGAACCGGAGTCGTAGATATCGTGGATCGTAAAAAAAAAAATGGCAGCGGGTGGGACACTTGGCGAGGCAAAATGATGGCAGGTGGACACCGAGAATAATAAAATGGAGACCACGGGCAAGCAAAAGAGGCGTTGGAAGATCACAAAAACATGGGTCGACTACATTGCCGCTGATAGGAAGGATTGCAGACGTTCGGAAGAGGCCTTTATCTAGCAGTGGAGAGAACAAGGTAGATTAAGAAGAAGAAGAAGATTGGGTAATTTTTTTATTCGATGGTTAAAGATGACTTAATTTTTTGTATTTATTTGGGTAAAGGGTTCCATAGTCTCTGATTGATTGATTGATCTCTGATGATTAACAATACACCACGAACCAATAATACTCGTTTAAAGATTTTTAAGAAACTTTTTTTTTACTGTCGATATAGCCACAAGATCTTCCTCACAAAGCCAACGTAAACAAATACAAATAAACACCACTTTCGGTCAAAATGACTATTGATGACTATGATAAATGAATATTGCAATTAAAATCTGTAACATATTTCTACTGTCCATCAAAACAATAAGTTTTTAATAAGCTCCGGTACGTGTAAATAAAACCTTAAATCGTATTATACTTTTTAACTCTTAAAAGACTGTGGTAAATAATTATTTTCGCGCAGTGATGTAACATCGTGTTACCACTATTAAAATACGGAAAATTCTTAAGTTCAGACATTTGAAAAAAAAAAATATTTGGTTGTACTTTTTAATAATTCTTTCTCCATAATTAATGTAAATAAACATACTATTTTGCCCCGTTATAGCAAAATAAATTAAAAAACAAAAATACGCCACTCATCTTACGCGCGTGCGTCCCCCATCACTGTCATCAACCGAAAAAATACTGAATCTGTTTTACACAATACCCGCCTCAGATCAGTGTTATGAGTTCTACCTTAGTGCTCTCTCTTATACAGATGTGTTGCTGAATTAGCGGACATTATTTCTTCGCGTAGCAAAGATAAATATTTGTTGTATTACGTCCAGCATATTAATAAGAATTTTACATTCCACTTCCGGTGTAAAAATGTTTATTTGAAGATCAGAAAAAATACGAGTACGAGTAAGAGATATATCAAGTCTTGTGTCCTATGTCAACTAGTGTGACATCACAGCCACCCGAGAGTTAAAACGATGCGTTTAGTTGTTAATATGTCAGCAGTTCAACTCGACAAATTATTCTCCTGTCAAAAACTGACCTCAGAATATCCTATGGCCTCCTCTATAATCCTTCACTTCACTTCACTTCAATGTGTTGATTTCAGTGGTTTTGGTGTAGCGCAACGCCGTGATGAAGATCTTTAAGAAGAAGTCAGCCACAAAGCACAAGTTTAAGACCGAGCCAAAAAACTGTGTGACCGCGTTTCGAAAAAATACACCGGATCTTGTCGCTCGCGACATTGCCGACCGAGCGAAAAACGATATTGCCATCTCTCGGCGAAACATTGAATTACACATTAATTAAAGAATGCAATTAATATGCATGGGTCGGTTAAACTTATCCTTTCTTGACAGGGAAAATCGTTGCGTAAATTAAACTGCTGACCGCAACAATCAACAATGAGCAAATATTAAAAAAAATTATGATAAATTAATACATAATTGAGGTATGGTAAAAAGGAGGTAAGTGGACCATTTGCTTCGAAGTGCTTCGTGGGCCAACAACTTTAGTTGCATTTGGCTTGTCTTGAAAGACCCATACAGTCGATTGTTGATTAGTTTCCAACTCATTTGCATAGATCTATGATTCGTTGCCTGTCACGATCTTACTGACGTCTTTTGAAGTACCGCGATTAAATTTTTTAAACATTTGTTTGCACCGATCGACACGAGCCTTTTTTTGAGCGATTGTCAAATTATGCGGTATGCAACGCGAACAAGATGACCAAATGTTCATGCAATATTGAATGTATGCGAGTGAAACTAATGCCCAAGCATGCCTCAAGCTCACGGTATGTCACGTGAGGATCTTGCAATATCAGTTCACGCAAAGCATCGATCTTTTCTGGCACAACAGCCGATTTTTGACGATCGAAATTCGTCCTATAACGAAGTGCGACCACGATTGAATTCAGAAAACCAGCGAAACACGGTGGATCAAGATGGTGTTTCATCAAGAAAAGTCGCAAAAAATTGATCAGGGCACACTGTTGCTGGTTTGATCCACGTCGAAAGGCATAGAAAATCATCGCACGAAAATGTTCACGATTCAGTTCCATTTTTTAACTAAATTCTTTTTTTTATTTTTTATTCATATATCTATTTAGTATTTTATAAGTTAAATACGTTAAATTACATTCCCAGGAGCTGCAACAACTCAATTCGGGACATAAATTATATAAATTTAGAAAATAACACATATTGAGAACAACAAAGAAACAAAGCAAGTTTAGCACATTTATAACTAAATATAGCACAACAATATATTCTCCAAAAATATTTTCTTATACAAGCAGAATAAATATATAAAAAAACGCTTTAAAGAATAAAAAAAGTAGTGAATCTTCTAAGAGAGATAAGGTCATTAACATCACATGCCATGCAGATGATGCTGCCATAGTGATGATGAGAACATATCCATCTCAGTTAGTAAACATCCAGAGGCCTTAGAAATGTCGTAGAGTACAATGAACACATGCTTATTGGAAACATAATTTGGATATACAATTAATTTGTCAAGTATCTGTACAAAACACAAATATCACTGTTATGACAAAACGCTCTGAGTAAGTTGACCATTAAAAATGGCAAAATTTATCATGAAAATGTCAGATTTGACATATTTACACTGGTGTATCTCAAAACTTAAGTAGCAACCTCGTAGAAGTAAAATAGATTGTGCGATTTGGCAAATAGTAAAAAACTAAGTGGTTATAATTAATTTTTTATCATTCAATGAATAACCACAAAATGAGTGCTTCAAACGTTTTTTTTAATGCTACTTCATCATTTATAATGTGTTGCAGGTACTTCACCATCCAAACATACCTATTAAATTATTTCGGTGGTCAAATAACCTTTAAACTTAGTTAATGTATCCGTTAATCAAACGAATGTTGTATTTTTATCGCTGAAAATACAAAATCAACAAAATGAAAATAATGCTTTTATCCAGAATCTAATCAACTCTATTACGAAATATAATGTCTGTGTTACATAGTCGTCGGGTATTATTTGTTTTGGGTCACAGGGGATTAGTGACCATTTTGAAAATATATCAAACACGCACACGCTGTTAAATACGTACTTATCATAGTTTTAAGAACAATGGCTTGTTATACAAAATACCTGCATTTGAGTAAATCAAGCAATCAATATTTGGAATTCAAACCGTTATTTTATTTATTTACTCAATTTATTTACTTACAAGTATTTGGTCATAAATTTTTTGAGACTTAAGTCCCAACTCTGTGGGACTAAAACTCTTGTGTTGCGTTGGGACGAGTAATTAGTTTTTTTATTTTATTTATTATTTACATAAAATATTAAATTTTTATTATTTTTTAAAACTTTTTTTTTTACAGGACTCACCGAGCCAATTAATATGGCTTGTCGGAAAAGATCATTTACATCATATGATAACACTACTTAGTTGTTTATTAAAAATTACTACTAACTTAAATATAAGGAGCGAAAAAAAGTAAATATAATTTATGTTTTCAAAAAATATTTAGAAAAATGTAAAAAAAAGCAGAAAATAATTTAATGATATCGCCATTATAAGATAAAAAGTAAATACAAAACCGGAGTACCAAAATTTTAAACAGAAGTGTGTGCATATCAAAAATATTATTTCTTAACATATCCATGTCTTTATCTATATCTATATCTATATCTATATCTATATCTATATCTATATCTATATCTATATCTATATCTATATCTATATCTATATCTATATCTATATCTATATCTATATCTATATCTATATCTATATCTATATCTATATCTATATCTATATCTATATCTATATCTATATCTATATCTATATCTATATCTATATCTATATCTATATCTATATCTATATCTATATCTATATCTATATCTATATCTATATCTATATCTGTATCTGTATCTGTATCTATATCTATATCTATATCTATATCTATATCTGTATCTATATCTATATCTATATCTATATCTATATCTGTATCTGTATCTATATCTATATCTATATCTATATCTTTATCTATATCTATATCTATATCTATATCTATATCTATATCTATATCTATATCTATATCTATATCTATATCTATATCTATATCTATATCTATATCTATATCTATATCTATATCTATATCTATATCTATATCTATATCTATATCTATATCTATATCTATATCTATATCTATATCTATATCTATATCTATATCTGTATATGTATCTATATCTATATCTATATCTATATCTATATCTATATCTGTATCTATATCTATATCTATATCTATATCTTTATCTATATCTATATCTATATCTATATCTATATCTATATCTATATCTATATCTATATCTATATCTATATCTATATCTATATCTATATCTGTATATGTATCTATATCTATATCTATATCTATATCTATATCTATATCTGTATCTATATCTATATCTATATCTATATCTATATCTATATCTTTATCTATATCTATATCTATATCTATATCTATATCTATATCTATATCTATATCTATATCTATATCTATATATAAATCATATCCATACATACATATATATATACACATACATATATTTGAACATACATATTCACACATATCCATGAGAATATTACATAATTATAAATTCTGTTTTATATAAATCTATTTTTACAAATATTCAATTTTTTATATATAAACTCCTGATCGAATAGCCAGTCTATTATTTTGCCCTTGTCACTTTTGGAAGTGCCATTTCTAAATTTGTTTGGTAACAAATTGAACATGACTGGAACCAGATATTTTAGAGTTCTTTTCCCATATTTGTTGCTTGCCTTTGGAATCACTAAACCTTCATTTTGTGTGAATCTTGTGTAATAACCGTGTTCCAATGAATTTTTGAATTTATCACTTTTTCTTTGTTCCAAAATAATACAGATTGACACGGACATATGAGTATACTATCGCAAATATTATATTGGGTCAGAAACATAATAATACATACATATTTTTAAAAAGTATATGGCACATGAATATAGTAAACAGCAAACTCAAACACTCGGAAAATCATCAAGGATGTTTCCAACTTAAATCCCTCCAACTAAGGAAAATCCTGTCTTTATTGGTTGGTTACTATTTTTTTATTTATAAATCATATAATACAAATTAATTACATTCCTGGGAGTGTCTATAACTCATTTTGGGACTTAAATAACATTTGCTGATAAAAATGGTTGTACAGTTATTTATTTAAATATCTTAAAATTTTCAGACATAATTTCCAAGTGTACTGATCACTTATAATGCTTCTCCTTCGTTTCGTGAGTTCGTTCGAATCTCATATAACTATCTTACTCTAACGATATTAAAATCATATTTCAATCTTGCTCCCAAAACTAACGATACAAACGAACTTACGAAACGAAGTAGAGACATAATAAGGGCTTTGATTTTCGCTAAAGAATTCTCGGCTACTCCTATTTATTTTCTTTGTTAATTGTACATTGGCGGGTTCATTGCCAAATCGCAATTTCTTCAAACCAACCAGTAAAATAAAAGTTTCAAACAAACAAACAACGAACAAACCATCACGCCGTTTCCCCGTAGGTGTAGGCAGAGAGGATAGAACGCCATAACACTCTATCTTGGCATACAGACCTCGCTTCCTCTACATTCATACATCTTCTCATGCACGCACGCTGATTATTCCTACTTTTGACATGTCCACCTTCAAGTATTTGATGGACTTGATCGTGCCATGTCTTTCTCGGTCTTCCTCGTTTTCTGCATCCATCAACATTTGCATCGTAGATCATTTTAGCTGTTGTTTTGCTCTCCATTCGCTTTACACGTCCAAACCAACGCAGCACCCCTTTCTTGATTCTGTCAATAATGTAAGTCTCAGCCTTACACACTTCACGGATCTCGACATTTGTGCACATATCATACATCGTTTTACCACACATTCGCTTGAGGGATCGCATTTCGACAGCATTCAACCTACTTTCATCATACTTTTTCCAATTCCATACTTCGCTCTCATACATTAGAGTTGGCACTTGGAACTCTAATAAAAGTTTCAATTTTATAATTCAAGTTAAAAAACATTTTCGTTAGGAAATAAAAATAAAAAAAGCTTAAAATATATAAAAATAATGGCGGCCTCTGTGGTGGAGTGGTCAAGACGCTTGACTCACACACGGAGGGTTCCGGGTTCGATTCCTGGTGAGAACACAAAAATTAAAAATGTGATTTTTCTCAAGCCTGGGTGTTCCGTGATGTCATTCACCACTGTAATTGGGCCTCCTGGCCTGTTGTTGTGCAAAAAAAAATGAGCGTGACTCGGATTATTAACAAGAGCAAAAATAAGAAAAATCCAAAAATAGAAATAAATGTATAAATTATTTTTAATTAATACCATAACTCAATGGGAAAAAGGAAAAAGGAGGAAACAGGAAAGGAGGAGAGATTAAGGAAGGGAACGGAGATGTTTTTTCAGTCGTGATTTAAACAGAGATACTGTAGGAACATCTTTTATGGTGGATGGGATATGATTCTACAATCAAGCATATACTCTATATGAATTAGAGAAGAAAGAGGAATTGTGAATGGGTATTAAGAGAGTACTTTGAGAATTAGAACGAAGAGGTAAACCATTAACCGATAATCGTTTAAATTTTTACGCAGGTATGTAGGAGCGTTCGGACCATTAGACCTTTGTTTTCAAAATGTAGTAATTTAATATTGTTTTCGCTGCCAAAAGTTAAACAATTCACCAGTCTTGAAGATGCCTACTTAGGCGAAAGCTTTTGTCGGTCAAAATAATAAAAAATAAAACTAAACCAAGAAGTTTTATTGATAAATTTATTTATAATTTTATCATAATCATTAAAAAATGTTGTTTTGATGTTTACAATTCAAAGAATACATAAAAAGCTTTCACGCACTGATAAGACATTCTGCAATAATTTAAACGGGAGTTGCCAAAATCAAAATAAAGTTTTTGACCAAAAACTGTGTCTTTTCTCTCCTTAGTTGCGATTCACCTCATATTTCGGTATCGGATTGAATTAATTGTTATTCAAATCTTTATTGACAGCTTCTTGGTTCTGGATTTATTTCACACACATGACTGTGTTCTTCATCCGCCTGAATACAGAGTAAATATATCACAATTTTATAATATTTTGTATGACCGATTTATGGAGAGTTTTTTTATTACGGATGAATCAAATAACAGCCCCCCATTCTCTGCACTTATCAAACTTTCTCCCACATAATCTGCTGGATCACAACTTTTCCAAGAGTATTTATCGGATAAACAACTATGTTTACCGCAACATACTTCTTCAAATGATAAATGGTTCTGTTTTCTGTTTTCTATTTTCAAAACACCACAAAAGCCTCTGGGGATAAATTTTTTTTTTTCCTTGATTTAACCCTCTAAAACCTAAATTAAATCTGGCAGTTCAAAAAAAAATTTGATATTAAAAATAGAAAAATATCACTTTAAAAAAAAGTTATAGTAAAGAACGTATTTGAACGTATTTGACACACGTTCACAACGGAGTTCTAGTTCCAACTCTAATGTATGGGAGCGAAGTATGGAATTGGAAAAATAATGATGAAAGTAGTTTGAATGCTGTCGAAATGCGATCCCTCAGGCGAATGTGTGGTAAAACGATGTATGATAGGTGCACAAATGTCGAGATCCGTGAAGTGTGTAAGGCTGAGACATGCATTATTGACAGAATTAAGAAAGGGGTGCTGCGTTGGTTTGGACATGTAGAGCGAATGGACAGCGAAAGAACGACTAAAAGGATCTACGATGCAAATGTTGATGGATGCAGAAAACGAGGAAGACCGAGAAAGACATGGCACGATCAAGTCCATCAAATACTTGAAGATGGACATGTCAAAAGTAGGAATAATCGGCGTGCGTGCATAAGAAGATGTATGAATGTAGAGGAAGCGAGGTCTGTATGCCAAGATAGAGTGTTATGGCGTTCTATCCTCTCTGCCTACCCCTACGGGGAAACGGCGTGATGGTTTGTTGTTGTTGTTGTTGTTATAGTAAAGAGGGTCTATGAAATACATTCCATTAAAAAAATGAACTTTTGGTACTTAGGGGTAGCAAAAATATATTCTTTAATTTGTAGTTTTGAATTCCCGCGAAAACAGTAATTGCATTGGCTACGCCCCTAATACGTCGTGATTCATGTTAATTTTTAATATCTTCCAAACCATTCGATTCTTAAACATCAAAATTACAGTACACGAAAGTAAGAGAAGGAATTTAAATAAACAGTACCTGAATGGCCGCTTTTGTGTTGTCGTTAAGACGCTAGACACACACACGGAAGGTCCCGGGTTCGATCTCCGGTGAGAACACAAAAAAATAAATGTGATTTTTCTCAAGCCTGGGTGTTCTGTGATGAAATTTACCACTTCTCCGAGATCAGCACAATGGCTTGTTGGATGTACTCGTTACAGCGATTCCCGGGAAAAGATGACCAGAGTGGCTTCATGTCACCTTTTCTGGTGAATTTTTTTGTCGGGGTTACCTTCCCTTAGCTGGTTGGTTCTGGTTTGGAGGTGACAGAAACTCGCCTTTCATCCTCTCGTCATCTGCTGTAATCGCACCGTCATGAGTGTGATCCCGTTGCTCGGTGTTTACGACGTAGACGCTAACGAGTTGGACTAGTCAGTAGTGTTGCCGGTGGAACGCAACTGAGCGTTTGCAGCATTTAAGAGAATCACACCCTACAGCAAGATGTCACTTACTGCAACTCTACTGACGGTTCAAACCCTTTTAACTTGTACCACTAAAGTTTATGTCCAATATAATAATTTTATAGGCTTAATAACGTCAGATAAGATTGTAATCCTTAGAATTCTCGAAATTCTAAAATACTGTATAACGAAATTAAAATTATTTACCAAAATATAAATCCCATAATTACGCATGTAGCACTGTTTATTTAAAGGTTTGTAACTACATCAATTTAATTAAGTAACAATGAAAAAATTGTATTAAAGTAGGTACTTTGTTTGACAATTTCAACACCGAGGGTTACAACACTTCTTGCCCCCGATGAAAGAAAATATTAATTCAGCTCACACCCAGAGACATTGAGATTGCAACCTAGTAGACAAAAATATACGCCATAGAAAAAAAATTCAGGAATTAGAAAAAAAAAAAACGATATTTTTATTCGATTTATTAGGGAAAAAATAAAAGTACAAGCTCAGTGTTCGTTTGAACATACATACGGTCTTAAAGGATTACTATCATAGAAATATATTTTTGCACTTATCGTTTTTGTCTAATACAAACAAGTAAAAAAAACCTTTTATCACAGGTGTAGTGAGAAAACAAAACAGACTACATCTATTAATATATTTTTTCTATTCTGAACCTATCTGAATTTTAAAAATATTTTAAAAATACCATAAATAAATTTACATTAGGGTAAATGCATTTTAAGGGTAAAAATCCACACTGCGCAAAATTAAAAAAATAAAAAATAAATATTAAATAATTTTAGGGGAAACGTGTACAAAATGGTAAAGCGATCCCTTGAGATTTTGGCAAAATTATTAATGCCATCTATTGTTTAATTCTGTAAACAGCAATGACAACAATGTTTTAAACATTTGACAGTAATGGCGGAGGGTCGCGTGCAGTGAGAACGAGTGGGCGTAAAAAAATATTTTTTTTACTGGTCTGATCTAAAAGGTCCAACATCAAGTTGTCTTTTTCACACAGTGTCGGGGAGGCATCAGTAAGACAGTGCCAGAACAATGTTAGTAACGAAGTCAGTCGTAAACTTTATAGCAGTTTGCACTCACTTAAAATATTACGGAATTTCTTGCCAATTAATGTTAAGCAAACATTAGTCCAGAGCTTACTTCTTCCACTCCTTGACTACGCGGATGTATGTTATCCAGATGCTAACTCTGAATTGCTTGATAAGTTAGAACGATTGCAGAATATATGTATTCGTTATATCTTTAATCTTCGCAAATTTGACCACATAACCGAGTATCGCACGCAACTACACTGGCTCAGTATCAGGCATAGAAGAAACATTCACATTCTATCACTTCTTCACAATATTTTAAATAATCCCACTTCGCCTGTTTATCTGAGAGAGCTCATCCAACCTCTTTCGCAACACGTATTATCTCTTCGTTCTAGTAACGAGGGAACCCTTTTAATACCCTGTCATCGCTCTAATTTTTTTGCCTCCTCTTTCACAGTAGTAGCCGCTCGATTGTGGAATAATCTATCCACTAATGTTAGAGACGCCCCTTATTTATTTACATTTAAATCAATATTGAAATGTCACTATCTAAATATTTAAATTGTTCCTTTATCCTTCTTATTTCCTTCCCATCCCCTCTCCTCTCTTCATAGTATAGTGTTTTGTTTTTTATATATACACCGCAAGACAAATAAATTTACGAGTTCTCAAAAAAAACTAAAATTGAAATATAATGAATTATTCTTGATATTTAATTAGTTTTTTTTATATTGTTTGACATATGTGATGACTACTCGTTATTTCAAGGTTAAAATAAAAAATCTTACTCATGAATTGTACTTAGAAATTGCCATTATATATCAGGTATCAGATTACCCGAACCTTAGAGACCCATAACGGTTCATTTATGGTCGAGTGTTTGTGATGGAATAATAAAAGACATGTTATTTTTTAATCCATATTTAAGAAGTAGGTTCTTATCGCTTTATTTTAAATTAAAGTATTTTACATTTAAACATATTTATAACATTTAAAAATATTTAGTACTTAGTGAATTCACCTTTATTTTTTATAACATGTAAAATTCTATTATTTAGAGAAGCGTAAAGCGAATCTAAAATTTCTGATGTTATTTCTTCTTCCCAAACTTGAATTAAGTAATTTTTTAATTCCTCAATGTTTTTTGATTTTTTTTTCCCGACTTTTTTTTTCATAATCGCCCATAAATTTTCTATCGGGTTCAAATCAGGGCTATTCCCGGGCCACGTCAACGATTTTAAGCCAATTTTCTCCTTGAATTCATTGATCTATAAAAAAACAATAAATTATTTATCATGTGGTCACAAAATGCATTTAAAAATATATATATTTGTACTCACAGTGCGGGCTCTATGGCACGGCGCAGAATCGTCCTGAAAAATTGGGTCCGCGGTATACTGCGTAATGTCCTCGATTGTTGGAATAATATGTTTTTTTAGCACTTTTTTGTACTGAATGGCATTCATCGTACCCTGTACAAAATTTAGAGGTCCTAAACCGTATGCTGTCATGCACCCCCAAATCATCACGTAGGGTGAATGTTTAACGGTTCGAGTGACGCACGACGGATGATATCTTTCCCCACGTTTTCGTCGAACTATCTTTCTGCCGTCTGGACCAAAAAGGTTGAATTTTGATTCATCAGAGAAAACAACATTTTGCCAATCCTCCAAGGTCCAATTCTGGTGCTCTTTCGCCCAATCCAGTCTAGCCTTCTTCATTTTGTCCGTGAGTAATGGTTTCTTTGCGGGACTCCGTGCTTGGAAACCATGCTCCAACAGCCGCCTGGACACTGTTTTTACTGAAAATGTTGATGTGCTGGTAGACTGCACCTCTGCGTGTATTTCAGGTGCCGTTAAAAATCGATCGCGATTAACAATTTTTTTTATTAAGCGATCATCTCGGGCAGATGTCACGCGCCCCCGTCCGCTTCCTTTTTTCCGTTCTATGGATCCAGTTTCTTGGTTTTTTTTAAATAAAAACCTCACTGCACCTTCTGAATACCCAACTCGACGAGATATTTCACAATTAGATATGTTTTCTTGCGACAATGTGATTATTTTGGATTTTATCGCAATCGACATTTGCTTTGCACTTTCCATGATTGTTGTGTTATGTTCACTCAAACGCGGGTAAAACAAGACTGTTGAGACATTTTAAAATGTAAATATTGTAGAAAGGTGACACATAGTGTCCTTAATTTATTAAACAAAAGAAAGAGGTATCGATAAAGGATTTCTTAGAAAAAGGGTTCAGTAAAGTCAAGGGGCGCGGTAGCAGGTAAACTCGTAATTTTTTTTGTCTTGCGGTGTATATATTTATATTTATTTTTGTTAATCTTTGCTTTTAATTTTTGTATAAAATTGTAAGATTCAATATGTCCATGTATTTATAATCTTCTCAAACTGAACGGTTTGGGTAGATAGGAAGAAATTGCCTTAAGGCAATATGCCCGCCCTTATATGTATATTTATTGTATATGTACTTTATATAAAGTGTCAAATAAAAAAAAATATTTTTTTTAAATTTATTTATCGAAATTCCCTTTCAACGCATATCCAGAAAATTAATTTTATCCGAAACTCAAAAATAATAATGTATATTATAAATCTACATATCTAATTTTAACTAAATACAATAATTGATATCAAGCTTCCGATTGTGTTCATTTAATCTTTTTCCAAGTATATACTCAAATCTAGTAATAGCAAAGCATTGCTGGGTTTAGCTCGTGTATTATACAGAACAAAAACATTATTAAAAAATACATGGCATATCAACACACAAAACGACAAATAATCAAATATAATAACTTTGTTGATAAATTCACTTGGTCCGAGAAAAAGGATAAAAATTGAAAAATATTTCTATAAAAAAAATATTTGACAAAGTAAAAACAAGTAAAAGTAAATAAAAAACAGTCCAACTGTTGTGTAAATTTTATTAACAATATTTTGAGTTTGTCCAAATTTTTGTAGACAAGGACTGGATTCAACTCCCTGGGGAGCTGTTTATATAAAAATATTACAACAGAGATGAAGAACATTTAAGAGAAGGTAATATATAAGTCTAGGCATCTTCTCATGCACACACGCCGATTATTCCTACTCTTTACATGTCCATCTTTAGGTATTTGATGGACTTGATCGTGCCATATCTTTCTTGGTTTTCCTCGTTTTCTGCATCCATCAACATTCGCATTGTAGATTCTTGACTAAGAAGCTTGTTTGGTTTGAAACCAGTCGGTGTAAATAAATTAAAAAAATAGTTCAACAATGTTTTGAGTATGTGCAAAATCTTGCAGACTGGCTGGATTTTCTCCCTAAGGAGTTGTGCATATTTTAATTTATTACAACAGAGAGGGAAAACATTTTTGAGAAGAGAATATTAGATTCTAGGCATTCACAGGGCTTATGACCTGTCAATGTCTGATTTAATTGGCCACTTTACGCACTGTGTAACATTTACCATTCTGCCCATATTTGAACTTCTATATTCTTTCAATTCTTTCATCTGTTGATGTTTGTGAAGTTAAAGAGCTGAAACCTTTATTTATGCGGGTGAGATTCGTCTAATTGAATTATTTCCCTGTAGATGCCTAGACTTCTATATTACCTTCTCTTAAATGTTCTTCATCTCTGTTGTAATATGTAAATTTGAATATTCAACATTTTTACAAGAGTGCTATTATTTTCATTTTACATTTGTCTGGCTGGCTGCTTTATGCATAACTACGATCAAATGCAGTATTAATAATTGGTACTGCAAAAAAAAACTGTAAGTCACGTTTAGTAATTATTACAGCCTAAAATAAAGTATTTCATAAGGTTTGCTGCGGTTTATTTGTTTTTTGAAGAAAACTGATAGCAAAAACTTATTTTTGAGTAGAAGTAATTTGAATAAAAACACGTATTATTTTTTTTTGAAAAAACACATTTATTTATGAAATTATAATTTTTTAAAAAACGCTCATCTTTTTTTTCCTAATAAAATATTCAACATAATCAAATTAAAAATATTAAAAAAAAACCGTATATAAGTTAATATTTTAATCATTTATTAGCTAAAAACTTGATTTTACTGCAAAAGGCAATGAATTTACCTCTGTGAAATTAAATTAAAATAATTTTATTTCAACATGTATGTTTTCTTGAATTCTATAAAAAAAAATGTATCGGAAAATTGGGATCCATAGTTGAGCTGAAGGCAAAAGTCTGACAGTCCGTGACACAACCACGGGACCACAATTTGAGTCCATTGAGCGTTATTTTATTTCAATGATTGTAATGTTTGTTGTTTTGAGAATTATTTTATCTTTAAGTAACAGCTATTACTCATTTTCTCCATAAAGATTTAGAGTCTCGTCTCCCAGGTGTCATTTATCTGGATTTCCTTTTGCGGGCTTTCGCTTCCCCTTGGCGATCACGTACAATCCACTGTCAGCAGTGTGCATTTTACATCGATTGTATGTGATTTTGATACCGTACAGTCATTCAAATTGATAGAAGTAGAAGACACTAGTTTGAAAAAAATTATAATTATATTACAACAGATGTGAAGAATCTTATCATTTTATCAACGAGAATATATAAGTCTAGGCATTTACATGGCTCATGACCTCTCCTTGGCTGGTTTAAGTGTTCTTCATTTCTGTTGTAAAAAAATAATATTGGTCATTCTCAAGGGGTTCGAATACAGTTTTTGTTTACAAAAATTTAGACTAACTGAAAATATCGCTGAAAAACTATAATTTTTATAAGTCGATTGCCATAATTTAAAATACATTTACTATTTTTATTTAAAACATTACATTCGTGATGAAGTATTTAAAAACGAATAAACGTCAGTTTATATGAGGTGATATTTTAATTTTTATGTTCTCACCGGGAATTGAACCCGGAACCTTCCATGCGTGAGTCAAGCGTTTTGACCACTGCTAGTGCTCCGTAGTCGGAGGCCGCACGGAGAACACGGAGACACACCAACCCCAGCAAATCTGGGCAGTCAATGAATGAATTGATCACTTTATAAAGTAGTATTATTTTTTTTAGAATTCTTCTATGGTACATCTATTATTATTTTTATTATTCTCTTGACGCTGGTAGTTATTACTAGGTAAAAGTTTTGTTTTTAGAGAAAAACGAATACGTTACCACGAGTAAAAGACCGAATATGGAGATGTACTGTTTAATAATTCTTTTTCCGAAATCTATGCAAATAAATATATAATTTAGCTCTGTTGTAGCAAAATAAATTAAAACTCATCAATACACCGCTCATATTACGCGCGTGCGTCCCCCATCACCGTCATCAAGCGACTGAAGACTAAATCTGTTTTACCAAACACCCACCACAGAACAGCCTCTCTGTTTTCCTTATTATGAGTTATATCTTCGTGCTCTCTCTTATACAGACGTGTTGCTAAATTAGCGGACGTTAATTCTTCGCGTTGCAAGGATAAACATTTTTTGTATTAACATCCAGCATAGATATACAAATTTTACTTTCCTAATCCGACGTGAAAATGTCCATTTGAAGATTGCAAAAAATACAAGTTTACCATTTTAAAAAATAAGAGAGATATATCAAGTCTTGTGTCTTATGTCGACTAGTGTGACATCACAGCCACACAAGAGTTAAAATCAATATTTAACGTGTGCCACGTCGAGAATCGAACCCGAAACCTTTTGAACGGTAGGCAAACGCACTGAACGCTACACCACGAAGCCGAAAAAAATAAAATATTATGTTTAGTAAGTCATCGGGTTCTCTGCAATTCTATGCGATTTCTCTTATACAGGGTGTTCTTCATAAGCACTCTCAAAGCGTAAGAAATGGGTATTTTAATGTACGTATTGAGTATAGGATGTTCCGTAATATGTCAAAGTGGAACACTAAGGCAAGATATACTCGTATAAATAAAATGTGTGGTGACAATATTTCATTGTCGTCTTAGGGGTGGGTCGTCTTAAGGGAGGTTCATCTCAGGGGGAGAGAAATAATCATTATTGGGGTGCTATATTTAATATGAGACTTGTGCGGAAGTAATTTACGCATGAAAATCCATACTTTTTATTTATTTATCTAAATGCTTTTATGTATTTTACGTTTTCAGAGAAATAAACAAATCAAACCATCACGCCTATATCTCTAATGAAAACTGTACACAAAGTTGCACTGTGTAATAATATTAACGGAAAATTCTGAAATGCACAAATAAAATCATCGTCATCATTCCCTGGTGCATAGGGCACTGCATTGGTAAACCAATGGTAGCGTATCTTGATCATTTTTTGTCACATGAAGTTAAGATGATCAGTCTTACGCTTCAGGTACTAGTCCAGAGACTATGAAATATTCTAGTGTGTAAACGCCCTTTTTTATTATTTTTTTGTATAAATTTTTTGTTTTTTTACAATAAACAAAGTATTAAAAAAAATGAAACATAATTACATAGCAATGAAATACATATTAATAGTAAACAAAAAAATCCCACGACGGCATGGCCTGTTCGTAAATATTCCAAATCAACCATGTCAGGAATCGAGCCCGAGACCTCTTGCGTGGTAGGCTAAGGCGCTGATCACTACACCACGAGGCCGACAAATAAAATACTCGACAATAACAACACTACCACATTAAAAAATTAAAGACAAACGTACGATAGTAAAAAATACTACGATAACACTTGACACTTTAAAAACTCCACAGGAGACAAATTTAAAATGAACCTGAAAAAGCACATGATGAATATACATAACCCTAACGGGTTTAAAAAAAAATAAACAAATAATAATTTTAAAAAACCTGACAAAACTCTGTTTTTGAATAAAGACTTTGTTTTTTTTACATTTTTAAACTTTTGCCATGTCCGTCTTGAAGTTTTTGTTGGATTTGGTTATGCCATGTCTTTCTCTATCTTCCACGTTTTTTGCATCTATCATCATTCGCATAAAAAAAATTAAGCCGTTTCGCCATCCATTCGCTCTACATGTCTAACGCAGCACTTCTTTCTGGATTCTGTCTATTAAACTTATCTTAGCCTTGCACAAAGCATGGATCTCGACATCTGCGCATATATCATTAGAAACCGATCGAAACAAGAATTTCAGACGAAAGCGAAAGCGAAAGCGAACCCGAATTTCGGCTTCTGTTCTAGTTTCGACCGAAAAGAAAACTTATTTAAATGAGTTATTCTTCTTCTTCTTCTTCTTCTTCTTCTTTTTTCACATCCGCTCCAAAATGGAGCATGTGGGCACCAATTGCCTCCAGGAGACCTTATCGCCAGCCGAAACTATCGCCTCCTCCCACGTCAATCCAGCGGCCCTTAGTTCCGCCGAATAAAGAAGAAAGATCGTCATCGACGGTCTTTTAGACAACTTTAATTTAGGTTCTCCTGAGGCATGCGCAGCACATGTCTAAGCCAGGACCACCGCTGTATCCTCAAGACGCTCGTTATAAGGGGCTGCTGCGTCCGTTCTCGGACTTCAATGTTAGTTATAAAATCAAACCGCCTTATTTATTTATTTATTAACGGACATTGTCCATGTTAACAATTTATAAGGTTTAAATATTACAATAAAAGAATAGTTTAAAACAATAAAAAAAAAAAGAAGCATTGACAAACATTATGCCAAATATTCTTCTCAAGTGCTAACTCTCAAGGCTCAGAAGTGTGGTGTTTTGAGCTTTGGTAAGGTGCCAAGATTCGCACCCATATAGGAGTACTGGCATTATACAAGAGTTGAATAATCGGCATTTCATTTTGACCGAGTATAGACTAGAGTTCCAGACAACACGCATCATGTTAAAAGTTGCTCCAGCAATTTCTAGGCGGGTTGCGAGCTGTTTGTGTATGCTTCCATCCTCAGTAATATGAAATACTTTGATATTTCTGTATTTTTTATTATTTGTGAACCAAATGAATAAATAAATCAATAAGTTCAAGTCCTGACGATGAGAGAGTAACCTCGAAACCGGTCGACATTTTACTATAAAATTTATGTGGTTTATACAAATTTATTTATAAATAAGTGTAAAATGTCATACCACAATGTTTTTGATAATGCAAAAAAAATAAAAAATCTCGTATCTCTTCTTAACCAGTCAGCTCAATCAGCAAGGTTTAAAGTTTGTTAACAAAAATTTGGACAAACCCAAAGTGCTGTAGGTATTTAATTCAAAAACTTTACGGCGTAAGTATAGCCTGTGAGCTCGCCAATACATGACAGATGACAGTAAACATAACCATAGAAAAACAAAGCAGTTGAGCTCTCAGAAGTAAAGCAACGTGAATGAAGCAATGCTTGAACTACATGTCAATAATATTCTAATAATAAATAATATTATTTGGCCATACGAACTTTAAAGCACACCTTGGTTTAATTACTAATGGTATTTTATCGGTTAGGTAGGTGTATTTTAAAAAAATGTTGCGTACCTGAAAAAAGCACAAATAATTATATTTTTGTAAATGATGTCAGTAGCGACACTCAGAGAGTGGCTTTGTGACGTTTTGACATTTTTTATAAGAAATTCATGGCGTAGCCGAAATACTGTTATAAAAACGAGGATGTTTTTGTTGATTGACGTTAGCAGGCGCTACCCAGGGGCGACTTTGCGACGTGAGAAATTATTTAAAAAAAGAGATTCATGGCGTAGCCGATATATTGTAATTAAAACGAGGATGTTTTTGTTGATTGACGTTAGCAGGCGCTACCCAGGGGCGACTTCATGACGTGATGAAATTATTAATTTAAATATTTTTTTTCATTTTACATAGCGTAGCCGAGATAAGAAATTGCGTGGTGTTTCGAAATTTAACCGTGTAGGTAGCCGCCTAGTAACAATATTATTTTTGTATTTGTATAACTCCTGTTTTATAATGTTTATGTATTTATCGCTATAAGAATTAAACTAAAGATAGTTTTTACTTTTAATCGCTATCCGTTTTTTAAATTATGTTTGTAACACTGAATTATATTTATTTTTCAAGTATTCAATGTTATTTTTGCATTTTAATTAATATGGTTAATATAAAGCGTATTTTTATTTATTCGAATTTACTAGACTGTTTTTATTACAAAAAATAAAAATGCATATTTCTCTATGTATTTTTCTGTTATAAACAATCTATTAAAATAATACACATCAAATTTCCATTGTCTGTTGATTTGATTTGCAATCTTCTTTTTTTTCGATGGTTAAAACTCTAGGAAATTCAAAGACAATAAAATTTTTACTGTCATATATTGGCGAGCTCACACGCTATACATAGCCCAACGTTACTTTGTATTTAACTTCATTCCAATCTTTTTTTGGCATTTGGATAACAAACATGCGAATGTTATGACAATTTTTGACCATTGACAATAAAACTAGCAGATTTAATGTACAAATAAGTAAATAAAACTAAAAACGGTACCCAATATTGACTCATAAACATGTGCCTTGACTTAAGATAAAATTGATAAAACCAGTTTAAGAGATTTATAAATCCATGGACAATTTTTAAGTAACCCCCTCCTCTTCTCTGAATCTTCCCCCCGCTCCGACCCCTTCCGGGAGCACTTTGTGATCCTGTTTAAACCCGCCATTAAAGACGGCCTTACAAGGGGAGATATTAAAAAAATAGTAAAAAGCAATATAAATTGCCTGTAATTTATATATGGGAACAACTTGCAGAGGCGTAGGGCCGTAAAAACGATTCTCGAAAAATAATAAAAATCGGCAATTAACGGTTCATAATGGAATTCTTCTACCAAACCTAACGTAAAGAAGTGTTTACCTTACCTAATCCAACCATATAACATATTTTAATGCATGTTTTCATTATATTAAAATAAACGGCATGAGTATTTTTTTGTATAATTTAATAAAGATACAAGCAGTAAGTTGAGTTCAGTTTTAAGTAAAATAATATATAGCAACTAACGGACAAATGTTGGCTTGCCTGGTATTACCTCATAAAAATACTTTTCATTGATAAGTAGGTACGTAGGTACTTGGTTTTGATTGAATTCCAAAACTAAAAATTATTACTAGTCAAATATTGAATTTAAGTAGGTACATAGGTACTTATTTATGGTTGAGTTCCAAAATATAAAATAATTAATTTTCAAATATATAATTATTTTTGTAAATTTCAAACTCTGCTCTTCTGACCAACAGGGATGCACTTAATTCATGAATGCAATTTTCAAAAATGTATTGAATGTCTTTTATTAATATTATTTTAGTATTGACAAAAATCCAGTAAAAAGAAATGAATTGGAAGAAATTACTAAGGAATGCAAGAAAAAAATCTGATTGGCATCCATAAAAAGCGAATGTTGTTTGTAAACATTCAAAAACAAACTTTTTTAAACACAAAAAAACAACATCCTTCAATTTTTTTTGTATATTATGCATTCTAGTCGAATGCAACCCTGGTAGGTTGATAATAAAAAGATTTATGCTCCCAACTTTTTTTTTACGTCTTAGATTGAAAAATTTAATATCTACAAACATGCGTGACGCAAATATCTACATTTCGCTGAAAACTACGCATAAATCGGTTAAGCTCAATGACATCACACGTACGGAAGAATTATAAATATGAAGATTTAAAGTAAATAAATCATCATAATTCCATGTCCGCTCCCTAGTTGGAGAATAATTATATACATAAAGATCTTCTAATGTCCACGAAGATCCTCCAGGCATCTCTGCCGGCTGCCAGCTCTTGTGCATCCCCCCAAGTCAGGCTCGCGTCTCGTACTTCTGACACGAACTGCCGACAAACAGTCAGCAGTGAACGTCCAGGACATCGAGAACCTGATGCCTTGTAAAGTAGGCAAGCGTAGTTAAGGCTCTCAGGAGGCATCCGCAGTACATGGCCAAGCCAACCGTATCGCCTCCGCTTAGCGACAGTTGTCACCGGAGTTTGCTGCGTCCGTTCTCTTATTACTTCGTTCCGCACAAAGTCAAAAGTTAAATAAATACTTCCAGTATTTTTTTTGTAATTTCTCTTTATTAAATAATCTAGTTTTTTTAGAGAAAAAAAAATGTTTGCGTTAAAAGATTTACCAAAATATTTCATTTTGACGGCCATTTTCAACAGGTTTTTTAGTAAAGAAAACGGGAATCGAATTGGAGTAGAGTGGGATTCGAACCACGAACTTTTGATCCATGAGTCTGAAACACTATCCACGGGACCACAACCCGGCTTTTCTATTTATTTTAGTATTTAAAAACCCTGAAGATTCCTTTCACTTTTTATCATGTATGTCTCCATTTCACTTTTAGGCCATAGATTTCGTCAAATACCCTAGAATAGTATACCTACGCATAGACCATGCAATTTATTTTTTTAAAATAAATATAGCTAAACATGTAATAAAAAAAATACTAAAACTAACAAAAAAAAGTAAATAAATAAAAACAAACAGGGAACATTAATCTTCCACTTTTTCCAGTTTAAATGTTCCTACAATGAAAAATCGTTAATGCAAAAAAATATAGATATACATTGCTTTGCCCCTTCTACTCGACCCTATCAGTACCTAAGTTCTAATCTGTGTACATATTTTAATTAAGTTTATATTTACATCTGATGATGGGTAATTCAGACTGCCTGAAACTAGTTGTATTTAAATATATTAAACTCTTATGTGGTAAAAATTACAAAGTGTTTCATTTTATTACATGCCTAGACTTCCATATTTCCTTTTCTAACGTATTCTCCATCTCCGTTGTAATTTGTTAATGTTTCCATTTTAAATAAATTCAAAATGCTTTTTTACAAAATGCTAAAATAATAAACAAAACAATACGCTCTATCCTCTCTGCCTTTCATTAAACGATGAGATGACATTTTCATTACACGATAAATATTGTATATACACATGTTTGTATTGTGTTTTTACATATTTTATTTATTCTATAAATTTATTGCAAAAAATAAGTAAAGGTACATATTTAGTAACAGGGAATGTATTTAAAACCATTGAATAGAAAATGAAAACGGAGTGTCTTCTAACATTGTTCAGCCTGTTCTAAGATGGAGATTTTTTATCTTTTAAAAGCAAGAGTGCCTGTCTGTAAATGCTATTTTATGGCTCAAATTTGTTACTAGATATCGATTTGATAGCAACTACCAGAAAAGGTAGATACATACACACAATACAAGGCTAGCACAACGTGAAGGCTTGTCAGTACTGAGGTTTGTAAACAAGTATGGCCAAAGAACACTTCATTATACAATTACTAAAATTTTCAATAAGGTTCCTAAGCAGATCTTAAAAGTAAATGTTGACGAAACTTTTAAAAAAAAAATAATTAAATGGCTTATATGTAACAAGGCATATTGATTATAATTTTATGTTAACAGTCATCTATTTTTTTTTTGGAAACAAATTTTGTGTTAAAAATACGTTTGCTTATAGTTCTTAATAATGTTTATATTACTTCTTAAATTTATATAATTTCTCTAACGTTTTTCTTTGTAAAGGAAAAACAAAAAACATGCTGACAAGCCGGTTTCACGGTTTAGTGGGTTTCATTACTTTACCTTTTATATTTTTCTGTTCGTGTTAACCTTTTTAAATAAAAATAAATACAAAAAAAAGGTAGTTCTATACTAATATAACAATAACAAATAAAAAAAACTAAAACTACTCAATTATAAATGCCTAGCCAAGCGATTGTAAGAAATTAAATATGTCTGTACATTTAAAATATTTTTTTTATGATTGTAAACATTTAAGAAAAAAGCCATGAAATTATTGCTAGCTATCCCAGAACAGGTTATATGCCTAGTGAAATAGATAGCAACCATAATTGCAATACATAAAATGTTAATTATAATTGTATATCACTGATTACGTTTATCACTTGTATCATTGTAAGAACTAAGCTGTTTATATTTGTAATAAGCGCTGACATTTTTGGCACTAAAAGTCAAATTGAAAATAACGAGATGTGGTCGTTGGTTTTTTATGTTGGAATGATTCGTTCATCATTTTATGAATAAAACTACTGTAATTATTATAAAGCCGATTTGGTATCTGATGTGGAGTCTTGGGAAACTCTTTATCAACTTACTTGGTTTGCATAATTGAGTTTACTTGGTAAACATATTCACTCTATTCAGATTATACCAGGGGAAGAAAGATAACGGCCAGAGGTCACCACGTTGTTTCCACTCCTCGGATCACCCAATGTCTCTGTTTTTTGCCATACAAAAAAAAACATGAATCTTATTGTATGCTTGTCCGTAAATGAGTTTCTCCAAAAACACTTTCGGAATATTATATAAAATTATAAATGTTATGTTTTTATCACGTGGTCAGACTTCTTTTGGATATCTCAACAGAAGTGAGAGCTCGAGCAACATGACACCTATCGCTAACTTCATCGGTACATATCGAGTAAAATCAGTATTTATGTATGAAATGCGTATGCTTATATGAAAATTAAAAGTATCATCTGGAATTAAACATGTTTAAAAAAAAAAAGAAATATATTGTATTTTTCATATGGAAACCTTAATTTAACTTTGTAGATAGGTAAAAACTACGTTAAATGCAACCTCTTAGGCGAATTTGTGGTAAAACGATGTATGATAGGTGCACAAACGTCGAGATCCGTGAACTGTTTAAGGCTGAGACATGCATTATCGACAGAATCAAGGAAGGGGTGCTGTGTTGCTTTGGACATGTAGAGCGAATGGACAGCAACAGAACGGCTAAAAGGATCTACGATGCGAATGTTGATGGATGCGGAAAACGAGGAAGACCGAAAAAGACATGGCACGATAAGGTCCATCAAATACTTGAAGATGGACATGTCAAGAGTAGGAATAATCGGCGTGCGTGTATGAGAAGATGTGTGGCGTTCTATCCTCTCTGCCTACCCCTTCGGAGAAACGGCGTGATGGTTTGTTAAAATTGAAGAAAAAGTTTATAATCCCATTAGAATACGGACCCTGGCAGCCCAATATTGAGAGCGACCTGAGGCGGTGATATGACACAAGACAGGAAGAATCGGAGACTGGAGACTGCGCACCAGAAGAGCCGACCCTGGACGAACCGGGAAGGGGCGAGGAAGAAAATATATATCATGTTTTCTTAATAAATAAACAGAAATCGTCAATTAAATTGATGAGTGCTACGCCTCTGCCTTTTGGCGACGAAAGGGAAGACAAGCAAGAAAAAATGCTAAAAAATTGCTAAATAGGGCACGCAGTAGCGGGCGGGCAGGGGGAACAGGGTGAGGGAACTTATTTATTTTCGGGAACAGATATTAAGTCATTCTTAAGACATCGCGTCATTATGCTTAATAGTAATAGATATATTACCTAGAGGGTACCACCGCCATTTTTGTACTCTTTAATATATATTTTTTATTTTTCTGGTCGTTATAAGCGCTGGGTGAATGGGTACACATTTTTCTTAGAATTTCCCATTGTGTAATAATTTTATCTTTGCGATATTTATGTTCGCCCGATACAATGGAGCGGCATTAAGAGCATTATGGTCATTTGAGAAAAAAGGCGTTATTAAACTTTTCATTCGATGGGTAATGGAATTTTGCGAGAAAATGGCGTTCGCTAGATTTATACGGAGCGTTATTTCGTGTAAGGTTTAATGACCAAGATTTGATTAAAAACATCCGACAAATCATCGCCATCAATTGTTTTTTATCGTCTATTTAGAATTGTTTCTTTTGATACGACTAATTTGTGTTAACGTAAACGCGAGGTTGTCTTGTCGTGAGTTAACCATACATATCATTTATGTTCGAAGCATCGACTTCGTGATCAAAATTTTTTCGATCAAAAGAACGAAAATCACAACCCTTTATATTTTTTCATTCCTTAACCCTTTCAGACGTGAATATGGAAAATACCCTTGGATATTTCAGGTGAAATGGTTTAGCACGTGGGTGTCATCGATTATAAACTACAAACCAGACATATCGTATTAATCCAGACAGCAGCTGATGGTACCACGACAAAAAAACTACATACTATGGTGACAGAACAATGGGTAGTGTAGTACCAAAACTGTACAATTTAACACCAGCTAAAAATCGTGAAGAAAAAAACATAATTTCATTTAAAAAATAGTCAAAAAATTATTTAACAGCAAGTGAAACTTAAGTGTATAAATATATTTTATTCCTCAATTATTATTAAACTATGTACTTACTTATAAATTTAAAAAAAAAAGTAATGTAACCCGCAGACAAGCTTCGGCTTTGCGGGAACAAAAATACAATCATGGTTGTAACTTATTTGTTAAAATGAATAAAACTTTAAAAAAAAAATAATATTGTTGGTTGTGAATTTTTAGTAATAAATATAAATATTCATGAAAGCAGAGAAAAAGGGGAGGGAAATAAACTTGGAATAATATCGTGTCTTGTCCCTTTTATGTACATTTTAATTTAAGATTTCTTTTTTTAGTATAAAATTTGGTTCTTTTCTCCTTTTGTTTTCATAACAAATAAATATGAAATAATGTTTGAGTATGTCCAAATGCTTGCAGACTGGCTGGATTTCCTCTGGAGAGAGGGAAAAAAATGTTTTCCCTCTCTGTTGAAATAAATTAAAAATGAATAACTTCCTATGGAGGAAATCCAGCCAGTCTGCAAGCATTTGGACATACTCAAACATTTTTAAATTAAGAACCTGGTAAAAGAAGAGGTACGAAAATTGGAAAATTGTTTTCAAGCGTTGCCTAGTAGGTGGTTTGGTTCAGCCGGAGGAATCTCACCCACGCGATAAAGGTTTCAGCTTTTTTACTTCACAAACGTCAACAGATGGAAGAGTTGAGGAAATGTGGATGTTTTGACATGGACAGAATGGTGAATGTTACACAGTGTGTAAAGTGGCCACTTGAACCAGCCATGACATGTCATAAGCCCTGTAAATGCCTAGACTTCCATATACCCTTCTTAATTTTTTTTTACCTCTCTGTTGAAATAAATATGAAATATGTAATTCATCTTTCTTTAAAAAATGGTTTTCTTGTACCTACTGTTTATTAAAAATACTGTTTGATTACCAAAATATATTTTTATGTATATTTAAAGGGAAAAGGGATGAAAGAGTTAAAACACAGGGTAGAATATTCCTCACTGGGGAGTAATCACAGTAGTATACAGGCTTTAATTAGTTTTGCCCCATTTACACTGCTAAAAAAATAGAATAAGCTATTTTCTACTAACTGCTATTTAAAGGTTTTGTCTGGTTAGCTTTGCATCTGCAATCTCTAATTTCTCCTATCCGCAATTAATAGAGCAAGGGTAGTAGATTGGTTAAATATCTCGTAATATTTTTGATCGCTAATGGTGCCGAAAAGCATTTCAGTTATTTAAAAAAAATACTGGTTGAGAATCTTATTTTCATGTTTTAATAAAGATGGAGAACTTTTTCGAGAAAAAAGTCAAGGCATTTGTAGGGCTTATGACCTGTCGTTGGGTGATAGAAGTGTTCACTTTACACACTTAATATAATGAAAATCCCCACTTCTTTGCTTTATTCATATATTTTTGTAATAAAAAATGTAAAATTGAAATGTTTTGAAAATTACAAATATCACTTACAAAAATAATTGCCAAATATTTGTAGAGTGATATTGTATCTCAATAAATGCAAAAAATATGCAAACGACGACAATATGATATACAATGCCAAAAAATCTGACGTACTTATATTTAAACACAAGAGGTCATTTTCTGAATTCGTGCACCCATCACCACCTGTATTCCTCGACAACAGTTTAATGGTAACTGCAAAAGTCAAGTTTTAAGGACACATACTACTGATGATTGTAAAAATGATCAGAACATAGAGAAACAGAGAAGAGCCATCAATGTCAGAGCCTCTATGCTAGCGAGACGCTTCTTTCAGTGCAGTGACGAAGTGAAGAAAATCATCTTTACATTGTATTTGACGTCCATGCCTACAGCGGAACTGTGGAACAATTATACGCAAGCAGCATGGAATAAATTAAGGGTCACGTATAATAATTCATACAGGCAATTATTCAGACTGCCTAGGTACTCCAGTGCTTTAGAAATGTTCACTGCTGGACGGGTAAACACCTTCGCTGTCCTACTTTGCCAAAGAGCCTGGAGCCTATGGGAACGCCTGAAAAGCTCTAATAACGCGCTTCTCCGAGCCTCTGCAGAGTGGATCCATTCACCCTTGTTCGAGTGATTGCGGGATATGATGAGACCACCATAAGTGCTTCAAATATATATTTTTTTTTATATTGTAGAATTGGCTATACAATGTGTAGCCATTTTACTGGAATAATAAAAAAAAATATAAACAAAACATTTTTTTTTAAAGATAAATATACGAGTTCTTATTATTTACTTAAATATTTAAATTTTCAGACCATTTCCTAAAAGTCATAAATAACTTGTGTTGGAAAAATAGAAATCGAGTTGTAGTAGAGTAGGATTTGAACCTCGGACCTTTGGCCCGTGATTCCACAATACTACCACGAGACCACAACCGGGTTCAAAACATATATGTATAAATATGAATTTCAAAACAAACTCGTTCTCTAAGCGCGAGGACCCATCTCAATTGGAAAGGCAACAACTTTAATTTAAAATGTAATACTGTCACATATATGTACATAAATATAAAAATACATAATTGTTACATTTTTGTATTAAAGAAAAAAATATTAACTTAAAAAGAATACACGTATTTTCGTTAGACCTTTTTAATCTTATTTTCGTTTATTTATTTATTATGGATAACTTATATAGCGCCATTTTCGTAATAAAATACCTCAAGGGCGCTTTACATGGTGATTCTATTGTTAAGTTAATTTAGTTGAAGCTTTTAAATTTGTAATTTAATTAAAATAATTTATTTTGTTGTCACGTGCTACGGATTTATTCAAATGATTTAGAGAACAAGTGGGTTTTAAGTTTTTTCCGAAACATCACTTCACTTTCACAGCCTCGCACCTCTGCTGGGAGAGCATTCCATGCCATAGGGCCTGCGACCGCAAATGCGCGTTCACCAAATTTAGTGCGCTGTTTGCGTAGAGGTATAATATTTTTTCCTCTCGCCGTAGACGTAGCTGATCTAAGCGTGAGACGCCTGTCAGCTAGTTCATCTGGAATGCATAGTTCCCTTAGATATTCCGGAGCAGAGTTGTGCAGTGACTTATACTTAAGCCAACAGAGTTTGTATTCGACCCTCTGTGGAAAACGTAGCCAGTGTAGTTCCCGAAGTAGTGGAGTAATATGACTGAACTTAGAGATTCCGAAAATAAGTCTCGCTGCGGCATTCAATACATACATTTAAAAAATATATTTTAATTAATTGATGAAATTACCTTTTATTTTTTTAAATTTATTTTTTTTGTTTTTTTTTACAATAAACATAATAGAGACATACAGAGTATTAAAAAATATATATATAATTACAAAGCAAAGAAATACATATTCAAAGTAAAATAGTAAACAAAAAAATCCCACAAAGGCATGGCCTGTTCGTGGGTATACAAGAAAATGTTAATTAATTTTTGCTCCTTCAATAAATAGACAGTTATAATATTTTTGTGTAAAATAAGAAAGAGAAAATAAAATAAATTGTTAAAGATTATATATTTTTTTGTAGTAATTAAAAAAGGAAATAAAAAAAAATGAATTAAAATATTTCTTATTATTAGGGCAAAAAAATATATCATAGAAAAAAGAGTTTGTATCTTTAGTTTGGATCCAGGATAGTGCGTGTTTTTTAAATGGAAAATTTTGGAAGTTTGGGATCAATGAAGTACTATCAGTGAAAAAAGAATAAAAAAAATTTGGGCTAATAAAATATGCATGTCTCTCTGTAATTAATTTATTTGATTTTTATTTGTATGCTGCAATTAAAGTACCAATGCAGTTATGAACCACTGGGTGCGGATAAGCAAATGGTGGCTATGAAAGTGATCACCAAAACCAACAAATCACCTGCCATACGAGGCGTGATACGACGTGTCATACGACGCGCCATTTCTTAATGAATTTACATTTGCTTTAAAAAATAAAATGAACTGATCGGTATAAAATCTGTTTAAATACATACGTTTAATTAAAATATGTAAGCGGTTTTTATTCACCTTGTATATCCGATACTGATGTCGTGTTAAACAGAATACAAGGTGTTCAAAATTAAACATCAAGAAAGCTCTGTGAACCAATTGTACTCCCCTCCCTGATCTTACAAAATACTCATAAACCATCTTAGCAATATAAAATTTATACCTACCGATATGCGCCACCCGATATTTTACAAGTAAAACGAAATACCCAAAAACGAATAAATTTTCATGTACGGTACATTAAATAATAACTCCAATGCTTTCAAATACTAGCTAGCCACCCTATCTATTCGGTATTCAAGATCCACCCCTTAAACCAAGGGATAATAGAAGAAATCTGTCTTAAAACCGGATTGGTTTCCGATTTGTGAATATCGTCTCGAACATATTTTTGAATTTTGAATTTCCAAGTTCTGAAAATGCCTTTTCCGGTCGAAACAAGCAAATGCGCGGGAAAAAAAAGGGAAGAGGTTTGGGCGATAAATTTGATATTATTCCGTTTCAAATTACGAACAATTTTGCACAAAAGTGAAAAGGACTTAAGACTCAAAGCTCACCGCAGACTAAAATAACCCTTCGATTTTATTCACGAATGGATGTAATTACCATTTTATGTTATTTCATTTACTGTGGTTCGATTTTCGTCTGGTTTTTAAGTACACCATTACAAGACATAGCTTTCTTCCTCGATAATGCGAATTTTACTTTCATCTTTGCAAACAATATGGTCGTTGCAGGGGGTGGTTTTGGGGCGTAGGGGGGTCGGTCGCCACCCAAAGAATTCGCAATTTACGATAAATTAAGCAATATGAAATTCGAGACGGTGGAATCTATAAATTATATTTAGACATGTTTTTCGATACAGCCAAAAGAGATGTTAACGCCAGATTACAAAACAGTATTGTAAATTCAAATCTTATTTATTTGGATAAAAGCATTTTCGGTTGAGCAAAACATTTTGTTTTTAGTCGTAGTATTGAATAACATAAATTGTGTTCGTTTTCAACCAAACTCAAAAATTAACATCAAAAGTTTGGCAAAGAAAAGAACAAAAGGACATACAACCAATTATTCAAAAATAAATATAAATGTACGTATATACATAGAGTGTCCGCATAGACACTATATGAGTTATGGCTTGACTGTGGAATTACCTCCCATCCACCATCAAAAATGTTACTACAGAATCTCTGTTTAAAACACGTTTTAAAAAACATCTACTTTCTCTCCCTTAATTTCTCCTCTTGTAAGAGTTTTTTCTGACTCTTTCAACAGAATTTTGGTGTCAGTTTTAATTTCTAATTACTTTAAAAAAATTGAGTTTTACTGATGTTTTGACCGATGGCAAAAAATAAAAATTGCTGCGTCAGCGTTGGTCGTAGTCAATTCCAACCACGATGTTTGTCTCTTGAGAGTTTTGAATGTCCCGTTGCTCGTCGGTTAAAAGTCACAAGAATGAAAAGTTTTAGAACGACGTGTTAACATCTAGACGCATAAATAAGTTTTGAGAACCAGATATTCTAAAACTTTTCGGTATTATTTAATATTGACATAATGTTATATTTATTTATATATTTTTTTAAATATAAATTTGAACCTCTGTATTTAGTAGCCTTACGTGTCATGTACAAGGCTAAGATACTCGGAAAAATCGTTTTTGTTTATCTTGGTAATGGGATGTTCGATCACTGATTTTGATTTATTACCTTTATGTGTCCAACCACCATTGTTGCAAAGTTCAAGAACAATGGCACGTGATAACTACATTTAACTACAGTGTGGATATCTGCATTCTGCTTCAAGATTATGGTGTTGTAAACTGAAAAATAGGCACTGAAATAATAGATGTTCGATAATATGTGAAGAAATATCATCGCATGGACAATAGTCATCATTCCTTAATTTAAACCTATATAGATAACTTCTCATAGCTCCGTGTCCGGTAAAAATTTGGGTCGTTTCGAAAGTACTTTGGTGATGATGACGGAAGTTTGCTGCATCAGCCAGCATCAGGAAAATCATTTTAGTGAATTTAATGTTATACATTTACAACAAGATACCATCAGGGCATTTTTCTGAAGAGATACAGAGACAAGTGGTGGTATTCTGAATCTTCTCTACGCTTTTAGAGAGTAGTTAAAAATGGGAATTTACGATGGTACTTTGCTTCATATAACGGCCACACTGATAATTAAACAACAAATATATAAAACTGTTTAAAAAACGGAAGAAACCGAATGCGGTTTGGTCAACTCAACCTAATTAAGTGTTTAGAGTAATGCCTAAGGTCGCAATAACGCTCTCAATAAAAATCATCAAGTTTGGTTTCTCGTGTTTGTATTTATTTAACGTTTAATCATCAGTGTGGCCAGATATGAAGCAAAATGTAAAAAGATGAAAAAATTTAAATCCGCAAATTAATCACTCTCTTGGGGGTAGAGGAGATTCAGAATACCACCCCAGATAGAACGTTCTAACCTTAAGACGTATGTTTCGCTTTCTCTGTATAAATTATTCAGAAGTTGTAATTTTTTTTATTTGTTCAAAGACTAGGTTCGATCATCTAGTGAGTTTATTAAGATTGATACATAAAAAACTTTATGCGAAGTGGGAATAAAGGTCAAAAAAAATATTATCATCATAGTGATGTTCCTACCCACATCCTTGATGCATAAGGCTGTGCATTTGTACACCTTCACAGGAATCGAACATGGGACCTCAAGTACGGCAAGCAAATACGCCAACTACATCACTACTCGGTGGAGTTATCTCAACTCGATTTAATTTTTTAAGATTTTGAGCTGAAAATGACCTTTGAGTCGAAAACGCTACTCCAGAGTTGGTTCTATTTTTCAATCAGCGGCGTAATCACAAATGATTTTCGACGTGCTAAAAAATATGCTAAGTATTTCAGCGATCGCAACGAACAATTATGAACATTTATTTATTTATTAATGAAATCATACAGTCTTTATATAAAACAAGGTACAAAAGAACAATTTTAAAAAGTAAGACCAATTACAGATTTCACACTAATGAATGCAGGAGGAGAGGGGAAAAATAATTTTATTCTAAAAAAGTAAAAATAAAAATATTACATAAAAAGTTCATAAAAAGGAGAAGACATTGTAAAGCTACTTTACTTTCCTTCCTCTCTCTCTGCTTCCATGAACATTTCAATTTAATTGTAAAAAAAATCACAACTAACAATAAATTATTCGATGCAGGTAGTAGATGTAGGTAAGTATAAATTAAGAGTTGAAATCAAAATCAAAAGTAAATCAAAATCAAAAGTAAAAGTTAAAATTAAAATGAAAAGTTTAAATTAAAAGTTAAAATTAAGAATTAAAAGTAAAAAGTTAAAATTGAAAGACAAAATTAAGAATCAAATTAAAAGTTAAAAGTCAAGCAGGAGATAAATTTAAAATGTCTTTAACTGATCTGATAAAAATATGGTATTTACAATGTAGTATGTCGATGTCACTAAAACTGTCATTATAGGTAATCTGTATTCTTCGTAGAATGCTATTTTTTAAATAATTAGTCATTGAGTTAGGAATGTCGAAGAGTACAGATTGACGAGTTCTACGGACAGGGACTCGATATGAAATGCCTCTAACAATTTCTGGGCTATCAACTACGTTATTAACAATTTTGTATAGAAAGCTCATATCCAACATGGTACGGTACGCCGAGTTGCGAGATTTTGAACCTTGTGAAAATTAGCTGACTCAGTCCTACTTGAGAATGAAACATTATTTCTGAAATCTAATTGTCTAAGAAAATAATTTTGAATATGTTCAATACGATTTTTGTACGTATTATATTGGGGATTCCAAATCGGCGAACCAAACTCGAGGACACTACGTACATATGAAAAAAAAACATGCTTAAGTTGTCGCGGTAAGTCAACGCGTGTGTAATCTCTAAGTCAACGCTCGTGTCGGTTTGTTTTTTTGTTTTCCTCGTAAATAAATACAGTTCATTGGCGAAAAATCGGCGTTTACTATAAAAATGAATACAATTAAATATATTGCACTTGCAAAAAAGTAAGGAGTATCTAATACAAAAAAGTGAAAATTAAATTACAATTACCATAGCGACTGCTTTTTTTGACATTTGGCTTGCCAACCGCCGCCGCCGGCTGAATGCAATGAATAGCATGATAAATAATAAATCAATAAATGAAAATAGCCGTTTGGAATATTTTCCATCTTTACATCGGTGAAATTCAAATATGTTATAACGCAGCAGGATTATACGTCGCTAAACGTAAATGTTTTTTAATTTAATATTAGGTGTTCACGGATGTTCCATTGTGATCGGGAATACGATGAACAACCATGGTGAGAAATTGTTATTACGTCGCTTATTAGCACGTCGATGGTCATATATGATTGAGCTACAGAATTGTATTCTCTTCACCCGCTCGAATACAGATTCAACTTCGAACACAGATTCAACATCGAACTTCAAATACAGATTTTTGCAAAGTGGTAAACTAGACGTCCATATTCCCTTCTCAAAAATATTTTCTCTCTCAGTTAAAACAAATTTAGATCAAAAGAACTCCCCTGGGAAAAAAATCAGCCTGTCCACAAAAAATTGACATTCTCAAAATATTGTTGATTTGACCAACTGGTGTAAGATGAAGTATAAAAATTGAGAAATCGTTTTCAGGCGTTGCCCTGTAGGTGAAATGGTATTGGTTCAGCCAGATGAACCTCGAACACATGATAAAGCTTTCAGTAGTTCAATCACAAATAACTATCGACGTGCTTAAAAACATGCTAAGCATTTGAGCGATCACAATGAACAATAATGAACATGCTTAAGTTATCGCAGTCGTAAGTCAACGCGTGTGTAATCTCTAAGTCAACGCTCGTGTCGGTTTGTTTTTTATTTTCCTCGTAAATAAATACAGTCCATTATCGAAAAATCGGCGTTTACTATACAATATAATAGAATATATTGTATTTGCAAAATGGTAAGAAGTATTTAATACAAAAAAAGTTCAAATTAAATTACAATTACTATGGCGACTGCTTTTCTTGACATTTGGCTTGCCAACCGCCGGCTCAATGCAATAAATAGCGTGTAAATAAAATATAAATATAAATAAATAAATAAAAATAGCGTTTTTTTTATATTTTCCATATTTACACCGGTAAAATTTAAATATGTGATTGCGCAGTGGGACTATACGTCGCGAAACGTAAATATTTTGACATTTAATATTAGGTGTTCACGGATGTTCCATTGTGATCGCGAATACGATAAACAACCATGGTGAGAAATTGTTATCACATCGCTTATTAGCACGTCGATAGTTATTTGTGATTTAACTACAGCTCTTTTACTTCTCAAAAGCCAACAGATGGAAGAGTTATGAAACTGCATATTTGAACAATATCAAAATTACTTAATTTTACACAAGTTATGGTAAAAAAAGTTTTGTTTTTAAAGGAATAAAAAATTACAGTAATCTCCCCAATTTTATACGTGTATGATTCATATCATTAGTTGTAGTGCACTTACACTTAAAGACACGTTAGTTACACTTAAAGATTACGCAGACAGGGTATAGTCTAAGCTCATAACCGAGTTGCAATGAACGAAAGACTATTGAAACTAATATATCAGTAATATTTTGAGTTTGTCAAAATTTTTGTAGGCAAGGACTGGATTCAGCTCCCGGGGAGCTGTGTAGCTGTATAGTGTAGATGCCTAGACTTTTATATTACTTTCTCTCAAATGTTCTTCATCGCTGTTGTAATATGTCAATATATCAGTAAATAAATTCAAAGTGAATTTTAAGTTTTTTTATGAATCCGGGTAAGAACAGCATTCCATTTAAATTCATCACCATTATTCCGTTTCTGCGCCTAATGATGCATGGAGCATTGCATTGATGCATTAATCGCAGCGAATCTCGATCATTTGTGTTTTATTACAAGGTAAGATGATCAGTCTTACGCTTCGTGTACCAGTCAAGGCACAATGAAATATTTTAGTGTGGTAACACCCTTTCAAGTATATATTTCATATCAACCATGTCGGGAATCGAACCCGAGACCTCTTGCATGGTAGGCAAACGCGCTGACACTACGAGGCTGACATTTTTTTTTGTATTACCGTATTATTCTTTCCTGTTTTTCTTTTTATATCGTATAATTTTAATTTTTTCTCATGTTTGTTCGAAATTTTATAAATTTAAATTACTAAATTAATATAACAACATAAGTCACTCTCCAAGTACAAGAGCTTGTCTTTTTTGAGAAAACTTACAGTTAAAACATTTACAAATTATAAAAATAGATTGTAATAGACTAAAAAACTAAAAAAATAAAAAAATAAAATAAAAGACTAAAAAAGGATATATCATTTATGTTACTATATTAATTACTGAAAAAAAACGTACACAGAATAGTGAATGTTACACAGAGTGTAAAGTGGCCACTTGAACCAGCCAATGCAAGGTCATTTTTTTTAAATGAAATTAATAAAGGAAATAAAAAGTCCAGTCGAGAATACAACACATTAAAGAAATAATAAAAAAGTAAAATTGATAATTTGTTCTTTTAAAGCACGAATTAAAAACACCGTTTTTTTTTCAATGTATATGTTGGATTAAAAATATAAATGATTAAACCTAAAATAATCTAGTTGTTTTAACACGTTATTCCCCGTTATATTCACAAGAACTGTTTTTTCTTTAACGTAAAAGAAAACGTGAATGTAAATATATGTATTAAATTTAAATAAAAATAAATGTATTTAGTCGTAATATTACGTAATCGTATTTTTATTTCTGGAAAAAGAAAGAACGAAAACATAAAAATTTCCTTCGTTCAATTATTGTTTTTGAAAATAAATACAAGTATTTCAAATCACACAAATTGAATGTTATTTCTCTTCAACTTTTTGGGTAAATTATGCCTTCAATAATCGTTTAAAAAAATGAAATAATTCAAATTTACTAGTTCAAATCCCTTTTAACGGAAATACATTTTTTAAATTTTTTTAAGAAGTATTCTTTTTTGCTTGTATCAATAAAATATGAATTATTAAAATATTTACATATCGTTTTGTGTGTATTTTTTAATTAAAAATCTTTTGAAAATATTGGCCGTTGTCAGTTGCATACACTAAAAAAAAATTCAAAAATAAGTCAAACTTTCATATTCCCTTGTCAAAAACTTTCTCTCACTGGTATCAAATTTAGATAAAAATATGATATTATTGCAAAACGATTGATACTTGGAATTGTTTGGGATCTTTGGATCCAAAGTGGGTCCCAAGTCACGATATCTGGTGTCGATTCTGGGGGAGATTGGAGCAATACGTGACGCAATACCCAACACACTACACACGCCAAATTGAGAAGTCGCATCAAATCCAATTTATGTAAATTCGACTCGATTTGTGTCACCCTTCGGGCACTTAGCTGAAGGAAAGAAAAGATTTTTGATATTTTATTCGGGAGCATTGCGACATCTGTAAGTGGGTTTGAATGGGGTAACTTTGCCAATCTAATATACATGTTTTCTAGATTTGTCATTGTTCTGTGGAATGTGTAAAATGTATAATGTATAACAGAAAATACATCGTTTAGTTCCATAGAACAGAAATTTCAATAAAGTTATTTATATGTTGAGTTTTTTTACTGACATTTCATGGTGGAACTGCATTTTAATTATAATAATAAAAATACTTGATAGGTTTATTCCACTTTTATTTATAATTATTTTATAAATTTTTTACAAGTGACCGACTTTTCACACCAGTTTTTATTATATACATTCAAACAAAACTTATATTCTTATAATTGTTATTACCTTATACTTACATGATTTTATTTTAAATTCTTTTATTTACATAATTATATAAAATCACGATTTACAACCGCTGCTTACACTTGTATATAACATTGAAATTTGTTTAGTCTCCCACTAGTCTGACGATGTCGGTCACTGGTAACGAAACCCGGTCACTGGTATAAAAATTATAAAATAATTATAAATAAAAGTGGAATAAAACTATAAAGTATTTTTATTATTATAAGGTTATTTATGCTAGATTACATAACATGTGATATTAACTACTTATCTTAAACATTTAAGTTTGTAAGTGAGAATTCTTGATGGAAGTTCATTGTAATTTATTATATGAATAAAACACAAATAATATATTATATGAATAAAACACGAAATAAACCCGACGTAGAATTACTTAATGAACAGATAACACATGTGCATTCTCCATTACTTTACCCATTTTAATATAATTTTACTAATGACTTTTTACCCTTTGTTTTTCAGAAATCATTATTTTCAAAACCACACTCACGAAGGATGAGACACCAACAATAAAATAAAATACTTAAACTTATTAAAATAGCATTATATCCATTCATTAGTTAACGCATAGAAAATTTGTTGATAATGATCCTTAAGATAAAAATAACTTTATTTAATTTACTTACATATAACTTTGAATTATGTATCCTTACATCTGTTCTGTATAAAAACATTTAACTTTTTAATAAAGATACCAGTCTCGAAGATGTCGCGAAAGCGATGAAACCGGTCACTGGATATTTCAAATTTGTGGATTAAAGTATCACTCGTGTTTTATTCATATAATAAATAACTTATCTTATTTTATATCTTCTTGCGATGCCTTGTCAGATCCCACCGACTTTGGCGAGCACTACAGCGAAAGCATCTCGGTACTGCGCTACTCCGAGGCCAGGATACCTGCTTGTTGGACGTACTCGCCATAATAATTCCAAGGAAAAGATGACCAGAGTGGTTTCCATTTGCCTTCTCTGGTGGATGTTTCTGCCGGGGTTACCTTCCCTTAGATAGCTGGTTTTGGTTTTGAGGCGCCAGAAACTCATATTTCATCCTCTCGGTATTTGCTGTGATCACACCGTTATGAGTGTGGTTCTATTGCCCAGCGTTGCCGGTAGAATGCAACTGGACATGTAAATCACTCCCTCCAGCAAGATATGACCTACTGCAACCCTACTGATGATTTGAACCCCATTATTTTTGTATACATAACATTATTACATTAATTAAAAATAAATTTGACTGTTTGATAAGAGTAAGTAACGCTGTTCAAAGATAGTAAAAAAAGAATTTTTTATTAGCCAAAAACACAACATTTCATACTTTATAAAAATACCAGTGATATATTAAAAATGGTGGTATATTAAAATAAAAAAATCAATTCAAACCAAAGCATATGTTTGCCATCTATCATATATTATCAACCACTGACAATCAGCGACTACCAAATTATTTCTTACGTTTAAAGCTTTAATTATTTGCTAAAACATTTTTACTAATATAAGTAAATATAAGTATTTAACCACGTGCCGTTTTCGGGACGAACTTCGGGACGAAAACCTGACTTGGGAAGACGCAAAGGAGTAAGCAGCCGTTAGAGATACATAGAAGTTCTTTATGGATACCATATGCTCCAACTAGGGAGCGAACATGGAATAATAATGATGATGAACGTTACAAGTTCTATTTAACATCTGTTTAGAAAAGCAAATCAATTTTGTGTTTAACGTATTTCTGATTTCCGGGATGTAATGTTTAGCGTGATTTTGTACGTACAGGGTTCACTTTAAAAATGTTAAGACGACCTTGTGGCGACACTAGTGACGTCACGGACAGATTCATTACAAAACTTACAAAAATTAAAACGATGTTATTTAATTTATTTTTATTTATTGATTTATTAATGAAATCATACAGTCTTTATATAAATACAAAGTACAAAAGAACAATTTAAAAAGGTAACCAATTACAGTTTTCATATTAATTTATTATGAATGTAGGCGGAGAGGGGATTTAATAATTAAATTCTAAAACATACATATGTTAACATATAAATATTAAATCAAAAGTACATAAAAAGGGAGAAGACATTGTATAGCTCCAACTTTACTTTCCTCCCCTCTCTCTCTGCTTCCATGAAAATTTATATTTCTTAGTAAAAATTCACAACCAACAATAATTGATTAGATGCATGTAGTACATGTACATATGAATGATTAAAAATTGAGTGTTGAAATCAACAGATAAAATTAAAATTAAAAGATAAAATTAAAAGTTAAAATTTAAAAGTTAATATTAAAAGATAAAATTTAATTGTCTTTAACAGATCTGATAAAAATATGGTATTTACAGTGTAATATGTTCAAGTATTATTATAGCTATTTGCCGTATATTTTTTGTAATCGTGAAATTAATAGAAAGAAGCATTTTTTTGATTTTGTTTTTAAATTTTGAAAAAGCTGTTTTTTTTTTTTTTAATTAAAACAAAAAAAGACGTAAATAATACAATGGTCAATTTCACTTAATGTACATAAGCATTCGGCAAACTAACAAAAATGAATAAAAGACTCTCTTCAATCCGTGCCTCATCTCTGAGGATGGTGATTACTCCTGATTCTCGGCATGGCTCGTCTGTGGACAGTCCCCCTCCACCTGGAACGGTATTGCGCTCTATTATAGGCATTCGTCAGTGATGATTCTGATAATTCAGTGACTGTGCCGCTTCATCTTGTTGGTTGACGTCCACGCGACCTTGTCCTTTCGACACTTCCCAGGAGAATAGTTTTCTCCAAGCTATTGGGAGTTCACCCTGGAAATATGCCCAAAAAACTGCAGGATTCTTTTCGCGCACATGGATGTTAGTCTTTCTCCTATGTCCGGTTCCTGGAGAATAGATGCACTTGTACGTCGAATAAAATATACGAATGAGTAAACAATGTGTACGCGAAAACATGAATAAATTATTGCACGGTAATAAACACTTTCAACGTTTTATTCTCGTGACGCCATATAGAAGTAGGCGCTGGGGTCGTTTGGTCCCCCCGTTCGATCTTGCGTAAATTTTGGATGCTTAGTGAGGGAAAGGTTAAAAACATATATTTAACTCCGATTTTCCCAGGAATTGAACCAGGTACCCTAACCATGAAAGGCAAACGCGGTAAGTATTTTATTTTAGGGCAGACTTTTCTTGTTTCTATTCGTTTACTTCAGAGAAGTCACCAAGTCAAAAACGCTCATTTAGAATCCTTTAATCCGTCTGGACACAGAATGATTTTTTTCGTAAAAGAGTAAAATAAATTAAAGAAATCCATTTTACAGAAGAGAAAAATTTAGTGAAAGTTAACAAAGAATTAAAATAAAATTGAATAAAAATATACAATATAATAAATAGTGAATTTTTTTATGTATTTTAAATTTTTGTATATTATTTTTTGTTTGTTATTTTTCAAAACTCAATAGAGTTAAAAAAAACTTGTTTTATATCAAGTCATGTATAAACCTTGGCTAACTTTGTGATTGAAAATCCTAGCATAATTTTGTCCGTGTTTCTATTTTTTTGTTTATGTATTTATTGATTTTAGTCGGACTCGTGGCGTAGTCGTTAGCGCGTTTGCCTACCATGCAAGAGGTCTCGGGTTCGATTCCCAACATGATTGACATGAAATGAAATAATATAAAAGGTGCTTTTACACCAGAATATTTCATAGTTCCTGGACTGCCACCTGAACCGTAAGACTGATCATCTTGCCTTCACGTTACAAAAATTATCAAAATATGCTGCGGTTAGTGTACCATTGCAGTGCCCTATGCACCATTAGGTGCGGATCGGGAATAATGATGATTATCATTTATTTATAATATTATATTATAATAATAAAAATACTCATGTAGTCTTATTCCATTTTTATTTATTAATTTTTTCCAGTGACCGGGTTTTGTCGTGACTGACATCGTCAGACTGGTGAGAAACTTAACAAATTTCTGTGTTATATGAAAGTGGAATAAAACGATATACGTATTGTAATTATTTATTATTTTTACAATCTATTATTTTTTTATTGAAATTCGTTGCAACAGAGAGGGAAAACATATTTGAGAAGGGGATATGGAAGTCTGGGCATTTACAAGGCTTATGACCTGTCATTGACTGGTTTTAGTGGCCATTTTACACAATGTGTAACATTCACTATTCTGCCTATGTTTAAACATCCACATTTTCTCAACTCTTCCAAATGTTGACCTTTGTGAAGTAAAGGAGCTGAAACCTTTATTATGTGGGTGAGATTCATCCGGCTGAACCAAATCACCTACTAGGCAACGCCTGAAAACTATTTTCCAATTTTCATACTTTTTCTTTTACCAGGTGCTTATACTTCTATATCCCCTTCTCAAAGGTATTTTCCCTCTCTGTTGCAACAAATTTAAATATGAACAACCTCTTAAGGAAATCAAGCCAGTCTGCAAGCATTTGGACATACTCAAACATTTTATTTTTTTATTTTATGTACAAAATATAATTCAATTATTAATTAAGAGTCCCTTTAATTTGACCATATGAAACCTATTTGTAAAAAATTACCTTATAATTTTATAAATGTCAGTAAGCTTTTTAATAAAATAATCAGATTTTTTATAAAAACAGTAAAAAAGGAAAATAAACATTTATTTTATTTAATGAATGGTTCGAATTTGACGGTATGACTTTTTTTTTGGATTTCGATAAGCAGATTAAGATACGCTTGTTTTCGTAATGTCGAACGTCTTTTTTGTATTGTCAAACGTCTCACACACGGAAATAGAAGTTGACTGATAAAACCGCAAACGGAATCCGATATGTGAAAGAGGGGGATTCTAGACGGAAACACAAGATCAAACTGGATTTGTCAAACAGCCAATTGACATTTTAGATGCAATCAGACACATGTTGTATTCGCTTTGCCCCCAATCCGAATTTCTCCCCAACCTCCCCTATCTCATAGTATGCAACGCGTGACTTATGAAACTGTAGAGGCCTTAATATATAATTTGGTGGTAGATTCGTATTTTCAAATGCTAAAATGCGTTAATCAATAGAGATTGATAAGTAAATAAAATTTTATTTTATATTTTTATTTATTCATATTTTTCTCTTACAAACTATAATTAATTATAAAAATAATGTGTCCTCAGGGAGGACTTTTAACAATATACTTTTTTGAAATGTTTTTACAATAGAGAATAAACAAAGAAGACTAACTTAATAAACAGAGATAATTAAGAAAATATTCACAGTTTTAAAAACAAGGTATATATGCACATCTTTATTATTTATATTACAAAACGCACAATGAAAATAACAAAAACCTAACGTAAGCTATACACTTGTGGAGCAGTTGATTCAATATTGGTTTGGAAGAATGAGACAATCCATTTTACTTCTACCTAGTTCCACTATCCATTTTTTATAGCCTTTTCAAACATTTTCTCGTTACTAATTGTTTAAATAGACAGTGGAATAGGTTATAGATTTTAATTGAATAATACTCGAAATCTCTTTGTCCGAAAGTATTATTAGTTTGTATTTGTTGAAATTGTCTTTGTGTTGAAGATCTAGTGATTATATTCTTTGTATGTGATGTATTGTGGGAGTTATGTCTTTCATTTGGGTGAGAGTAGTTTTTGAATCTGTAAGTGAGTATTGTTTTAGCGTATAATTGTTTTGGTGTCATAAGTTGTGATTTGTGGAATATTTCTTCAGTAGATGTCTGTCTCGGGACTCTGAGTATGATTTTAAATTCGGGTTTTTGTGCAACAAATACATTTAAAATTGTGTCACTCGCACCACCTCAACTGATTATACCGTACTCCAAAGTTGATTGACACAATGCAAAATAAATCTTTAAAAGTTCCAGTACATTAATTATATTTTAAATTGTTTTGAATATATACGTTAGTCTTTTAAGTTTGTAAGTAATATTTTCAATCTGCTGTATATATACAAGTATGTAAATTCCTGGACTTATTAAGGCCGAGAACAGTACGCAGAAGTGTAAGGAGGCTCCAGACGATGGTTAGACGACACCAAAAGAATTGCAGGTCCAAAGTGGCAAAGAGTGGCAGAAAAATTTGAACAACCTTTTAACGTTATTATTAAGTGGAAGTTTATTTTTAAACTTTGACAAAGAGTCGTGTTCTGAAACCGTTCTGCGTATGAACTTTTTTTTGAAATTTAACACCAACTAATTTTAACATTATTTAAACAACTTTAGGTTTCGGCAAAGACAAAAAAAAAGAAGTTGATATTCACAAATAACAACAGGGATGGAGAATATCTTAAATAAGGGAACATGAAAGTCTAGGCATTTACAGGGCTCATGACCTGTCAATGGCTGGTTTAAGTGGCCACTTTACACACTGTGTAACATTCACCATTTTGCCTATGTTTGAACATCCATATTTCTTCAATTTTACCATTTGTTGATTTAAGTGAAGTCAAAGAGCTGAAACCTTTATTGCTGTGATTCATCTGATTCAATTATTTCGCAACAATTTTTCAATGCTTAAACTTCTTCTTGGACCGGTTGATTTCATTACAATATTTGAGTTTGTCCAAATTTTCATAGAGTAAGTGGCCACTTAAACCAGCCAATGACAGGTCATAAGCCCTGTAAATACCTAGACTTCCATATTCCCTGATTTAAGGTATTCTCTATCCCTGTTGTTATTTGTTAATCTTAATGACTCCCGCTGGGGTGAAATCGAGTCTTTTGTCTACGAACATTTGGACAAACTCAAATATTGTAAGTTGATATTCGATTTCAATTTCGGTTTTGGCTCCAGATGTATAAGACTTAAGATTATAAAAGTTATAAAATACGATTTATTTTAAATTCACAATTGCGTTACGATAAAGGAGCACTCGAAACTCCGAAACCGGTCTGAACTTTAATAAATAACTTATTTTTTTAATTTAAACTTTTAAAAAAATGTATTCATTCTGATTAAATAAAAAAAAACAACGTTTCCCTCACTCTATGAGGCCAAAAGCCCTGTGTTTAGTTGGCAACAACAACAAACCATCACGCCGTTTCCCCTTAGGGGTAGGCAGAGAGGATAGAACGCCATAACACTCTATCTTGGCATACAGACCTCGCTTCCTCTACATTCATACATATTCTCATGCACGCGCACCGCATGCACAATTATTCCAACTTTTGACATGTCTATCTTCAAGTATTTGTTGAATGTAGTTATGCTTTGTCTTTTTCAGTCTTCCTCGTGCACGCACGCCGATTATTCCTACTTTTGACATGTTCATCTTCAAGTATTTGATGGACTTGATCGTGGCGTATTTGTTGGATGTAGTTATGCTTTGTCTTTCTCAGTCTTCCTCATGCTCGCACGCCGATTATTCCTACTTTTGACATGTCCATCTTCAAGTATTTGATGGACTTGATCGTGCAATGTCTTTCTCGGTCTTCCTCGTTTTATGCGTCCATCAAAATTTGCATCGTAGATCCTTTTAGCCGTTCTTTCGCTGTCCATTCGCTCTACATATCTAAACCAACGCAGCACCCCTTTCTTGATTCTGTCAATAATGCATGTCTCAGCCTTACACACTTCACGGATCTCGACATTTGTGCACCTATCATACATCGTTTTACTACACATTCGCCTGAGGGATCGCATTTCGACAGCATTCAACCTACTTTCATCATTATTTTTCCTATTCCATACTTCGCTCCCATACATTAGAGTTGGCACTAGAACTCCGTTGTAAACTGCTAGTTTAGCCTCCTGCGATAAAAACTTGTTTGCCAAAGTAGGTTTTAATGCACCGTTTACCCTGTTCCCAACACTCACCCTCCTTTCTAACTAACTAACTAACCATCACGCCATTTCCCCAGAGGGGTAGGCAGAGAGGATAGAACGCCACACCACTCTGTCCTGGCACACTTCCTTTGCTTCCTTCACATTCATACATCTTCTCATGCACGCACGTCGATTATTCCGACTTTTCACATGACCACTTTCAAGAATTTGTTGTACTTGATCATGCCATGTCTTTCTCGGCCTTCCTCGACTTCTACAACCAGACACATTCGCATCATAAATCTTTTTAGCCGTTCTTTCATCATTCATTCGCTCCACATGACCGAACCATCGCAAAAGACCTTTCTTAATTTTGTCGATAATGCTTTCCCCTCCTTTCAATATCTTTATCGGCCTTTCCGTCCCTAGTAAACATACTTCCCAGGTACACAAATTCTTCTACCTGATTCAGAATATCTCCGTTCACGCTGATCTCACATTTAGTTATATTTTCATCCCTTTCAAAAACCATCACTTTCGATTTATCAACATTCATAAGCATTTTCATTCATTTTTTTTGGTGTTTAGTTGGGATACAACATAATGGAAAATGGAATTATTAAAAAATACTTAAAATAAAAACTATTACATAAACAAAAATATTTGAAGAAACACCTGGACAATATGCTATGCAATGTCTCAGAAAAAAAGAAATACTTCATTGAAAATTTTTGTTTTGTACTGTGGAATCCATATACAAAGCATCGCAAAATTTCCAAGCAGGTGAGTGTTCTTCAGGTGCAGAAACACAATAATTTCGCCGTAAATTTATAGTAAAATAGTTACTAGTAATAAAATTCGCCCTTGCCTAGTGCTCCCCTGACGTAATCCACCCACAAATCACCGCCTATAAAATAGTATAGCTCTGTCACTTTTCAGGGATGGATTGGAAATACCCCCCAACCCTCACGTTTTTAGCACCCGCAACAAAGCCCAAACGACTATCATAAATATAACTATTCACTTGCAGGTGTAAACTACCCTAGCTTACAATTTCTTACAATTTTTAATGAAAAATGTCTTTGAGGGTATAATTTTTTTAGGCATTAATATTTTTTTTTTTTCAAACAAAAAATATTTGTGTTTTTATGATTTACCTAAATATTTAATTTTGAGGGCCATTTGCAACGAGTTGTAAATAACTCACTATTAGAAAATGGAATCAAGTTGAGGTAGAGTGGGATTCGAACCACGGACCTTTGGTCCGTAAGTCCGAGACACTAGCCACAGGACCACAACCCGATTTAATGATATCCGACAATTTAACTGGTAACACATGTATTCGGATAAATTTGAAAAGAGTCGATATTTAAAAAAATGTATTTGCAACGAATAAATTGGTCACATAAACGTGTCATTTTGTTTTATTTATTTCAATTATCCAACAAAATAAACATAAATATTTACAAGATTTACAAAAATAATAAACATTTGAATGTTTACATAAATATACATTTAAAAAATGTGTATTTTACATACCTAATTGTACAGTACAATGTACTAGGGTCAAAGCACCAATGAATGACCGTTTAAGGTTTAACTTGTAAAGAAATCTTCATTAAGGGTATAAATTTCATTATTTAAGCGTAAAAAATAAAAGAAAACAATAAAAAATACATTAATTTTTTTACAAGTATTTTTTCTACAAGTATTTTTACTTTTTTATTGAAATACGAGTATTACAATTATAATCAATATAATTTTAAAAAAATAACAGAATCGAATCAATCAATCTAACATGTATAAAATATAATATGAATATGTAAGGCGAACATATATGTTTATTGGTATCTGGATAAATAATTATCTCGATAAATATGTTTTTGTTTTGACTGTAAGAAATTGCCAGTGGCAAAAGGTCGGCCATTTAACGTTGTGTACCTGTTTAAATTATTCAAATATATTGTATATTATGATTGATATTTATTATTTTATTTTTTGTACTTATTAATCTATTTTATAATTTAAAAAAAATATCTCACACTAAAAAAGTAGACGAAAATGTTTCTTATTTCTGACTTCGTTCCTCTTCCTTGTTAACGTTCAGGTGTCCACATATGAACCTCAATACGCCACGAAGGCGTAAGGTTATTGCTCAGTTCACTTAGCGATTTTTACGTCGGTCATCAATCCGCACTTTGGCGCCATTTTGCAGCCGTTTCCGCTTTGCCCGCCATTTTATTGTCCCCTTTTTAAGACGTGTTTCCGGTTTTTATTGTCGCGACATCTTCAGGTGACGAATGGGAGGAAGAAACCTCTTAGAGTATTATAGATCCCTGAGAATTTCCTATTTGGTTATTGCTTAGTTTATTATTTAAGAGTTCACGGCTTATTTTTTTATTTATTTTTTATTTCTAAAAGTATGCCAATCGAAGCTAGACTAGCAGTGCACAACGGATTTTTAGTCCCACTACTTATGTGTAGAAGTGAAACATGGAACTAGCAGAGCAAGGATGAAAAAAGAGTCGATCAATCTCTTAGACGAAAATGTGACAATGTTTGAGTATGTCCAAATGCTTGCAGACTGGCTGGATTTCCTCCCTAGGGAGTTATTCATATTTAAATTTAAAAAATGGAAAAGGAAAAACACAAAAAATCAACAGATGGAGGAGTTGAGGAAATGTGGATGTTTAGCATGGGCAGAATGGTAAATGTTACCGCGTGTGTAAAGTGGCCACTTAAACCAGCCAATGACAGGTCATTAGCCCTGTAAATGCCTTGACTTCCATATTCCTTTTTCAATAATGTTTTTCCCTCTCTGTTGCAATAAATTTGAAAATGTGACAAATCAAATTACGACATGGTTAAGAATGATGAAATCGGGCGAGAGGGCAAATCCAAGACCGGTATAATATATAAATATCACATACTACGAATACCGATTTAAAAAAAAAACGGATTTAAAAAAATTAATTGTATTTTAAAAATCAATATGGATATTGAGGAGAAATGTTTTCAAACATAACTTTAAAAAATAAATTATTAAATAATATGTCCCTCGAAAAACGCGACATGTTTGCTCTTGACAATTGTGACGTCAAGATTCGTGACGATATTCTATTTAAATTTTAACGGCTATAAACAAAGTTCAAAATTAAGCCAAATCGTGAAGTAGGAATTAGGAGTGTGGCCAATGCAGTGGACCGTTTACACGGGAATTCAAAGTTATAAATTTTAAAGTATTTTTTTTAAATGCTTTTAAGTAGTAAAGAATTTTTTTTTACTACTTATTTGTAGTAAAACTGATAAAAGCATGTATACCCTTGCACAGACTTCGCCTATGTACGTTTTTTTTCATTATTTTATTCTGTTTAATTTTATGTTTATATGCTAAGTACTGTAAGTAAAAAATTGAAAAAAAAAATATTTTAAAAATATATCTTATTGGTCAGAATTATTGATAAGCAGTGATTTACGCCGACCAACTATAACAACAAAATAATATATTTAAAAAAAATGATAAATATCAGAAATATTCCGTTTTTATATTGGATGATACTAAAGTTTATTAATTTATTTCATACTTTTTTTTTTGTACACCTAATAGAATTCTTTTCGAAAAATATAATTTTTGTTTTGTCCTTATAAATGCACCACTGTCCATGAGAAAATGTTTTCTTTTTTATAATTGATAAACAAATGATTTGAATTCTTATATATTAAACATTCATTTGTACTTAATATTATTTTATTTTTTTTAACATTTATAATTACAGTATTTCCGTTCAAGTGACATTATGTATTGAAAATAATAAATTGAAAACTTTGTTTTAAATCCTCTTGAATTTATTCTGAAGAGTTACTAGTTTCGGAAAATATGATAAATGATTTGAAAAAACGAGAAAAATTGCAATGTAAGAATATTATATTTTGAGACTCTTTCTAAAAAATATCAAGATAGGTTCAGTTTTGAGGTGGAGAAAACAGGACAGCGTAGCGTTGATTTTATTGATTTCAGTTTGCTAAAGTCAGTCCATTGCACAATTGTCGTTTTTGCATTGTATTGGAAAGGCATCTGCTAGAGAGTTACAGAATGATAATATTCAAATATTATTCGTAAAAAAATTTACCCACCGCATATCTTCTTAATCTTCAATTTTATTTAATTCGATTTCCCAGAAAAAAATCCGCGTAATATTCAATGGTATAAATCTTTGTTGTTTTGTTTGTGAAACAAATGAGATATTTTTTTTCTAGCAATAACAACAGCAATATTTACTACAATTAATTCACATTGTTTATAAACTAAAACTTATTATTTTTACCGATCAACATTCATAAATACAAAATAAACTTTATAAATCTAACGGTTCTTTACAGGATGGAATGTGATGTATTTTCCTGCTAAAATGTTTTCCAATATTTACGAACCTTCTCTTATACTAAATCACTACGTCACTCAAAGGCACGTGATATTAGAGGCTGTATTATACATATTCTTTGAAAAATTACCCAACCCCGATAATAGCTTCCCCTGTTATAAAGAAATCACTTTACAAAGGCTCTTTCAATAGGGATTAAGGCTGCGTCTATCGCACGTGTATCGGTTTAATAAATTTTCCGGAAAATTTGGCCGAAATTAACTTCTTTCATTTTTTCTCTTTCGGTATTTTTCAGATACCTGAAAATCGGCGGGTTTTCAGCTGAAAGCAATTCCCAAAGGATTCAAATTAGGGGCGTCAAATTTTTGAAAGTCTAAACAGTTTAAAGCATCAATTTGGTATGATTTTCATTTTCAATTTATTTCCTTCAGTTTTCGATCTGAATTTTTAAAAACAATTCGTAAAACATTTTGTTTCTTAATTTTTTAAAATAATAAATAGTTAAAATGTATATTTAGACATATATTTAGCAACTAATTGGTAACTCATTATTTGTGGTGTTTCAAGGCCATAGAGCAAAACTTCAGAGATACATTTTCAAGATGTATTTTTCAAAATCGTATTATGCATTTTTATTTCTTTTTTTACTAAAATAAAAAATGTATTTGATCAACGAAGCGATACGCATCGGACGTGGATACATAAATCGGCAAGGTAAAGATGGAGTAAAGGTTTGTGGAAGGGACGATAGTCCAAGAAATTAAGCATTCACATGATTTTCTCATTTAAAAAAAAAAAATAAAACTGGGTACTTAAATGGTTACCGAAAAGAATGGTCCTCTGATGTTTTGCAGTCAGGGATGGAAACGGTGTGTATAACTAACAATAAAACAGGTCACTTTAAAGAGAGAATTATTAAATCTACACAACTGTTGGAATGGTTTTTATTCCGCCAAATGATAAATAATGCACGCATTGTTTTTTCTTATAATACAAAAAAAATAATAATTTATTTGACTAGTTTAAATGATTTTCAAAGTGTGGCTGATCACACAACCAAAGATGAGCATTTTGCAAAAAACACTAAAACTCTTATGTACGTTGTGTCATTATGTACATTTTTTTCTGCATGATAGGAAAAACAGGCAGAGAACCCACAAGTTTTTTAAATACAGAAGACAAAGTATTTTTACATAGTGTAGCAACATAGTAACGTTGGCAACAAACACAAATCAACCTATAATGACTGTTAACAACTTCTTTTTTAATGACTGTCTAGATTCCTCAAATATATCAAACCCTCCATCCACTTGGAATAAATGATAAAACATTCGTTTAATTCTTGATAGGGGTGAGTGGCAACCAATATTACATTTAAAGGTTGGCGATAAAAACGGTTGGTGGAGTTGTGTTCTACTACTTAGTGCAGAAAAAAATATTTGTATAGTTAAGTTTCGTCTACAGATGAATGTATTATTTTATGTAGGTAAAGTATGTCTGATAAGGTACGCCAGTTAAATAAACAAATTAAATGGACGTGTGCTAACTTATCATTGTATGTATGTAATGTGTCACTCAAACCATTTCGAAATGTAAGAGTCTGAAGCTATTTTTTTTTGATAGCTTCAATTTTATCTGAATAAATTTTATAATTTGGAGACCAAATGGTGGAGGAGAACTCTAGAATACTTCGGTTATTAATGTACGTGTTATTTTATATTTATAAATGGATACTTAATTGTTAAGAATCACTTAATTTATTAGTTGTAATATCTTTCAAAATAACTTAATTATGTGTTAAAGGAAAGTCATGCTGACAACATAACCTAAAATATGCATTTTTCAGAAAACAGTCTGATCAAATATTGAGTGGTCATTTAAACTTTGAATGTATGAGGTGTGACGTTCTGTTTATAAAAATGAAATAAAACAGGTTTTTTTTTACAGATATTTTACAATTAATAAATTTATGAAATTATTAAAATTTAAAAAAAAAACACAACACAAAAAAAGTGCATTTTATTATTATTGGGTTAGTAAATTTACATCGCATTCCTTTAAATTTACAGCGAGCCAGTTGCGCCTCTATCGGCTTAAATTATTACTACTGAATTACACGAGATTACTCTGCTAAAGAAAAGTTATGTTTTTTTTTTAATAATAAATTTTTTTTTTTAAATTTATTGTTCTTAATAATAGTTCTGATCTAGTTTGCATTACGTTTATTTTTCCAATACACGTCAAATTTTGATTGCATGACGTCAAATTACATTAAACTCTTTGTTTTAAAATAATTAAACTGGAAGACAGATTGCTTTGAAATTTACAAACTGTATTTTCGTCCGAACCTTTTTTTTGCCAATTTCCCGTTTTGTACCTCTGGACTAATTTAGTCCCGAACTGGCTATAGATTAGATTAAGAAAAGCACAAAAGAAATGAACAAAAAGAATGAAGGGGTTTCTGACGAACTGGCTTATTGGAGGAGGGGGTTAATAGGAGTTGGGGTTGGTCCACGGGAGGGGATGCTAGTATAATCGGGATAATGTCATCCCCTTTTCTTTAGGCGAAAAAATAACGACAGTATTTTATCTCAAGCGCTGTGTGCACAATTTAAAATTATTGGGACCAAAAAAGGAAATAGTTTTTTTTTTTAATTTAAATTTGTATGGAATTCTAGGCATTTACAGGACTTATGACCGGGCATTGCCTGGTTAAGGTGGCCACTTTATACGCTGTGTTACATTCACCGTTCGGCCTATGTTTAAACATCCACATTTCCTTAACTCTTTCATCTGTTGACTTATGTGAAGCAAAAGAGCTGAGACCTTTATCACGTCGGTAAGATTTGTCCAGCGAAACCATTTCACCTACCGGGCAACGCCAAAAAACAATGATTTAATTTATAATATCATACTTCTTCTTTCGCCAGTTGGTTTATTCAACAATGTTTTGAGTATGTCCACATGTTTGATAGACAAGCTGGATTTCCTATAGAGCAAATTGACCACTTAAACCAGCCAATGATATATCATAAGCCTAGGGATCTAGCTTGCCTACGAACGTTTTCACATACTCGAAATATTGTTTCATTATTTAATTATTAATGTTGGTGCCCATAGGGCTTTTTCATTTATAAAAGAGGCGCATTAATATCGTGAATCAAAAATGGTAGAAAGCAGAGATCACATATGAAATAAATTTTAAAAAATACAGTATGTATATTATTAACATATTACAAGAGAGATTAAGAACTTTTAAAAGAAAGAAGGTGATATAGAAATCTAGGTATTCACATGGATTATGACCTGTCATTGGTTGATTTAACTAGCCACTTCTTACACTGTGTAACATTCACTATTCTGCCTATATTTAAACATCTATAAAATCCTTCGATTTTTCCATCCGTCAACGTTTGAAAGTTAAAGATCGTCAGCAAGTTAAATACGTTATAGAGCGTGAGCAAGAACGTCAACAGATGAAAGAATCGAAGGAATAAAGGTATTTAAATATAGGCAGAATGGTGAATGTTACGCAGTGTAAAGTAACCACATAAATCAGCCAATGAAAGATTGTAAGCTTTGTGGGTACCTAGGCTTCTATAATCCCTTCTCTAAAAAGTTCTTCATCTGCGTTGTAATGTGTTAATATAAACAGCTCCCTAGGAGGTTGAATCCAGTCCTAGTCTACAAAAATTTGGACAAACTCAAAACATTGTTTGTATGCCTATTACATTTGACACATGCGAGTTCATAATAATCTTTCAAATCATTATATTTCATAGATAAAAACATTTGTAATGAATTTATTTTTAAATTTTATTTTATTCAGAAAACATACGCATTTTTTTTATTTCTTAATAAACCTTTTAAAAAAGTCAAATTTTTATTAAGTTATTTTTATATGTCGTTCTACAAGCCCAATGATATTCAAAGTTTTGTATTTCTGAAATAACTCCGCGTGTGACGTCAGAGCTTCATCTCCGTCAGTTCTCCCGATTTGTTTGTTAACGGTTAACAAACCAGATATCCTTCACAGCTCTCATATCATTGATTGGTTCATATGAACCAGTGACGTCGGTCAAAGTTGTGCCTTTTTCATTATTTTTGTCGTTCATTTTCAAGAAACTTTGCCGTACAATTATTAAATTAAGATCATTAGCTCTAATTTTTACCGCGCGCAAAAAAACATTTTTGTATTTAATTTCCCGTAGGGCTGAAGTTTTTTTATTATGTAAAATATGTAAATATTAAATGTGTCAAAAATAAATTAAATATAAAATTAAGTGACAAAATATTAATTTAACAATTAAAACTCCATGGAGGTTATTATTGAAATGCACACTCTGAGCCATCCCTGCAAACATACATAAACGCATACATATACACACTTGCATACGCACATCTACATAATATAAAACATATACAAACACATACATTACATGCGATACATATATAAAGCATAAACTACTTAATACGTTCATTCAGCAACTATCCCAAATAATCAACTCCATCAAGAAATTGTCTGTATACGAGTAAATGCAACGTGCAGTCAAAAATATGTCAATTATAACTTTTAGTTCATAATGTCCAGTACATTTTTATATTTTAAATGTTTTTAAATGCAAGCGGATTCAAAGTAAAGTTCCGTGTGTAATTAGAATAAAAATCCTAGACGAGTGCTTTTGGCTACATGGCTACTCTCGGGAAAAAAATAAAATTGATTGGAGATGAGTTCGCCACTCAGTATAGTAATCGGCAGGATCGCCTGCCAAGCTAGAGGTCCTGGATTTGATTCCTGACAATTTGTTTTTTTTATTTTTTTATTGAAAATGAACTTTTGCGTTCTTATGATTTACCCAAATATTTCAATTTTGGATGCCATTTTCAACGAGTTGTAAATAACTTACTGTTAGAAAAAGAGAACCAAATTGTCATAGTACGGAGGTGTGAACCTTAGACCATTGATCCTTGAATCCATGACACTAACCATGCGATGGGGTCACAACCCGATTCATAAATATACCCTAATTTAAAGACTTTACTCCTCTCTAATTTTATAGATCGTATCCGTCTCACTCCACACTTCCTATCGTTATAATAGAACACCATGAAAAAAAGACTTGATTTTTAGCTTTATATCATTAGATTTAATATTAAGAAAACGCTATTAAAATAAAATGTAATAATATTCATTTGTAAACTGAAGCCTTCTCATCATGAGTGATCTATGTTACAATTTGTTGTTTTTAGATAATAAAATAAAACCTTATCTTAGGCTTAATGTACTTTATTGAAATTAGATTTAATAAAAAGAAAATACTCCCAACAAAATAATAGTGGGTAAAAAACAGAACAATCACTATCATTTTTAGAGATATAAGAAAAAATATTTAATTATGCATTAATGATTTATGTGATGACGTAAATCACTAAGATTGTCGCCCATTTTGAATTTTCATAGATCACTAATGCAGGAAAGCCAACATAAAAATGCTAATTATTATTTTTCAGGACTGCTGAATATATTATTTTTAACTGGAAATATGGATAATGTGAAGATAGTTTCTGAATTTACAGCTCAATACAGCCCAAAGTTAACATAGATCATAAATGGTGGAAAGGCTTCAATTATATCTTGTTGAAAAAGCTTGTCTAGCTTTGAAATCGGTCGATAAAAAAAAACGGTTGAAAAAAACATTTTTGGATATTTATTTTACCTACTCTTGTTTTGACCAGTCTGTTATTTGGTTTGCTGAAAGATATTGCTTTTAACAATAAACCTACTAATTAACATATTACAACAGAGATGAAGATCATTTAAGAAAAGGTAATATAGAAGTCTAGGCACCTACAGGGCTCATGACCTGTCAATGGCTGGTTTAAGTGGCCACTTTACACACTGTGTAACATTCACCATTCTGCCTATATTTGAACATCATTTTTTGTAGACAAGGACTGGATTCAACTCCCTGGGACTCCAAAATACTACAACTACAAAAACTCCGGGGACTACAAAAATTTGGACAAACTCAAAATATTGTTGATAAATTACCTGGTCCATGAAGAAGTATAGAAATTGAAAAAATAACATTTTCAGGCGATGCCTAGTATGAAGGTGAAATAATTCAATTAGATGAATCTCACCCGCATAAATAAAGGTTTCAGCTCTTTAACTTCACAAACATCAACAGATGAAAGAATTAAAGGAATATAGATGTTCAAATATAGGCAGAATGGTGAATGTTACACAGTGTGTAAAGTGGCCGCTTAAACCAGCCATTGAGAGGTCATTTAATTTATTTATTCAGATATTTAGAACGTTATAGAAAAAAGACCCAATTCATTCTTAATACAATAATAGATCACAAATTACAGTAGATAGTTATGTTATTAAAATAATATAACAAAATGTAAAAAGAAAAATTAAAAGTTAGAAAGTGCTTTCCTAAGGGAAGGCCCACTGTCGTGAAATATGTCGACATCCGAGGCAATGCAATTAAGTGGCAAGATTGCTCTACCAACCGGCATAATCATTGGTCTTGTCTACCAAAATTTGGACAAACTCAAAATATTGTTAATCTACTAATTACTTATAATTTGTACTTGAAGATTGAAATTAATAAGTAATTACACTAATGAAATTAAAATACCAAAATTAAAATAAGAAATAATATGTACATAATAGGTATTATGTTTTTTTTATTTACGTTGAAACTCTTGATCGAAAAGCCACTTTCTCAATGAGGAAGTTCAGTGGTTTTTTCAAATTTTTTATTTGTTAATAGACTGTTAAACTAAGTCAATTTTTTTTTTCAATTTTTACATATCGTATTATCGGCGCTACGATTGTTTAAAGTGTTGTATTTCTGAAATAACTCCGCGTGTGACGTCAGAGGTTTATTTCCGCTTATTCTCATTCAGTTCTTCCTATTGGTCCAGAAGCGACAAGCAGACCGGAAATCTTCCATAGCTCTCAGATCATAGGTTGATTCACATGAACCAGTGACGTCATTTAAAATAGTGCGTTTTTATCAAAATATTTTTTATTATTTTTTCTGTACATTTTCAAGAAACTTTGCCATACAATTTAATGCTCTAATTTTTACCCCGAGTAAGAAAACATTTTTTGTATCCAATTTCCCGTAGGGCTGAAGTTCCTCATTGTCCTTGTCTGTATTGATAGTTTGATTTCTAAAACAGGTTAGTAACATTATTGGTTTTCTTAAGCTGTTCGAGTGTTCAACGTGTTTAATACAGCGTTCGAAGTTTCCTCCCCCCATGGTCACCCCTCTAGGGTTGATTACACGCTAGGATGTAATATCAGGTACTTAAGAATAGCAAACCCTTTTTTTTATTTGGGGGCATAAAATATACCTAATTAAAAAAATACCTCGGGACAACGGAGAGACCAGATCTTACCGCGCGCCTAAAGAATGGTGGTCATAAAAAATGTCAATTAACCTTCCGAGGGGAGATAGTGGGGGTAGATCCCCTTTACACCCTTCCACCTGACTTTGGAGCTCCTAGCTCATAATTCAAGACGTCATCAAACTTTTTTCTTTTTCCAGCTCAGCGCCGAATAGTGCCATTTATTTATAAAACAAATTTGACAAAATCGTTAATAACATTTAGGTTTTTTGTTATTTTTCTAAAATATTATTTTTTTAACCACAATAGGCCTGGGGCTCAATCACTGACGAGTGACTACCGACGTGCTAAAAAACGTGCTAAGTATTTGAGCGATCACAACGAACAATTATGAACACGCTAAAGTTATCGCGGTCACGTTGCAAAACGCCATAGATAAGTTCCGTAGTCAAACTTCAAATCTATTAATCTGTGGTCAAATCAAAAAAGTCAACGCGCGTGTAATCTCGTGTCGGTTTGTTTAAATTTAACATATAAAATGGCTCTTCCACCAAATGCCTTAAGATATATGAATGTGATATAATATAATAAACTACCCAGTAAAATCAAAGAAAATAAAACGTTGTGTTTGTTGTTTATGATGTTCATACCTTCAACAATTTTTTCGTTTAATTGCTTTCTCAATTTGATTCAAAACAAATAAATAGCATGATAAATTGTAAACAAAAAATTTAAAAAAATTGTTTTACTCACAGTTTAGGAATATTTTCCATATTTACACCGGTAAAATTCAAATATGTGACGGATTATGCGTTGCGAAACGTAAATATTTTGAATTTTAACACTTAATATTAGGTGTTGCCAAGCATCAGATTAAAGTATGACAATATTAAAAAATATAATAATCCCGATCGATAACTTTCACGAATGTTTCATTGTGACTGCGCATACGATAAACAACCACGGTGAAAAATTGTTATCACGCCGCTAATTAGCACGTCGATAGTCATTTGTGATTGAGCTGCAGGAGAGCTCAATTACAGTGGTGAATAACAGCATTGAACACCCAGACTTGAAAAATCATGTTTTTACTTTTTTGTGTTCTTACTGGAAATCGAAGTCTGAACATTCCGTGCGTGAGTGAAGTATCTTACCCGTTACGCCACAGAGGCCGCCCATGCCTACCTTCTCTGTGTTCAAACGGATTATGAATAAAGTTCTGATTGTGAATTAGACCCAGAAGCTTAGACGAGTGCTTTCGACTCGATCGATGGCTGCTCTCAGATAAAAATCTTTGATAAGATAACTCCGCCACATAGTGTAGTGGCTAACCTACCATGCTTGATTGCGCCACTTGCTTGTTAGCAGATGAACGCTCGAAATGCTGGTTCGCGGAATGCGTTAACCTTTATTTGCTTTGCCACGGAACCCTAAATACAAAGAATGCAATTACCTACCTTATTCTGGGTTCTAGCACCTTTATTGTCTAAAATTTTTGCCGCGGCAGTCAGGATTAGATCAAATCTTGTGATCAGGAAAGAAGGGCACTTGACAATTACACGACAGTGGATTTAATGAGTTATCACGGTGCGAGAATATAAAAAGCGCATGCACACACGATCTGTTCAGTTGTTATTATAGAGGCCGGGACAAAAATTGGTACCCACGGAGGCAATTGCAATATCTTAACCAGGGCTCAGTAGGTAGCAAATAAATTTGAACGCCTCACCCTAGTAAATATGCTATGTATGTGTGTACACAGAGTAAATGTGGCTTAACCAGTGCTTGAGGTCAAAGGTTCGATTTCTGGCAGGGTGGACGTGAAAAACTTATTTTTGAGGTGTTTCTACACTGCAAGGTTTCAAAGATTATGGGCTGGTATCTAAATTGGAAGAATGAGCGCCTTACTTTTTTTCTCTGTCCTGGTGGACAAAAAATATAGTTTCATGTCTGCAAGAGAACCAGAATCCAGGACAAACTGGAAGGTTTTAGAATCGATAACTCGGTAGTCAGATGGCAGAAGGGATCACCTGTAATTTTCAAAAATGTTCAGGAGAGCTGAAATACGTCTGAATTTCAAGACTTAAATCCACAAACTAAAATATTTTAGTGTTGCTTTTCAATAATTAATTACCATTTTAAATGACGCTGATTTTTTTTTTCTGCGTGTATTTACTGAAATATTAATTAAAATTTAAACAATGACAAAAATACAGATAGTCCCTTCTGCCATCTGACAACCGAACTGCTCTCTAGCAAAAATGCTGGATAACGAAATCGAGTGTAGGTAATTCCACCACGTGTAGGTCCGTTAAATTACCAAGCTTCTTTTCATTATGTATATCATTTTAAAAAATCAACATGATTTAGTTATAATTTATTCCTTACTGGGAAATCTAGTGCCAAAGAATACATTTTACAAGTTTTTTGACTATGAAATTAAAAAAAATATTTTACATGTATTTGTAAGGCAACACTTATATTTCAAAGAAAATAATAACTATCCATTCTTGTATCCATTATTATTTTTATCAAGGATGCTGGATTACAATACCCTTGAATCTCGTCGTCCAATTTTTCTTGAGAAACATTTCTATAAGCTGATTTTTGGAAGTATGTATGAACGTACTTATGCAGAAATCAGCCAGCCATTAGAATGTGAAACTGGGATAAAGCACATTTGTGAAAAGAGTGAATAATCTATTCTACACAACATTTGGGGTTAATGTGATCGTACTTTGATACACCAAATATTAACTTGGCAGCTGCATTCAGAATGGATTACAATCGCTCCATTTTATATTAAGGTAAGCCAGCATATATTCCATTGCAATAATCGACTCTTGATAATACAAATGCTTTTAGTAAAAGACGGGCCGCTTCATTAGGTAAATGTTTTCGGATACACTTAATTTGCCGTAGCTGGTAGAAACAAGCACTGACTGTCTTGCTGATTTGCTTTTCAAGCGAAAGTTTAGAGTCAATCTGAACGCCTAAAAGCTTAACAGCGTGTAACATATATTGCCTTCTTGGTGTGGCTACCCAAAGGTTTTCCGTTTTCGATGCATTTAGGATAAGCCGATTTTTAGAAATCTATTTACCTATTTTTTAAATGCACTGAGTGATGGCTAATTGTAAATAGTCTTTATCGATTGATTTACAGAAAAAGTATACTTGGGTATCATCAGTGTACCAATGAACCCATAATCTGCAAGATTTAACTATTTTTTTCACATCTTTTGTATATAGAAGATACAACAATGGCCCTAAAACCGATCCTTGCGGTACTCCTGTTGTTTCTGGGTGTACTGGATATCTGGTATTTTAAAATGCAACCTCATACTCTCTTTTGTAAAGATATGACTGAAACCATAAGTGCGCATCTTCACAAATACCATATGACGTCTTACGTCTCTCAAGAAGAATTTTATGATCGACTATATCAGATACAGCACTCATATCCAGGAGAGCAATTAGTGCTAGATTTCCAAAATCAACAGCCATTATTGTATGTATAAATATATATACATGTACATATTTATATGGATGTTAGTGTGTATGTTTATGTATGTATGTATGTTGTATGTGGAAATTTATTTATATTATTCTTTATTTTTTATTGATTTTTTTACTATTTCTTCTTCTTTTTTCTCTTCTTTTTTCTCTTCATTCCCTATTTTCCCATTCCACATATTTTCTGTGAACTGTAAGTTTAATTTTTTTAAATAAATTGTTTCTATTTGAAACCCGTAATGGGTCTTGTTATTTGTTGTTATTCTTTATGTATTGTTTATATCTATGACTATGTTAGTTTAAAAAAGAATAATAATAAGAAATTAAAAAATAAAAGTTATACGTTGATAAAGATGCTTGTGTCGCTTTGAAACCGGCTAGTAGATAAAATAAAAAATAACCGGTAACAAACAAAACTGTTTTATATTTATTATATTATGTTATAATTAATTAAAATGAATGAGGGAATTTATAAAGTACTAGCGGACCCGACATTGTCCTGCCTGAACGTTGGCTTGCCTGCTATTAGCTAGTTTAGCAAACTCAAAATCTTGAAAAATTCGAATTTTCGATAAACTATATACTAAGTGACTTTTGACATTGAAATTGCCTCAAATGCAGCCCTTGTAGATCGATGAATAAAACATTTATGCTCTTAACTTCCTTTTTACACATTAGATTGAAGATACGAACAAGCGCAGCGCAAAGATCTACATTTCTCCGAAAAGTGTGTATTTTCTCAAGCCTGGGTGTTCTGTGATGTAATTCACCACTGTAATTGGGCCTCCTGGCCTGTTGTGGTGCAAAAAAAAAAAAAAAAAAAAAAAAAAAAAAAAAAAAAAAAAACCGCACGTAAATCGGTTAAGCCGTTTAAGAGGAGTTCAGTGACATCACACGTACAGAAGAATGATATATTTAAAAATAATAAACTTCTATGAGACAATCTTACAAACAATCGACAAAAAATACATAAAAATCATATCTTGTAAACGTTCTGACATTCACTATTTTGTATTTGTTTGAGCATCAATATTGCTTTGACTCATTGATTTGTTAGTTTTTAAACATATTTTTTTTATTTATTTCTTTTTTGGCCATTCTGTTTGTAACAGTTTCAACTATGAACAATACCTTAGTAACACAATGCGATGTTCGCAACAATGGCTGGTGGAGCTAGTTGTTTCTCTGATAACTTCTGGACAGTTCTTGTCTCGGAGTCGATCTGGAGGAAACAAAGCTTCGAGCGGACACTGGGCCCAAGTTCTAAGTCGAAGAATAGGAGCCGAAGAGAGAAGACAGTTTGAAGTTCTCTCCTCCCCTGCTTTCTGCTCGCCTGGTAACATTATTATATACATTTCGATAGATACGAACCACAAAGCTGAAGGACAAAGGGAAGTCAACGCATTTACAGAGCTTATGATCTGTCATTGGCTGTTTCGAGTGAAAGGCGTACAAATCATTTAAAAGGCTTACTTTCACAGAGAACTAAAGCAAAAAACTTTCACTTTTGAATTTTCTGAAACGGGTTGTCGTCCCGTGGCAAGGCAACTCCCATTTTTTTTATTATTATCTTCTTCCAACCAACTGATGATGATGATTTCACTAAATAAAGGTAGATATTATTTAGTTAATTTGAGTTTTTTTATAAATTATTTCATTGCTAAAAAACTTTTAATTTTGAATGTACTAATGTTGCATTATTTTTTTTGTTATTATTACCTAGGTATTCTCAACTTTACTGTAATATATTTATATTTAGAACAAAAGATTTTCTCATGGTTATTGTTATCTTTTATTTAGAGATGTTATGTTTCTATTTTACTTTTTGTTTTTTGTATTATATGTTCACTAAATTGTTAAGTTTTAATTATTCTATTATTTCAAACTATGTACTACATGATTATTGTGCACTGCTATGATTATTTCTGTATTTTTTTTTTTGTAAAAGGTTCTTTGAACCGTTGATGTATAAATAAATGAATTCCCTTTCCGCACCAAATGGTGCATAGAGCACTGTATCAGTATAACAATCGTAGTATATATTGATCATCTCTGTTACACATAGGTAAGGTGATGAGTCTTACGCTTCAGATACCAGAACGGGGACTATGCAATGAACGTAGTTATGCAGTAAGCAGCCAGTCCATAATTTCGGAAAATTGAGATGTTCGTGTTATCGGATGCCCTTAGGTTAATTAAATGTTCTGATCTCCACCTCTTGAGAAAAGTGTTTATCACAAAAACGTCCTTTCTAAATTTGTAGACAATACCACAGCACCAAGAAAATCTTACGGTGTAGATATTGATGGGAGAATCAGTGGCTCTGGAAATCTCGTTCTCTTAAATAAATTTAAGTGAGTAAACACACAAGCGTTTTAATTTTATGAATTCATTAATTTAAAAATACCTGACCAAGACGTATGATTCAATATTATATCGGGCCGTTTTCTGCGAAATCCATAGTCATCCATATTCATCCAGACTTTAAAAAAATCACAAAAGTTCCTTCAACACGTAATTTAATTATTTTAAAATTATTCTAACAAATCAATTAAGTGATTATTTGCAATAAAGTAACCTGATTTAAATATAAAACAATATACACTTATTTGTTTATAAGTTTGTATAAACCACTTTAATTTTTTATTTTATTTTATTTAACTTTTTGTACATAATGTTATTTGTACATTGGCGGGCTTATTGCCAAATGGCAATTTCTTCCAACCAACCGATAAAATAAAAGTTTTTTTTTTATAATTCAAGTTACAGAACATATTCAATAGAAAAAAAAAGATTAAAAATTTATAAATATATAAAAATAGAAATAAACGTATTTGTTTATAAATTACCTTAAATCAAAACTATTACTCAATGGGAAAAAGGAAAAAAGAGGAAAGAGGAAAAAGGAAAGGAGGAGAGATTAAGGAAGAGAAAGGAGATGTTTCTTCAGACGTGATTTAAACAGAGATAATGTAGTAACATCTTTGATGGTGGATGGGAGATGATTCCACAGACAAGCCGCATGGATACTATATGAGTTAGAGAAGAAAGAGGAATTGTGTATGGGTATTAAGAGAGTGCCTTGAGAATGAGAACGAAGAGGTAAACCATGAACTGATAAGCGTTGAAATTTTTCACACAGGTATATAGGAGCGTTAGGACTATGAAGTACATTAAACAGAAGTGAGAGGGAGTGATAGTCTCTCCGCTGTCTAATTTTGAGCCATTTCAGTTGCCTACGATAATCAGAAATATGGTCATATTTCCTAAGACCAATAATGTACCTTATGCGTGTATTCTGAAGTCGTTCAAGTTTATCTTATTTTTTTTAATTACGCTTCGACCGGTTTGAGATTACTACCTCATCGTCAGGAATTTAACTAACTTATAATAACACGCGTTGCTATTTATATAATAAAATATTGCATGAAAGAGACAGAAAATTGAAAGAAAGAGAGAGAAATAAGATAAAATAAATCATAACGGGAATAGTTTTAAAAGAGGACTCGAAGTTAAATTTAATTGATTATTTATTATTTGAAGTTTTTGATTAATGGCTTAACTAATTTTTAATCGTTCTAAATTATCTAAACGAAAACCATTTTCATTGACGAGCAAAATTTCTACACACGTTTCTTGATTAAATTCATGGTTTACGGATATAAGATGATTTTCGAATTCCTAAAAGTTGTTATTACGCCGACATCTTATATGTTCTTTGATTCTAACTTTAAATTTACGTGAGGTTTTCCAATATAGAAATTTGGGCAAATTAAACAATTTAATTTATAAATTCCCGAATGATTTAATTTATCATTCTTATCTTTACAATTTGTTAATATTTTACCTATGTTATTATAGGTATAAAATTTATTAACAAATTAGTTTAAAATGTCATACCACAAAGTGAAAAATGTTTTTGATAACAATAATATAAAACAATATGTTTAATACATAATAACATAACTTCTATCAGAGTTTTACTAGGGTTAATTTCTGCAAAATGTACATCTTTAGTTGTGTGGCCTGACAGACTTTAAGAACCATTAAAACTGGTCAAACACATCATTTAATTTTTTTTCGTATAAAACAAACGAATTTTTACTTTATTAATCATTTGCCAAAGTAAAAAAACCGTCCAACTGTTGTGTAGATTTAATAAAATACTATTTTCACAAAAGTGTGGAGTTTATGGTTTTTAATATTATTTTGGTATCCGAGTTTCTTTATGATATTCTAAATTATTATTTCTGTATGTATCGATATATTGATAGTGTAATATTGATTTATCGCTGAAAATAATTTCTTTTATCTCTTTTTTATCTTATCAATTATATGAGTGGGGGAAACCCAAAAAGATATATAAATCGGTATCCGAAGAAAAAACGTCATGAGAGTTTATTTTTTCACCCTTGTAAGTCAAAGGTAAGCCACTTTTTTGTTTTAAAAATTAATATTTTTAGTGAAATTTTTTTGGTGCTTAGATATTACTTTATTTTATTAAGGAAAATTTACAGTAGGTACAATTAGCATAACAAAAGAGTATACAAAATTAACTGAATTCTAATACGCCCGTAAAGTTTCTTGCATAATTAAATTATATGTTACGGTTATTTTTATTTTATTTTATTTATTTATATTTGCGCCTAATGGGCATTTCAATGGACACATTTAAACCTGGAAAATTCTTATTAAAAAAGTAGGAAGACTCAATGGTTTATAGTAGACTTTGTCGGAGTGAAAGCGAGAAAGAGGTGTGTTTATAATTGAATTTGATTAAGTGATCGTTTGAAAGAAGACAACTTGTTTTCAAAGAAATCAATAGTGGTATGTTTGTTGGCAAACCTTAGAATTCTGGGCATAGGGGAATGAAAACCATAGTTAGTACTATGGTTGTCGGTATGAAAGAGTATGTTTTGTCTGAGATTTCTAGTTGGAATATTTAATTTTATTAAGCTCAGTAGTTCAGACGCATCAAAGAGTGAGTTGAGAATTTTAAATAGGACTATAAGGTCGGATTTAGATGGTCTTGAAGAGAATCATCGATTATCGATTAACCATATTATTATTCCTTATAAGGAGTAACATTAGCTCTTCAGGAAATAGGATACAAATAATGTTTTCTTAGGCACGAGAAAAAAGAGATTTTTAAATTTTACGGTTAAGTTTTTTGAAAATGTACGAAAATATATCTTTTAAATGTTTTTTTTTATAAAAACAAACTGCTTTGAATGACGTCTTCAGTTCATACGAACCATCCAATGATATGAGAGCTTTGAAGGATATCCGGTTTGGTCACCGTAAACGAACCAATCGGAAGAACTGTCAGAGAAAAACCTCTAACGTCACACGCGGAGTTATTTCAAAAATACAAAACTTTAAAAATCTTAGCGCTGATAATACGATATATTAAAATAAAAACGAAAAAAAATGGGTTTATTTTAATATTTTATAACAAATAAAAAAATAAAAAAAAGACACTGAACTTTCTTTTTGGGCGTATGACGATAATGAATAATAATAAAAATAATCACTGTTTATTAACAAAATTACGATTTCTTTATTAAGTTTTTTCGTACATTTTCAAGAAATTTCACAATACAATTTAATTTTTACCGCGCGCAAGAAGACATTTTTGTATCCAATTTCCCGTAGCGCTAAAGTTCTTCATTGTGGACACGGCATAATTTGACTAATTGCAGCGTTTCTAGATAAGGAGCGTGTTTTTTTTGTTCCAACATGTACATAAAAAATAATAAATTTAAATGCATTTTTAAGTAGAAAAACGAATACGAATTGTTTTAAATTAATGTCGATACTAACTTTTAAAAGAAATCAATGATAAAAGGAAACGATGAGAAAAATTTTTAAGAAAGAGAAAAGGAAAAAAATAATTATTTTTGCTTAAGATTTTTTAGTGAGCAAAAATCAGCAATCCAAAAAAAAAATTTAATAAATTTGTTTTGCAAATAATTATCTAAATTTTAAAATACATTTAAATTGATTGAAAATTTTAATTTTTAGTCGATCAGTACTTTTTTAAGATCATTAATTTTACAAACACTTTTTTTACTGTTTTTTTTATCTTTCATCCACAAGTAACGGTGCATAGGATACTGAACTGTAGCGCATCTCATTTTGTTACAAAAATACAGAAATCTCTTATGATAAAAAAAAAACACATTTAAACTAATATTACGTGTTAAAATAAATAGCACATAAACCCAAATATCAGGAATCGAACCCGGGTCATCGTGTATGGTAGCTTAACACTCTAATTTTCACGTCACGAAATAATTTGAATCCCTGGTATGTTTTATTGTATTATTTAAATTACTTTACTTTTACTTTTTGTTTTACTGACTATTGTTTTTAAATAACGTTAATATTCGCATACTTAATCCTAGGACTAGAAACGACTAAATTGGAAAAGAACATTGAATTAACAATTTCATAATACTACACTTTAGACCTCACCCAAAAAGAAAACAAATGTGTCCAATGATTAAATTCAATTCATACATACATAATTTTTTGTTGTTTTTTCGTTTCTTTTTTATATTGTATTACGTATATTTTCACCGTTAGTTTTAAATATTCAAAAATATATTTTCTACATGTATTCTTTTAAAAAAAGCATTAATTTATTTCCATTCAAAAAAATCTTGAGGCGTTCGTTTGTAAAAATAAAATAAAATTTTAATTTTATTGAACCATTTAATTTTTTTTTTAAATTTAATCATTTTTAATTATAATACTTTAGGTAAACTCGTGGTTAAGTGGTCCGCGCGTTTGTCTACCATGAAAGATATCTCGGGTTAGATTACAGACATAGTAAGCACGATATTTATTTTAAAAAGGTTTTTTTACCCTAGAATATTATTATATCATATCGGTAGTCAGATGGCAGAAGGGACCATCTGTAATTTTCAAAAATATGTAGGAGAGCTGAAATACTACTCAATTTAAGACTTCAATACACAAACTAAAATATTTCAGTGTTACTTTTTAATAATAAATTACCATTCTAAATTACGCTTTTTTTTTCTATGTGTATTTTCTAAAAAGTTTACTTAAACTTTTGAGAACTTCAAAACAGAAAAAAAAAGATGGTCCCTTCTGACATCTGACTACCAATATATATTATGGTCAGTTCTCTCCGTTAGTGCAATGTAGTGATATTTTTGAAATATTTAATACTTCGGTTGCGCTAATCAAAACAAAAAATTATTTCAACTACAATATAATAAGTAATTAAAAACAACGTTTAAATTATCACTCTTTTGCTAGTTAATTATTATATAGATGAAATAACCCTTCTTTATTTGTAAATATACGTTTGTGCATGTATTTTTTATTTTTGGTTTTATAATTTTAGATATTAAATGACACGTTGTAAAATGTAAATTGGGTACTTTTAAATAAGTTCTATTGTATCTTTTTAACATGTTTTTATTACCTTACTGTATAAACTTTTGTAAAACTGCTACCTATTATTGTTTTTAAACTTAATTATGTATTATAAATAAACTTAATTATGTATTATATAATAACAAATTCGTATTATAAAAGCTCTATGGGCGTTTAACGTATATATATAAAAAAAAACTTATAATTTCATAGTCCCTGCTCTAGCACCTGATGCGTAAGACTGATAAATTTACATTAATGTAACAAAAAATATCAAGATACGCTGCGATTGGTGTACCAATGCAGTGTACTATTCACCATTAGAAGCGGAAGAGGAATGATAATGATTTAATTACTTATTTTTATTTTTGTACAGGTAGATAAAAGTCAGCACATAAAAGTAATATAGAATTATTTCTAAAAGTAAAATAATAGTGTAAGAATATAAGTAGAGTAATAATTATCTAAATACAATTAGTAAAATAATTTTATATGAATAATATGTGAAAAAAATGTTTTCTTTGAACATAATTTTAGTTGCTTGAAATGTTATCTTATTGATAAGTTATAAAATTAGCTATCGAAATAGAATAAGATAACGTTTATCAAAAAGATTAAAAGCAGTAACAAAAAATACTAGTAAATACACATTTCTTTTAGCAGTGAAATTTATAACTTTTTCATATATTTCATTACCAGATCCGTGCGAACGATACGAATCTTTTAATTTATTTTATGATATTTTATTTATAAAAATATATTTTTTATAATTGTTTTTTATTTATTTTATTTTTTAACATAATTTTTTCATAATTTATTGTTTCATAAATTTTATTACAGTTTGAATAATATTTATTTATTATACGAGTATATATACGGCCTAAGCCAATTACAAAATTTACTCAAAGAAACATATATTATATTCGAGAAACTGAACCAAAAGAACATTACACTATACAGCATAGACAAACAAGGGCAACGAAAAAGTGATACACAATATATTCATAAACACGATAATCAATAAGACTTCGAGCTAAACCATGCCAATCCATCTCTCTCCCACATCGTTATATTGTTACAATCGATTTTTATGTTTATAAGATATTTAAATTCACGGTCCCTTTCTTAAAAAGTGAAACATCCTGCTGCCTGAAAAAGTATATAATAATATTATATAACTATGATATTATAATATTTTTATATGATAAACATGCAAGTTTTAAATATAAAATTTTATCTAGTGCAAAAAAAGAAAAAAAAGTTTCTTTTTTAGTATGTTTCTGTCTTGTATTTTCTATATTATATTCAATAATTACAATTGAAAAAATGATTTTCATTTGATATATTTTGTTGAATCCAGTTCGTGTCTACAAAAATTTTAACACATTCATAACATTTTTGATAAATCCAGCTGGTCCAAGAAAAAAATTTTTTTTAAAGTTCCATGCGTTGCCTAATCCGGTGTTGCCTAGTTAATTAATTTTTCAATTTACTACAATTCATCAAATTGAGTTATTATTCAACAAGTTATTTCTATAAAGATTTCAGAAAAACCCTACTAAAGGATCATTTTGTCCTACCACGTGTAAAAATGATCCTTTTACTCCGTTGATAAAATAAAAAGTCCGACAAAATAAAATCTTGTACATATTTATTGAAATAATTTCTAAAATTTGGTAAAAACTGTAAAACAGAAATAACTAAGTGTTAAATAAACGTATAAAAAAAACGAAAATAGTAAAACTTATCTATAATAATGTAAAGTCACGTTTTCAAAATAAGGAAATTTTAATACTTTTTCAAAAATTAAAGTTTAAAACAGAAATAACGAAGTGTTAAAAAAACTTAAATTAACAATTCATATATAACAATAATTTATAATAATGTAAACATACATGTATATACAAATCCTGGCTAAAACATGTATCGTTATTAAACTATGTAATTTAGCACAATTAACGATTCATGTTATAATTTTGTGAAGCAGTAGTTTCATTTCATTTATTTATTCAGATATTTAGAACATTACAGAAATAAGACCCAATTTATTATAAATACAATAATAGATCACAAATTACAGTAGATAGTTATGTTATTAAAATAATATAACAAAATGTAAAAAGAAAAATTAAAAGTTAGAATGTGCTTTCCGGAAAGGCCCACTGTCGTGAAATATGTCGAAATCCGAGGCGATGCGATTAAGTAGCAAGATTGCTCTACCAACCGGCATAACCATTGGCAGGTTGGTTCTGCATCGCGGTAGGTAAAACAATCGATGCTGTCTTTGTTGAAGATAGTTATCAGGTACGAACAGACCTACATCCATCAGAATTTCTGAGTAATGTATGCGACCACCGATCACCTGGAAAAAGTTAACACCCAAATGAACGTCCCTCCTCCTCCATAATGACCGATAGCCTAACATCCCCAGTAAAAAGTCGGTTGGGAAGAGCCAAGGATAATATCTACACTCTTTTAGGTACAGATAGCGCAGAAATTTTTTCTGCACATTCTCCACCATCAAAAAGTATCGAGTCTCATGTGGCGACCAAATAATGGAACTAAACTCCAAACGACTTCTTACCAAGGAATTATACAATGTCCTCATTATCTGAGTGTAAGAAAAGATCTTGGCATTTCTAAGAACAAAACCAAGCATTTTAAGGGAGTCATTACATAGATTAACCATATGATGATTAAAAGATAACTGAGCATCAAACAACACTCCGAGATCTCTGGACGTTGAAGCCCTTTCAAGCCTTACTCCGTCCATGAGATAACGATAGTTTATTGTTTTGGATGCTCTTGTGTATGCCATTACAAAACATTTGGAAACATTGAAGAATAATTTGTTTTGTTTGCTCCATTGAATTATATTGTGAATGTCACACTGAAGTTTAATACAATCTGAAGAAGTCAGTATTTCACAAAAAAATTTAAGGTCGTCAGCAAATAAGGGAAAATTACAAAATTTTATGACTTTACCAATATCATTTATAAAGATTAAAAATAACATTGGTCCCAAATTAGATCCTCGAGGAACCCCTGAAGAGGTATTAAATGTTTCAGGTTGATACAGTCCATATGACACATATTGCTTACGATCTTTAAGATTATTTGTGAATAGCTTCAGAAGAATGTCACTAAAGCCAATCCTCTGAAGTTTCAGAAGCAAAAGTTGGTGATCTACCTTATCAAACGCTTTGGAAAAATCGTTGTACGAACAGTCTACTTGAGCACCTTTGTCGAGTGATTTAGTGACAAAATTTGTAAACTCCATCAAATTCGTATTGGTTGGACGCCCAGACCGAAATCCATGTTGTTTGTTTGATATGAATGGTTCTAATTGGGGATTGACAAAATGATAGATCAACCGTTCAAATGCCTTTGCAGGAGCAGATAAAATTGCCACCGGTCTATAGTTTTCGATACATGTTTTATTCCCTTTTTTAAACACTGGAGAAATTTTGGAGATCTTCCATAGTTTATCTGCACACGCTCTGCGGTATCGTAGATAAGTGATTCCATGGTAGGTGGAGGCAGCGAGAGTTGATACATGAGAGACCGATTTTGTATTTAAGGTACTTTATAAATTTGTTCTGAATGTTTTCTATATATGTATATATATGGCACACTGGATATTCCATATCTGAGATACTTATTCTAAATGCTTTCTCTAAATGCATAATATAATGAAATCAGTGCCTTTGGATTATCAAAGTATTTACTCATACAAATGACGAAACCTAACATGCTTTGGAGATTATTTCATTGATATATGATTCATATAGTAGTTTAGAGTCTAAAAAGATCTTAGATATAAATATTTTTCCGTTCTGACAATATAAAGGTTAACTGAAATTTTTTTTTTTTACGTACCTATGCTTTATTAATTTTATAGCTAAATTAGCTCGTTCCAATTCGGACACGCTGCAAAAAAAAGTGAAATTTTAATTATAATCATGATAATGTTTTATGACTATTTTGGTTTCAGATTATCAAAATGGCGAAGGTTTTTGTTTTCGACGGACCAGCGCCTCCGGTGCCACAGCCAAAAGTTTCTTCACCAGGTAAAGTATTTATCACACCCACCATGGCTGAACCTACTGATTTAGGATCAGCAATCACCAGACCTAAGTGAATTGGGTTGAAAAGTCCACAGATTTTCAATTCTCATTTGAGATTTTTACAGACTGTGGCGCGACGCCTTTAGTCAAAAAAAATCTTAAGGTGCTCGAAAATTTGTGGCAAAATACAAAAAAATACTTTCCTGCGGACACGTGTACTAGAAACGTTCGAAAATGAATTGGATGGACGTTTTTGGTACAAGAAGAAAAATCTGAACAACGATTCTGAAGAAACTATGACAACTGACTTACAAGGGTGAAATTATGATTCTCATCACCAGAACCAACCAAATTAATTAAAACTTGAACATATCGACATGAATGAATTAAATGTTATGATTTATTACAAAAATTGTAAAATTTCAAAACTCCAACATTTTTCGTACCATCACAATAAATTCCGTTAAAATATCTGTTTTTTTTTTCTTCATTTTCTATTTTTCTTAACTAGAAGGAGAAAAATTTATTTCCGGAACTCTAAAAAAAAAGACAAATCACCAATTACAATAGAAAGTTTATCAATATATTGTAAGTTACATACGTAGTAAAGAGTAATCCTAATATATTATTATAACTGGCTAACACACTATTTAAGTCTCACTCTCGATAGTACAGATGCGTTCGGGAGCGAGAAAGATAATTTCAATGTTTTTAGTACTTCTCCCAGACGCCCGTCAGTAGCCCCCCGACTTTTGTCAGGAGCAGTTCTTTCACCCGCGCTGAGAGCATGACGTAATATTTTTATCGTGTTTTTAACAATTAAATTAAAAATATTACAACGTTTGGCTTCAACTATAAATAAATTATGCAATTGCCCATGAATATTACATTTTTTCGATTGAAAATCCCTCATTTTTTGCATGTGTAATTCCTTAAGAATAAGGTTAAAATAAATAAAGAAACTGTTTCAGCTATTCGGAGGAATAATTGTTTAAAAATATCATTTTTTTATCACAATAGCCACAATGTCCATCATTATAATTTTGTTAACTTCATAAAATCAAAGCCAACATCCATTAAAATACTTTTTCCTTGCACTGGAAAATTTAAATAAAACAAACACTTTTTTTATTGATTATTATTATAATTTTTTTTTTAATTTCTCAATTTCATAGATGTCTTTTCTTCTTCTTCTTCTTCAGCCTTATCCTCTCCACTGCTGGAAGGTGACCTCTTCGAAACGTCTCCACTCCTTCCTATCTCCCGCTTCCATCATCCACGTTTTACCAGCTATCGAAGCAATACCATCGACCCAACTTTCCTGTGGCCTTCCAACACTCCTATTCTTTGTCTATGGTCTCCACTTTATTATTCTGCCGAGTGTCCTGCCCACTGCCATTTTAATTTCACTGCACGATCCACGATATCCAAAACTCCGGATCGGTGTCTTATTTATTTTATTTATTGTCTCAGCATTTACTTTGTGAAAAAACATTTAAAATTAATTTAAAATAAAACACTTCCTAATATTTTACCACATACGAGTTTAATATTATATAATAACACTAAAAGTGTCAGGTATTCTGAATTACCTATCATCAGGTGTAAATATTTACTAAACTAAAATATACAGATTAGTAATTAGATACTGATAGAGTCAAGTGGAAGGGGCAAGGCAGTGTAAGCAGTAGCGAGCGGTAAGTTTTTAGATTGGTAAGCTACAAATATTCTGATAAAATCTGGTGGCATGGCACATAAAAAAAACAGGTCTTTTTATATTTGATAAATAATGAACAACAAAGGGCACTTGTGGCTAAAAGTTTTAGTTAAAACATTTAGCATCAAAATAAAACATAATTGCAAAAAACTGAAACCCGTGTGGACTCGAACACCCGTTCTAGTCAACACAAAGCAAAGATTCATCCACACGGCTATTTTAGGTTGTAATACGTCAGTCGAAAAAGTAATTTATAAATCTAAATTATTCATTAGCGGACCGATGCATCTTTGTTTACGTCTGACTATTATAATATAACTTGTCTTAAAATAAAACACTTTTATAGTTCGCTAAACAAAACATAAATTACGTTTTTAGACTCATTGTTTCATTGATTTTATTTTCACATTAACCAAACAACATAAATCATACGTTTTATAATTCTTTATATATATTTATTCTTAACACTAGTTTTGTTTTCATCATATCTGAAATAAAATTTTTAAAGTTTAAATGTAAACTGAAGAATAAACAATTCAATTGCTATCCGTCTGCACAAAAACATTTGATAAATCATGTATATATAATTTTTGTTTAGCGACTCTTTGTTTTTTAAAACCCACTAAAGAATTTTTACGAATACGCTAATATTATGGGTTAAAATACCAATTGGTTTTATTATTTATTTTACAACAAATTTACTTTAAAACAAATTTTACAAAACCACCTACACTTATTAAGTATTAATGTAACTTCTGTGTAAAGATATAAAAAATATATTTGTTATCTCTTTCTCACACATAACGAGTGCGTATAATGCCCTTGAACCGTCTTAAGTCGAATTGGTTTATTTAAAGAATAATAGCCCTTATGAAGAAGTGTTGAAATTCTAAATTGCATTAAGGAAGGCTCCAAGATTTTACTGTAATCATGATTAAAAAAGTTTGGGTTTAAGACGTATTTCAATTCATGTTTTTTCTTCAGCATAATAATCTCGTGTAATCTAATAGTAATGACTTTAGCCAATAGAGGCGCAATCGTTCATTGTATAGAATAAAGGAATATGATTTAAATTTACCAAGTCAAAAAATGCAATATATATTTTTTTGTGCTGTGTTTTTTCCTAATGTAAAAAAAAACATTAATTTCGATGTCAAAAAATATGGTAAGCTGCAAATAATCGATTACAAGGAGAATTCGCCCCTAAGTGTGGGGTGGAGGAGGTGAGGCTATGGGGAATATTGATAGCAGGATGTAGAATTTTGGACTATAAATTTTATTAATCAAAGTTATCTACTATCATACCTTTATTTGTGACAAAATATTTTTTTTTAAATTATGCAAATAAAAAAAAAATTGTATCCATAATACAGTTTCTTTTTCTTTTTCTTTTTCACGTCCGCTCCTAAGTAGAGTATGGACATCACCAGTTACCTCTAGGAGACCCTTTCGCCAGCCAGCATTTTTGCCTCTTCCCGCGTCAATCCAGCGCCCCTTAATTCCGCCGAATTAAGTCGAAAGATCGTCATCGATGGCCTTCCAAGATGGCGTGAGTCCGCAGGTTTAAAAAAAGGCAACTTAGCTTTAGGTTTCCTGAGGCATGTGCAGCACGCGTCCAAACCAGGTCCATTGCTACATCCTCAAGACGCTCGTTAGAGGAGGCTGCTGCGTAGTTGCTGCCTGAGACTTATTATTAATGTTAGTTATAAAATCGGACCACCTTAAACCAAATATTCTTCTCAAGCACTTATCCTCAAAACTCAGAAGTTTGGTGTTTTGACCTTTGGTAAGGTGCCAAGATTCGCACCCGTATAGGAATTAGTTCAGTTCATACTAAAGTTTATGACAAAGAACAACAGATGGAAGAATTAAAGGCATATAGGAATATAGATATAGGTTGATGCCGCCCGTCAATTAATAAATGCGTTTGTAGAGTCTAGAGTCGATTATTGTAATGGTATCTATGCAGGTCTACCAATGAACAAAATGACCCGCCTACAATCTGTGTTGAATGCCGCAGCGAGACTTATTTACTGAATCTCTAAGTTCAGTCATATCACTTCACTACTTCGGGAACTACACTGGTTACGTTTTCCACGGAGGGTCGAATACGAACTCTGTTGGCTTATGTTTAAGTCACTGCACAACTCTGCTCCGGAATATCTAAGGGAACTCTGCATTCCTGATGAACTAGCTGACAGGCGTCTCACGCTTATATCAGCTACGTCTACGGCGAGAGGAAAAGTTATTATACTAAATTTAGTGAACGCGCATTTGCGGTCGCAGGCCCTATGGCCTGGAATGCTCTCCCAGCAGAGGTGCGAGGCTGTGAAAGTGAAGTGATATTTCGGAAAAAACTTAAAACCCACTTGTTCTCTAAATCATTTGAATAAATCCGTAGCATGTGACAACAAAATAAATTGTTTCAATTAAATTAAAAATTTAAAAGATTCAATTAAATTAATTTAACAATAGAATCACTATGTAAAGCGCCCTTGAGGTATTTTATTACGAAAATGGCGCTATAAAAGTTATCCATAATAATAATTATAATATTTATGCACACATAGGCTGAAAGGTAAATATTATACAAAGTGAAATTTGTTTCTGGTCTTACAATATTTTTGTCAAGTAAGGGGAGGTTCGTAAATTGAACTAACCAATAGGAAAATGACTTTTGTGGAGTTCGATTAGCGTAAGCCAACCGGAAAAGTGAGAACCTTCGATAAGAAGGTATTGAATATTGATTAGCGCATGCGTACAAAACCAATACAGCCTGACTCGTGCCATTTTTTAGTAAAATAAGCCTACATACACACGTTCTGTGTCCAGTCGGATGAAGAATATAGTTTTGTGTGTGAAATTAATCCGAAACCCTGGACAAGTGTTCCCTTACAGTCCAAAGAACTTCCGCGTGTTATGGTGCTGTGTAGTCATTACAAATGCAAAAAATTTCCCGCACGTAAGGTTTTAAAATAAAACGTTGGTTTTTTTAAGTACGTACACATATTATCATTTATTAAAAAAACATATTCTTATTCGAAATCACCTAGATTTCATTCGTCGCTTGACTTCTTAAGGTCCCAAACGTAGTTTGCAAAGATGTTTTCGTTCTATTTTTTGCTGTAAACGATTCAATGTGGTTGATGTTCTTCTTATGCGGATTAGTCTTCTGTATACGGATGATGCCGTGCTTCTTGCTAGCAGAAAGAAGGCTTTTAATTCTTGGTAACAAAAGTCTACGATGTATGCAAAAAAAGCGATTTGCTTAAGAATGTTGATAAATCGAAAGTGATGGTTTTTGAAAGGGATGAAAATATAACTAAATGTGGGATCAGCGTGATCGGAGATATTCTGAATCAGGTAGAAGAATTTGTGAACCTAGAAGTATGTTTACTAGGGATGGAAAGACCGAGAAAGGTATTGAAAGGAAGGTGAGTGCCGGGAGCAGGGTAAACGGTGCACTAAAATCTACTTTGGCAAACAAATGTTTATCGCAGGAGGCTAAACTAGCAGTTCACAACGGAGTTCCAGTGCCAACTCTAATGTATGGGAGCGAAGTATGGAATTGGAAAAACGATGATGAAAGTAGGTTGAATGCTGTTGAAATGCGATCCCTCAGGCGAATGTGTGGTAAAACGATGTATGATAGGTGCACAAATGTCGAGATCCGGAAGTGTGTAAGGCTGAGACGAAAGAACGGCTAAAAGGATCTACGATGCGAATGTTGATGAATGCAGAAAACGAGGAAGACCGAAAAAGACATGGCACGATCAAGTCCATCAAATACTTAAAGATGATAAAGAGATGTGATAAAGGTTTCAGCTCTCTTACTTCACAAAAGTCAACAGATGGAAGAGTTGAGGAAATGTGGATGTTCAAACATGGGCAGAATGGTGAATGTTACACTGTGTGTAAAGTGGCCACTTAAACCAGCCAATGACAGGTCATAAGCCCTGTATATGCCTAGACTTCCATATTCTCTTCTCAAAAATGTTTTCCCTCTCTGTTGAAATAAATTTAAATATGAACAACTCCCTAGGGAGGAAATCTGCAAGCATTTGGACATAATCAAACATTGATGAAATTAACAATTTATAAAATAACGCATTATTCCCAAGTACACGTAAAAACCCAAAAAAACCCTAAATCAAATTTCTCCAGACTAATACGCTATTTAGTAAATAAAAATGCATATGTCTAATGAATTAATGGTGAATTGTTTTAAAGCGGCTTCGAAAGTTTTAAATTCGACAAATTGAACAGAAGGGACAAACAATTCTAAGACCATGCTGAATTTATAAATACACGATTTTGAAGCTTAAAAATTGTACTTTAATGTACTTTCTGTCGGCCTCGTGGTGTAATGGTCAGCGCATTTGTCTACCATGCAAGAGGTCTCGCGTCCGATTCCCGACATGGTTCATATGAAATATTATTTCGAAAGGTGTTTTTAAACTAGAATATTTCATAGTCCCTAGACTGGTGCCTGAAGCGTAAGACTGATCACCTTTTTCATGTAACAAAAATGATCGAGATACGCCGCGATTGGTGTACCAATGCAGTGCCCTATGCATCATTAGGTGCGGAAAGGGAATGATGATGATGATGATATACTTTTTACCCGATTTGGGTATTTTTTTTTCGATCATGTTCTATAAGCATGGGTGCATTACTTTTCAGCCTACACACGTAGAATTGTTGATATGAAATAGCGCGGCCTGTGTTTGTGGCATACGATTTTTAGGGACACTAAAATGTATACGATTCAAATCAAGGACGTCCAACCAGCCATTAAAAATTTTACATAGAATCATCAAATCACGAATTGGACGTAATTGTGCAGAAAGCAGTCCACAATTTTGAAAAAATTAGATACTGATGTTATCGGGTGCAGTAAGATCATTTCTATGTCCTGCTAAAAACAGCCAGACCGCTTTCATACAAAAAATTGTTTTAATCACCTTCTGAAAATGGTGTCTATCACACAGCACTAGAAAAATCTTAACGGATGAAAAAAATATTAAAACTGGTCAAACACATAATTAGATTCTTGTTTTTAATATTAAAAAAAACTAAAATATTCATTGTTTATCATTTGTTAAAATCTAAAACGTTCCAACTGTTGTGGAGATTTGTTTATTCACTCATTTCACAAAGGCGCTATTATCTCAGTTTTACTTTTCTATGGCTGGCTGTTTTCTGCATAACTACGTTCAGTTTTCCTTCTATGAGAGAACGTATCTTGATTTCTTTTTTTTGCCTAGGTAAAATATTTCAATATTGGTTAGTCAGTCTTACTAAGAAAAAGAAAAGACACGATCGAAACATAATGATTCACTGCATATCACATAATTATCAAACCACAAAAAGGACTTATACAACAGCGTCCAGTTTATCAATAATGTTTTACTATTTGCGTATCCGGAACAGTTTATCGCGGTCAAATTTTAACAGATTTTCTCACTTACTTCATCGTGTTGTTATCATTATGGATTACATACCACCATTTTCATTACATACATACAATACTGATTTAATTTTGAATTTAAATTCAAGTAAAAGTTTTTAGAAAAACAATTTATGTTGTTATCACATGCTACGGATTTGTTTAAATAATTAAGAGACAAAGTGAGAGTTAAGTTTTTTTCGAAACATTTACTCACTTTCCTTTGAGAGTGAAGCAATGCCTCAAAACTTTTTTCGCACTTCTGCTTCGAGAGCATTCCATGCTATAGGGCCTGGGCCGCAATTACAAAAGCTATCTTCATCGGTACATACTGGTATATTTAACTTTTGTACTATCTCCATCTACCTCGGAATGGCAAATTTCTAATTACCGACATGTTGCATTCTATGTACCACCTAGGTTAAGCAGAGCATTTACAATATTTTATTGCCGTAATTCTCGAACGGTAGCTCAATATAACTCACCTATTTTTAGATTACAGAATACCGGGAATGAATATGTATCATATTTTGATATATTTAGTTTATCTCTGCCTAACTTAAAAAAGAAAGTAACCAACATATTTTAATAAAAAAGAGCAAATCAATTTCAGGAGATTGGGTTAGAAAAGTTGTAATTTGATTGATTAATGTATTTTGTTTTTGTATAATTACTTAAAAATATGTATGTATTTTAAGTAATTTTATATATGTAAAGTACGAGTATATTAATATTTCATACTCGATTTTTTATATTTTTTATTTTTTAAGCACTCTTTAAACCACAACTATGTAAATGGCAGAAATGCCGTACATAAATAAATATTTAAATAAATTTGCAAAACCATCAAATATTTAAATAAATCGCAATTAATGGGAAAAATTCAGTCTTGAACGTGTTTTTTTTATGACGTTTGTCAATTCCAAAGTTGGTTTCGTTAACTGTTCGTAAGTCTGTATCTCTCGAGGTATTACAAAGCCGACTCTATCGCTCGACACGTGCTTTCAGAGAGAAAGGAAAAAATATAAAAATAATTATTTTTATTTTTTATAATGGCAATATTTTTACCTTATCTCAAAGATCATTTGATCTTACGCAGGTCTTCTTATTAACACAAGTTTTAAAACTGAACATTATCTTCGCATCTAGCCTGTCGCTTTCAAAACTGACAGTTATATCAAAATTCATTTGGCCTTCAAAATTTACTTATGTCTCTTTTGTATCTTAAATAAGTTTTAAAGAAAAAATGTGGCCAGCTCAGAACGATTATAACTTTAAATAAATCATAATTAAAGCTAACGTTACTCGGTAGATGAAAAATTTAAGCACTTATAATGCGTGGATATGGGTACCGAAGAAAACTTAAATATAAAGGATCAGTAGTGTATGTTTGGGGTTCAAACTGTCAGTAGGGTAGAATATAGTCACATTTTGCTGAAGAGTGTAATTCTACAAAATACTGGGAATGCCCAGTTGTATTCCACCGGCAAAACTACTGACTAGTCCAACTCGTTAGCGTCCACGTCGCAAAACCTGGGCAATGGAATCACATTCATAACGGTGTAATCACAGCAGATAACAAGAGGATGAAAGGCGAGTTTCTGGCGCCTCAAAACCAAAACCAACCAGCTAAGGGAAGAAACCCCCGACTGAAAAATCCATCAGAAAAGGCAACGGGAAACCACTCTGGTCATCTTTTCCCAGGAATTCAACTTCTGAGGACCTCAGAAATTGAGACTTTAACTATATGCATTTAACCTAGCTGGACCGAAGGGGGATTTGAATCCCCCATAGACCGATTTTAATTCGATAACTTAAGTATTATTAAAGCTATTTGCCGTATATTTTTTGTAATCGAGAAATTAATAAAAAGAAGCATTTTTCTGTTTTTAAATTTTGAAATGGATGTTTTTTTATTTTATTTAATATTAAAACAAAAAAAGACGTAAGTAATACAAGGGTCAATATAACTTTATGTACATAAGCATTCGTCGAACTAACAAAAATGAATAAAATACATGAATGAGTAAAATATGTGTACGCGAAAATATGAATAAATTATTGCACAGTCATAAACACTTCCAACGTTTTATTCTCCTGAAGCCATAAACAAAAAGGCGCTGGGGTCGTTTGGTCCCCCCGTTTGGATCATGTGTAGTTTTTGGATGCTTAGTGAGGGAAAGGTTATGTATGAAAATAACATGTTGATTTGTTATACGTCGGTGGGTTATGCAATACATTTATGTTTTTAGGGAGTAGATCAAAGATGGAGCTGTATAGTTGGGAAGGAAGGGGTCTTAGAGAGAAAAAAAGCTACTTTACTAAAAAAGGTTTTAAAATTGATTTTAAAAACCGCACCCGATTTTTGTATGGAATTCCTATCGGTTCGGACCGTTCGGACTGCGATGTATAGCGGAAATAACCGAACTATTCGTGGCGAGCCCAAACAAGTTAGTCAGCAGAATAGAATGATTGTGTCAACCAGTGGCGGTCCGTGGAACCATAAATAGGTTTACCTAGAAAGCATTACTTTTTATCACAAACGTATGTGTATACTGTAATAACAAAGATTACGGGATACAAGGTATAATGTGACAATCACTTTATCTTTTGCGAAATGTACTCGACAAATTGATAAGATATATTCATCATCTGAATTCAAAACTTGTTGGTTTTTGTTTTTGTACCAGTTGAACATTTCTCACGCGTAATATCAATGAACTATAAACTTGTGTTTAATTTTTTTCGAATTTCAATTTCAGATTTATTCAACTAAATCTAAAGTAAAAGAAATTAATTATATTTCACACCCAGCTTGTTCGGAGGCTGGGCGCGCACACAAATTCACAAAAATTAAATATGAAATAATTTGATAATTCATAACCTTTACATATAATGGAATCAAGATAACCAAACGCGTTCTAGCTACACAAAGCACGTGGACGAGCGGATTTTTTCTAGCACAAAAATTATTACAATCAATTTACAAAAGCAAACACTGAGTAGAGTAAAACAGAATCGAGGTGTGGTTTCGTGGCTAGCGTCGTAGACTAAAGGAAACAAGGTCCGAGGTTCGCACCTAAGTAATTAAGAACTCAACAATATTTTGAGTATGTCTAAATGCTTGCAGACTGGCTGGATTTTCTCCCTAGGGAGTTGTTCATATTTGAATTTGTTGCAAAAGAGAGGGAAAAAAAATTGAGAAGGAAATATGGGAGTCTAGGCATGTAGAGTGAACAAATGTGGATGTTGAAACAAAGACAGGTTATTAGGCCTGTAAATACCTAGACTCCCATATTCCTCCTCAAAAATGTTTTCTTTCTCTGTTGCAACGAATTTAAATATGAACAACTCCCCAGGGAGAAAATCCAGCAAGTCTGCAAGCATTTAGACATACTCAAAACATTGTTCAATCAACTACCTAGTAAAAAAAAAAGTAAACAAAATTGTAAAATTGTTTTCAGGCGTTGCCTAGTAGGTGAATTGGTTCAGCCGGATGAATCTCACCCGCATGATACAGGTTTCAGCTCTTTTACTTCACAAAAGTCAACAGATGGAAGAGTTGAGGAAATGTGAATGTTCAAACATAGACATAATGGTAAATGTTACACAGTATGTAAATTGGTCACTCAAACCAGCCAATGACAGATCATAAGCTCTGTACATGCCTAGACTCCCATACCCCCTTCTCAAAAATATTTTCCCTCTCTGTCGCAACAAATTTAAATTTCAAACTCGTTCAAAATGCTTCCATAGTAAATCGTTGGAAAGCGAATATTGTTTTTTTAATTAAATTAAAATTAAAAATGATTGGGTTGTGGTCCTGTGGCTAGTGTCTCGGACTCACGGACCAAAGGTCCGTGGTTCGAATCACATTCTATCCCAACTCAATTCCATTTTCTAATAGTGAGTTATTCACAACTCGTTGAAAATGGCCCTCAAAATTAAATATTTGGGTAAATCATAAGAACGCAAATATTTGTTTTTTCTTAAAAAAATAAAAAAATAATAATAAATATGTTATGTAAATAAAAACATTATTGATTCTTTCTTTTATATTGAAAACTACCCACTTATTTAAAAATTAGCTGCCCCTGGGTTTCTTGCCAAAGTTAAAAAACATTAATAATGCGTTGTTGTGTCTTAGTACCGTTTAAGAGTTCGCCAACAGTTGTCGTTGTGAAAAATCAGTGCGTTTGAATCTGTGCAAATCCGAAAATTAAAGTTTTTAATTATTCGTTTAATCGATTTTATGTATACTAATTAAGTGTGTGTATTGAAAAATCACCGTGAAATATTTTAAAGGTAATTAAACGAATTTGCAGAATACAGTTCAGTGTGTGAAATAGATCCATAGGACGAGCGTTTTGACTCTACGCTCAGTAGCTTAATCACAAATAACTACCGACGTGCTTAAAAACATGTTAAGCATATGAGCGATCACAATGAACAATAATGAACATGCTTAAGTTATCGCAGTCATGAGTCAACGCGTGTGTAATCTCTAAGTCAACGCTCGTATCGGTTTGTTTCCCTTGTAAATAAAAACAGTTCACTAGCGAAAAATCGACGTTTATCATAAAAAATAATACAATATATTGCATCTGCAAAAAAGTAAGGAGTAGGTATCTAATACAAAAAATTAAAATTAAACATTAATTAGTATGGCGACTGCTTTTCTTGACATTTGGCTTGCCAACCGCCAGGTAAATGCAATAAATAGCATGATAAATAATAAATAACTCAAGTAAAATAGCAGTTTTTTTAATATTTTCCAAATTAACACCGATGAAATTCAAATATGTGATTGCGCAGCAGGATTATACGTCACGAAACGTAAATATTTTGACATTTAATATTAGGTGTTCGCGGATGTTGCATTGTGATCGCGAATACGATAAACAACCATGTTGATAAATTATTATCTAGACTCTTATTAGCACGTCGGTAGTTATTTGTGATTGGGATACAGGTAAAAATCCTAAAAAAAGGCGTTCGAGTGGAGATATGTCGGCCTTGTAGTGTTATAGCATTTGCCTTCGATATGTAACGTCCCGGGTTCAATTATTGCAGGATCGTCATTAATATTTTTTTCAGTGGTGTTTAACAATGATTTATTTTACTGTCTCTCTAGCTTGTGAAGCGTTGGCTGATCACCTTTTATTAAGGTGATCAAGATACGCTGCTTTCGGTGTTTTAGTGTAGTGCCCAATGCATCACTGGACACGTATAGAGTATGATGATTGTGACATTAAATTCTAAAGACATGTGTCTCCTTGCGTGGCATGTGACAATATTCATTTCGTCACAATATTATTTTATTGTTTTTTTTGTGAACGGCACCCAATCGTTAATGATATTTACTTTTTGAATAAAGAAACCTGCCGTCATCATCAACATATCACCAATCCGCATCTGATGGTGCATAGAGCACTGCCTTAGAACGCCAAATGCAGCGTATTTTGATCATATATTACTTGGAGATACCTAAGGTGATCAGTATAACGGTGCAAGGATAGTAAAATATCAATGCGTAAATATCTTTTAAAAAATCCGTCTTATTGACCTATAAATTTTCCTATATTTTGCCAATTTTGTAACTATCTTATTTCTAATCATTCACTTTTCTTGTTTTTTTTTTTTGTTTATTTTTCCAAACATATATTATTTACATAGAAATATAATAACAAAAATACACTTTAGAAAAATACATCTTAAAATAAAACTATAACATGAATTGGAAAAAATCCCACAAAGACTACAGCGTCTGAGCGTGGGCCATTCCTTTTTTAATTATTTAAAAGTTAATAGCAAATTTATATGGTATGACATGAACATGAAAAAAAAGAAAATAAAATGAAAAGAAAAACTAAATTAACATATTACGAAAACATGATTTATTTGCAGAATGCATTTATTTTTTATTTTAATTATTTTTTAAATAATGTGTCTATCTGTTCCTTCCATGCTGATCCAAGACCTCAAACCTATTTTTAAATGTACAAGTGATTTGATGTTTTGTAGTTCCTTGGTAAAAAAATTGAAGCATCTTGGACCAACATGTGAGGAGGGCCTCGGTGCAAAGTGGCCTAAGATGTGGTTTAAGATGAAAAAAAAAACAAATAAAATAAAAAAAACTAGCTAACGACAGCTCATAAGCATTGTAGATACCTAGACTTCTATATTACCTTCTTTAAAATATTCTTCATCTCAATTGTAACATGTAAATTTAGATCCTACATTACGAATGGGTGAAACAATCCGTAAAGAAATACTGACTATAATTGTTGAAAAAATAAATAAATTCCTTCCTCAAAAATATTTTTCTTCTGTACAGCAATAAATTTCAACCAGAATGATAATGTTATTTATAAGTAGTAGTGACTAATATTTGATTTGACCTTCATTCGTCCGAGGGCATTAACCTGACATACTTGATAGATTCAAATAACTTGAAAAAACAAAGTTGTTACGTCACATTTTTTGTCTCTTCTTTAGTCAACCTACCTACATTAATTGCAACGTGTCGGTGACACATTAAAAAAAAGGTCAATGACATTAGGTGAATTGCGAATTTACTAAGAATCAACCTGCATAAAATGAGGATCAACATTACAAACAACCATAATCAAAATATATATTAATCATTAACAGAGACGGAGAGCCTTTTAAAAAAGGTAATATGAAAGTCTTGGCATTTACAGGTTTTGCCACCTTGGCTGGTTTGTGTCCACGTTGTAACATTCACCATTTTACCTCTGTTTCATATTTTGTTTTCTAAAAAAGGCTACATTTTTCTAAAGTCGAACATGCGTGGCATATCATCTAAAATCATGAAATGACGCAAATTTTGAATTTATTTATCACATCTAATTTAAAAACAACAGAATGTCTTTTTTTTTTTAATCTTGACCGAAATATATTTGAATTAAAAAATAATAACTCTTTTAAATTGAATAAATATAACAAATTTGTTTTTCATGAATATTTTTTTATACCGACCGATTAAACGTTTTTTTTAAAAATAAAATAAAACAGCTGGGAAATCTTAAAAATTAAAAAAGAGATTCATAACAAGACAAAAAAAAATATTGATCAAAATAACAATATAGATTTAATTTTAACAACGTGACATAAAGATTTAAATTACTAGCCGCACATGTATCGATTTTTTTAATTTTTTTTTATTTATTTTATTATTTTTTCACGCCCATAAGGCTTTTACATACATGAAAGTTATATAAAATATGAGCATATAGATAACATTAAATTTATAAAATACAATATACAGCAACAAAAGATAGAACAGTGTTTAGAATTAAAATTGGTATAAAAAAAGAAGATGAGTATATAAACAACGTAAATAAAAAAAAATACTATATAAAGAAATAAAAGATAGGAACAGTGTTAAGAAGTATAGTTGGTTAAAAAATAAAAATAAAAAGATGAGTGTATTAACAACATAAATTTATAAAAAATACAATATAAAGTAATAAAATATAGAACTGTGTTTAGAAGTTAAGTTGGTTTTCAAAAATTTAAAAAAATTTAAATAATATAAATATATTTATATATATATATATATATATTTTTTATATAAGCTAAAAAAGTGCAGTTAAAGGTTTAAATCAGCTAGGTACATAATGTTATAAAATACAATATGAACAGAATATTAAGTTCTATTTGATATGGAACATATACATTGATATTTAAAATTTACAAGACTCACGTTAAAGACATCGATGTTGTTAGCATATTGGTTCGCGAGTACATGCATCCGCATTACTGGCGAATCCGCGCTGTAATTGGTCGATGATGGACCGCAGTAGAACAGAGTATTACATCGGGTAACTCGACCAGGCACTCGCACATTAATCAAATTTATAAGTTCACAACAATCGAACATCGATATTATTATTTTAAACAAAAAAAGCCAGTCATTTAATTTTCGTCTGTTTTCTAATGTTTGGATGATTAAATAATCATTTAAGTATGTGTAGTTTATGTATTCAATCGGTATACTTAATTTATAATTGATAAAACACAAAAATTTATGCTGAACTCTTTCGATGTCCTTAACATGAACCCTGTAATACGGTGACCATATAACTGAGTTATACTCGAGTTGACTTCGCACTAGGGCAATATACAATGTTTTCATTGTGTTTATAGACTCAAAATCCCGTATCGTTCGCAGCAAAAATATTAAGTAATCACTGTTAAAACAAAACAGTATAGAATTCATTACTGAAGGCTGTAGTCTGGTAAAACGCACGCAAAATTAGGAAATCATACGATTTTCCCATTCCAAAACGAAAGTTTTTTTTTAATTGCGCAGTAACAAAAAGAAAAAAAAACATAATTTAGATATAAACAATATATTTTAAAGGTATTTCTGTTAAAAAATATAAGTAAAAGTGTTATTTATTTATTTATTTATTAACGGAAATTGTCCATGTATACAATTTATAAGGTTTAAATATTACAATAAAAGAATAGTTTAAAACATTAAAAAAAAGAAAGAAGCATTGACAAACATAAGGGACATCGAGACAAGATCTGGACTATTTATTTAGTGCTCGTTTAAATCGTTGTAAACTTAAACCAAAAAAGTCCAGATCTTGTCTTGAGTTAACAATACGACAAAGGAGATTTTCATTGGAGAATTTAGGCCATAGTTTGTTCTATGCTGATCGATGAATAGTACTTCATTGTTTCTCAATCTACGAGTCGGAATATTGAATTTTACTTGTCTCAGTAATGATGGAACATTGATTATACCATTTAGTATGCCGAATATGGAGTCAATATTAGTTCTACGTTTTTGTAGACTAGAAATATTACGTAACGTTATGTAACTAAAATATAATTACTTTTAGACCGGCAGATTACGCCATTTCAAATTTATACTAAACTTAGGTATCTGGGATCTCAAAAAAGACTAAGTTTTAAAATGAAATTTGCTAAAGTTATTTAAAGTTAATAAATTGAACATGAAAGTGGCCGAAGAAAAAAATTATTTTTTTGTTTTTGATAAGAAATACAAGCACGTTAAATCACATTTCTGGGTAAAATTATGCCTTCGGTAATATTTAAAAAATATATATTTATTGAAATATTTTAATTGAAACTTTTGAAGATGGAATTGTATTTTTTTTAAATATTTATTCTGGTTGTAATATTCTATTTATAATAATTCCTTATTAATGTTTTTATGACCTTCATACCTGCCTTTATTGGTACCGGTTTTAAAAATTTCATTTTTAAAGGAAGTTAAAGATATGTTATCAATATGAATACAATTTAATTTATGATTACACATATTGCAGGTTCTATTTACAAATGAATTTTGAAAAGATTAGTGGAACATTCAGAAATTTTAAATAGATATTGGTTTCTGGTTTGTGTTACTGGGACTCTAAAATTAATAAATGATAGAATCTTAGGGCAATCTATGTTTTAATTTAGAGTTTTATACATAAAAATGCATTAACACTTAAGGTACCAGTTTAGGGACTATAAAATATTTTGGTGAGGAAGCACCCTATTAAATGTCTTTACTCAACCGTATCTCTTCGGATATTGACATCTTTCATATTAGTGAAAAAAAGTTCAGAGAGAATTGCATGCTTTCTCTATACTTGCTGGGTATTTTTTATTTTTACCATTTTTGTATATTTAAATTTTAGTGTTCATTTTTTCGTTTTATGTATGCATTGATTTTTTTTGTTATGTACATAAACGTTTTTAAAATAAATAAATTGAAATAAAATAAAATAAATAAATATTTCATACCATGTCGGGATCGAACCCAAGACCTCTTGCATGGTAGGCAAACGCGCTGACTATTACACCACGAGGCTGACATATATTTTTTGATGTAGTTAAATGCTCAATATATTTAAATTGTGATGTCAATGATCAAATGCAAAGACTTCTACATTATAAGTCACTATTTAAATAGATTTACGTATTTATTTATATAAAATATGATCATGTTTTAAAAATTCTAATTGTCTTGATAATACAATTTCGCTTAAGTTTTTAATTACATTTTGTTTATTTTTAGGAAGTATCGTGATGGAAAAAATCGAAATAATGCTTGGTCTCCGACCAAGAATCAATTTGGAGTACATGCAGAAGGCTGCTTTGCCGTTTATAGCCCCAGTGTATGTAAAAGGATCTTCAGTTGCTCCTGATTCTCCTGCAGCACCGAGAGGAGAGGCAGATAACGATAACTCCTCAAATCCTTCCAACCCCCCGAGTACACCAAACCCCATCACTCTACCACCAAACAATGACAGCTCTGGATAGCAACGAAGACTCGTCAAATTGAAAACAAAAAAAAACAGTTGTCATGAAATTAAAAAACACAAGACAACCAGACGATTAGACAATGAAATTGTCTAACAAATAACAGTTATGACAGTGAATTCAACAATGATTTAAATGAAAATGACCGCTAAAATATATGACACCTAGAAAATTTTGGTCAAGATCCGCTGTTTTTAAAAGACGTTCTTTTTAAGACTCAGGGTGCAAAGAGCATGCTTCCTTTGTTTGATCTGATGGTGATTTTATTGTTTTCAAAAATACATTAAAACACAAATTAGCGAAGTTGAATCTGTCAAATATTATATAAATAAAATTTGTATTAAATCATCTGATTCATGGAGATTTCACAATAATCAACATTGAACATTGGAAGTGAATAGTTAATACTTATTTATGTAATTTTTATAGTTATTTTGACCAACTATTGATAATTTATGAATAAAAATAGCGTTTGAACATAATCTTCGCCTGGTTTGATGGCATTTACGCAATATACGTGTGGATTTTGGACCTCCGTTTTTCTGAGTGCCTCGTATGATTTGATAATTATAATTACATCTATAAAATAATATTGGGGATCCTCGCCATCTTCAATGTACATATTATCTTCTTCAGTGTGTCTCTATCTACCACACAAAAGTTCCCCGTATTTAAGAATACTATTTTTATTTAGATGCAGTACTGTTGATCCTATGATCAAAACGTCGTCTTCCTTTGGATTTAGGGTTAAAGATCCTCCAGCGGTCTGTTGATAATGTCCGTCCTTAACATTAAAATAATTGTCCCTGGAATCTGGAATAACTACACTGTCACTAGTTCCCGTGGGATTGTTTTTTTTAATTGTATTTATCATAAAACTTAATTTTTCCCATTTCAATGATTTTATTTTGTATCTGATCAAAAAAAATTACATAATTATTGAATTGAACTCTTTGTTTTATTGTTTAACTGGTTTAATTTATTTTTTGAAATTTACGAAACATACAAAAAAATGTATTGAAATATGTATTATTTTTTTTTAATATAAGACCATGATGTTTACTATTATAAGTTTAAGCTTTTTCATGTAAACATTTTTTTTAATGCTACGTGACCGTAACATAACTACCAAACTTTTTAACATTAATATTTTTCTGCCTTTAAGAAAAATTAAGAGTGTGACTTAATTTTATTTACAAAAATGTATTATTAAAATAATCGTAACGTAAAAGTCGTAAACGACTTTATCTAAAAATAATCTTCTCTTTTTATTTTATTTTTGTAATACCTACGTTACTTAAATTTTTCATAATTGGCGAAAATAATAATTATTTATTTTTATATATTCGTTGTTCAAAGTTTGATTTTGTAAGAATCTTATCGGATTTTTTTTTACTGCCTTCATAATTTTGTTTTATCAAATGCAACGAATGAATACTTATCATTCCACTATCTGCTCGTGATAATTTTATGTTATAACTGTCGATGATGCAATGATTTACCTTGTTACAATACATCTTGTTACATTTATAAAACTTGATTTAAGAAATAAAGAAATTGCCCACTCGGCGAACATTTAAATAAGTAAAAGTACTGGTACAATAGTAACTTATATATGTAAGAAAAAAAAAATGATGTAAAAGTATTGATAATTTTAAATTGCTGAATTTTTATTCAAAAAACTCTAGCAGTGTATTTTTACTCATATTACCAAATTTATTACGAAATTTCACTATTGGGAAAATGTATTTAAATACGAAAAAATATCTTAATATCTTTTTTTTTATATTTGTCAATTTTTGAGTTATTCTTTTTCTTTCACAACTCAATTCGAGTCCTCAAAGTGTGTTTTAAAAATCTACAGTCAATCCAAATCTTCAATAGTTTTTTTACGTATGCTTATGTTATCATTAAGTTTTCAAATGAAATATTTATTATAATAATTTGCGTATCAACCACAAAAGAGTGGTATTTTTATTTGGTTCACTGAAAAGACTGTACCCTAACTATTTATAAAGCGTTATGTTTTCAAAATATTTGTAAAATGTAAAAATAAATATAAGATTTTGGCATCGATCTGTTTTATTATTTTTTTAATTCTCTCATTTTTTTTATTTTTCTCATGATTACTGCTGTTAGAAATCTGACGCAGTATAATCAAATGTTTCCAGACAACGTCTGTCAAAAATTCCTAAATAAAGAAATCTAGTGGAAATAAGTCCACCTCGTTGTATAGTTGTTGGCCTTCGCTGTTGTTTTGTTTTCTTCATGTTTTGTTTTATATTCTTAACATGTATTGCTGTGAATATCCCCAATAAACATGGTTGAAAAAATAGTTTAAAAAAACAACACTTTAAATCAATACTTTACGTCAAATCCTCTAAACACTATACTATGAGACGGACTTTTTACCACTCGATTTTCTTTTTCAGGACTTTTACCTGAGAGAAGCAATCAAGATGAAAACAGTCATCCAGGGTTCTGGTTCACTTTCACATACAGAACTATATCCTTCATTTGCCTGGACCCGGACAATCAAATTAAAACACAAATAATAATATGTTTATAAGGGTACTATTTTCAGATTTACAAAAAAAACAACGAATCAAAATCCCCCTTCAAGCTCTAGCGCTCAGTTTTTTTGGAGAACCGCAGTAGAAACTGTGTAATTTAAAATATGCTTCCAACATTTTTAGTAATAAAAATGGAACTTACTGATACTTTTTTTTCTAAATTATATTAACACTTTGTATCTCGGAGCCGTGTAAACACGTGATTATATAACCACGCGTTGTGTCCCGGTCCCGTGTTTTCACGCAGTTTACCAGCGGTCTAAAAAAGTGCATTTTATTGACATCTACTGACTTTTATTAGTACTTTTTTTCACGTGAAAACACGGGACCGGGACACAATGCTTGGTTATCATATATCATCACGTGTTTACACGGCTGCGGGATACAAAGCACAAAAAAGTAGTGAGGCCCTGTATATATGCGAACATTGCTATGTGGCTCTCCATAAAGGCCAATGTTAGCAATCTTTCATACAAAAATGACTCATCAAATTGTTTTAAATAAAAATGAGAAGTTTCAATCGATTCGATTGTGATTTTTCATAATTATGACACTTTAAAAAACCCTTCACAAAGCATGAAATTTCACAAAAATGGGCCGGGCACAGGGTAAATTCTATGTGTATTTGGCTGGTACTCAAAGTGTTAAATAATAACATAAATAAATCCCTGACGAAACATCCTTATTAAATTATCCAAAAATGTGTCTACCAAAATAATAAATTTGGCTACTGTAGTTTTGTGGTTTTGTTTGCTGAACATTTTTGCGGAACAAATTATAATCATTTTCATAAAAGGGTTTATTATCAGACATTCGTCATTTCCTTTATCATATCAAAAACTACTTTATCAACACATTACGTCAGCGATGAATTTTATTCAAAATACCATTTGTATTTCGGCTAAACTTAACGTTGAAACGTCAATAAAAATATGTGGTGTGTTCAGACAATAACGGTATTTTTTTTATTTCCTGAATTTGGAGAGTACAATTGTATTTTTTTTTATGTTGGTATACAGTAGCTGTGAGCAACTCGACAAACTTGAACGGCTTCAGAATACATGCATAAGGTACATTTTTAGTCTTAGGAAATATGACCACATTTCTGATTATCGTAGGCAACTGAAATGGCTCAAAATTAGCCAGCGGAGATACTGTCACTCCTTCTCACTTCTGTTCAATGTACTTCTTAGTCCTAACGCTCATATATACCTGCGTGAAAAACATCAACTCGTATCAGTTCATAGTATACCTCTTCGTTCTAATTCTCAAAGCACTCTCTTAATACCCATCTCCATTTCTTCTTTCTTCTCTAACTCGTATAGTGTCCATGCGGCTTGACTGTGGAATCATCTCCCATCCACCATCAAAGATGTTACTACATTATTTCTGCTGTTTAAATCACGTCTGAAGAAACATCTCCTTTCTCTTCCTTAATCTCTCCTCTTTTCCTCTTCCCTCTTTTTTTCATTTTTCCCATTGAGTGATAGTTTTAATTTAAGGTAATTTATAAACAAATATGTTAATTTCTAATTTTATATATCTTGACTGCTCTGAAATCTACTTTTGCAAACAAATGTTTATCGCAGGAGGCTAAACTAGCAGTTCACAACGGAGTTCTAGTGCCAACTCTGATGTATGGGAGCATTGGAAAAATGATAATGAAAGTAGGTTGCACGCTGTCGAAATGCGATCCCTCAGGCAAATGTGTGGTAAAATGATGTATGATAGGTGCACAAATGTCGAGATCCGTGAAGTGTGTAAGGCTGAGACATGTATTATCGACAAAAGCGGTACTGCGTTGGTTTGGACATTAGAGCGAATGGACAGCGAAAGAACGGCTAAAAGGATCTACGATGCAAATGTTGATGGATGCAGACAACGAGGAAAACCGAGAACGACATGGCACGATCAAGTCCATCAAATACTTGAAGATGGACATGTCAAAAGTAGGAATAATCGGCGTGCGTGCATGAGAAGATGTATGAATGTAGAGGAAGCGAGGTCTGTATGCCAAGAAAGAGTATTATGGCATTCTATTCTCTCTGCCTACCCCTACGGGGAAACCACGTGATGGTTTGTTTTGTTGTTTGTTTTTTTATTTATATATCTTCAGCTTTTTAACATTTATTTTCTATTGAATAGGTTTTGTTACTTGAATTTTAAAAATATAACTTTTATTTTATTGATTGGTTGGAAGAAATTGCCATTTGGCAATAAGCCCTCCAATGTACAAATAACTTTATGTACAAGACATTAAAAAATTAAAAAATATATGCCCCTGAAGTATGCTAAAACTTTTAGCTATATTCATAGTTTAATACGTTGTCAATTGCAGCCAACCACGTCTAACCTTAGTGGCATTTGAAGGAACTTACTAATCATTCAATGAGTAAATTCCTTTAAATATTTTCATCTATAGTTTAATAGTATAGTTTTGTAGTCAGCATGGACATAATACGAGAATATCAGAAAAATATCATATACAACTTTCTAAAACAAGACAAAGACAATTGAGACTAATTAACCAGCAGAGACTGAAATTATACAATAAACTACCAGACAAAACTAAACAAAAGACTCAGACAAACTTTTCAAAGATGCAAAAAATATTATTTTAAACAACAAAGTATGAATAAAAAATGTTTATATTATTTTTGCAAAATGAACGTTATAATTCGTGAAGGTTAATGAATACATTTTCAAATAAATATATTTTTTTTTTAAATGAATAAAAAAATATTTTATCCAAAAACAGGTAAAAGCTATAATGTAATCTATAATGTTTTCATATAAACCTTTAAAAGTATATTTTTACAGAACCCAGATTCCTCAGGTTTGCCAATAATCTGAGCATTGACAATTTTGGCAACAAATCGTCATTCTTTGAGCTTTTGTTAAATAAAAAAAAATACAAACATTTTCTCTTTTTTCCTGCTATTTTTTCTTTAAAATTATCTTTAAAGTTCTTGGTATCGTATTTTACACTAATTCAAAAAGAAAACTGTAAATTTAAATGACAATTCGTTATGGAACATCCTGTAGAAACGGCATCTCATTTTTAGCAGAATTCTTTAATTGAAAATAATTACCAGGAGACAAATTAACTTTAAAAGTACACAGGTGCTTTCTTTAATGTACAGGGTGTTGATTTTTATTTAAAATGAAAAAGGAAAAAGGAAAAAAAATATTGGTTAAGTTTTATGTCACATAGTGACGTTAATTTACTAACTCTACATTGCTCAATGTGGAAATCGAATCGAAATCGACCTTTCCCAATAATCGAATCCGGCCTGAACGTCCTAACACAGGTAATCAAGATGCGCTGCATTTGCTATCTCAATGAATCATCATAACATCGGATGCGGATTTTTATTATGCTGATTTTATAAAAAAAAAAAAAAAAAATTCAAAATTTAAAAATACATTAATTAATAGCGTATTTCGGGAATAATAACGGCACAAATCAAACTATTAGCTTTTACATGAGAATAGTAACAATTTTGCATTTTCGTCAAAACTTAGAAAATGACGAATATTTTGAGTTTGTCCAAATTTTTGTAGACAACTCCCTGGGGAGCTGTTTATATTAACATATTACAACAGAGATGAAGAACATTTAAGAAAAGGTAATATAGAAGTCTAGGCACCTACAGGGCTTATGACTATGGTTATGCCGGTTGGTAGAGCAATCTTGCTACCTAATCGCATCGCCTCTGATGTCGACATATTTCTCGACAGTGGGCCTTCCCTAAGGAAAGCACTTTCTAACTTTTAATTTTTCTTTTTACATTTTGTTATATTATTTTAATAACATAACTATCTACTGTTATTTGTGATCTATTATTGTATTAAGAATGAATTGGGTCTTTTTTCTGTAATGTTTTAAATATCTGAATAAATAAATGAAATGACCTGTCAATGGCTGGTTTAAGTGGCCACTTTACACACTGTGTAACATTCACCATTCTGCCTATATTTGAACATCTATTTTCCTTCAATTCTTTTATCTGTTGATGTCTGTGAAGTTAAAGAGCTGAAATCTTTATTTATGCGGGTGAGATTCATCTAATTGAATTATTTCACCTACATACTAGGCAACGCCTGAAAGTGTTATTTTTTCAATTTCTATACTTCTTCATGGACCAGGGAATTTATCGACAATATTTTGAATTTGTCCAAATTTTTGGAGACTGAGTCCCAGGAAGTTGAATCCAGTCCTTGTCAACCAGCCATTGACAGGTCATAAGTCCTGTAGATGCCTAGACTTCTATATTACCTTCTCTTAAATGTTCTTCATCTCTGTTGTAAAATCTTACAAAATGAGTTGCATAAAAAGATATGATAAACCTATCTATTATTTTCATTTTGATGAATTAGGAATTTTTCTATTTTATCTATAATTATTTTTAAACACTTCATGTAATGCAAATGACCTTTTTCTTATCTTGTCAAAAACAATAAAATTATACATGCAAAAACAATGTTTGTAATAATCGCACCTAAGGAAAAACGGTGGCACAACTCAAAAGAAAACATTTTTACGGGAGAACAGTTAAACTCACACTCGCGCCGCGCTCCGATAAATAACCGAACATAAATAAATTAACAAGATCACAAAAACAAAGACACAACTAAAAGTTCATTTTGCATTATTTAGTTAAAGTTGATTTTGCGCTAGAATATTTTATAGCCCCTGGACTGGTACCTGAAACGTAAGACTGATCATCTTACATTCATGTAACAAAAAATGAGCGAATACGCTGCGATTGGTGTACCACAGTAGTGATGATGATGATGACACATGTAGTATTTAAATCTTGATTTTAATAGCTCGGAAAAGAAATGTAGTATGAAGCATCTCTGCATATCTCTAAAACAACAATTTTGGACTTGTGCCATTAGTATCGCTCAGGTACTGTAGCTAATATATATTTTTTTCAGTTTAAGTGCTGCAGAGCAGCGTTTATTTTATAAATAAAAAATACATAAAAGAATTTGTTACCCACTAAGTCTAAAGACTTTTCGGTGGGAAACATTTTTTTAATTTTTTTATGACAGGTTTATATTACATGTATTTATTTGTAATTTACAGATTTATTTATAAACAGGCACTATAAAGTATCTAGAAGATATTTCTTCAGTTCTTTTTTTTCATTTGAAGATTTTTTATGTGAATGATGGTTTGTGGGAGATCATTGAACAATCTTGGAACAACGCAATTTAATGTTCGCTCTCCGAAGTAATTTGTAATTCGGGGAACAGACAGTGAGCCCTTTGTTTTTAATCTAGTGTTGTGAGTATGGGAAACTCTTTTTTTATATTCCGGATCAACAAAGTAATCTACAATCAATTTGTAGTCACAAAGTTGTTTTACCGGCAGGACATTACAGAATTTAAAATATACACTTTCGCCCATATGTTTCGCCTCACGGATTTTGTTTTCCGGTACAATCCCCCTCAACAGTCTCACCTGAATATCATAAATTTTACATTCAATCAAATTATATTGATGTTTTTATAGATATTTATTGATAAAACTCCATAGTTTATGATTTAGACAAAATTAGAAATTAAATTATTAATAAAACTTGATGATTTAGTTTCACTTTTATTTAATTAGACCAACAAGCGCTTTGTCAGGCACTGCTTAATTGTTAAGAAAATTATGAACTATCGTAATATTTGTTACTTTTATAATTAACTGTTTTCGATACCAGTTGTAATCAGTCCCTTAGTAAAATACTAAGGCGATCTTTTTATATCCAAACCTTGTAACAAATATTACAAAAATTAAAAATATTGTAATCAATTTACCGGTCCTGAAGATGCTTTCTTAGGAGAAAGCGCTAAACCAAGAAGTTTTGTTGACAATTTTATTTATATTTTTTTATAAATCATTAATGAATAAAACATTTTTTTTACAACGCGTAAATATCCATCCTGTACATGCTTTCGAGGGTGCTCAAAAGAACAAAAAGTGACTTAGTTCCATAAAAATAAAAATGCGAAAAAATTGCCTCCGCCTCCGTTCGAGTTAACCCATTCATACTCATTTACGATCCCGACAGCGGGGAAAATTTTATTTTGCAATAATAAAAATTATTATTTATCTTTGCCAACCCTGCTCAGTTGGTGAATCGCATTAATTACAATTATTTACCTTAAAAGTATTAGATTTTTTGAAAACTGCAATTTAAAATTTAACTTAATTAAACGGTATTTTTGACAAATTATTATGAAATCAGATTTGGAAAACGTTTTTAAAAAGCAAATGTTTAGGTCAAGGCATTTTTTTTTATTTTTTTATTATTTTTTATTATTAAGAAAAACAACAGCAATACAAAAAAATATACACAACATTATAAAAAAAACATAAAATAAAGCCAAATCAGTTTTCCACATAAATACAATTATAAAAATCCAGTTCAGTTAGATATAATTCTTAGAAGTGCATGTGTGCGAGTTTTTTTTTGTGTGAGGATGCGTGTGAAAAAAGTGGAGTGTGGTTTTGGTAGGTATGTGAATATGTGTGTGATTGTATATAGGTGTGAGGGTAGGTTTAAGGACAGGTTTAAAGGTATTCATTGGTCCGCTTTACACCATGGAAAAATCCAAAAGAAACTATAAAATAACAAAAGGAGGATTGGTATTTGAGGGTATTAGAAGCACACTTAGAAATCTCCATTGAAGGAATTACTGAGATATTTGCGAAAAACTTTGAAAAAAGAATTGTGAGATTTAGAATTATGCTTCACATTTTTTTTTTTTTTTTTAAATAAATATTAGCGTTTTTATAACTAACCCAAATATTTCAATTTAAAGGGCACTTTCAACGAATTGTAAATAACTCAGTATTAGAAAATGTGAATCAAGTTGAGGAAGAGTAGAATTCAAACTACGGACCTTTGACGGGACACTAACCACGGGACGACAACCCGATTTAAATAATATAGTAAAACTTAACAAAATAGATTAAAATGATATTTTTATCAAAATGGAGAATGCTAAGTTTGCGTTGTCGACTAGCATAATTGAAATCTGTTTTTTTAAGATTTAGAGACAGTTTTGAATTACGCTATTATTCAGTTTAATGTTTAGTTTCTATTGGCATCAATAACTAATTTTCTGTCTTTGGTGGAGATTTCTAAGTTTGCTTTGATTACCCTCATTTATTGTTTTAAACCTAGAATTAAAAATAGTCCATAAACCGCATACGCACATCAAACATAAGGCGACTCAACTACTCATAAATGAGTAGGTTTACGTTTTGCCCCATTAGTTTCTTTGTAGACGTCGCTCAATACGCTACTCCTGATTTGAATTCAACTATGCCGTGTTGTGTCCCTTTAAAGTGTAGAAATACTCCTAGGATCTTAAAGAAACAGGATGGCATCACATCTCATGTGTTATTAACAAACGAATGTTTAAGTAGCAAATGAATTACTTAAAAATTTAATTATTTTTCCACCTGTCAGATTGTTGAACAAACAAAATGGAAATTTCGTGAGTGTTGCCAGGGTAGACTTTTTTTAACCGACTTTGCTCATTGAATAAAAGAACTAATAAAAATTAGACCTCAGATTAAACAACGCCGTGGGGGACATTTGAACGACGATTCTTTAAAACATCAAATATTATTTAGCATGATATAAAAATATCCGTTTAGTGTCAAATAAGATTTGTTTTATATTTTAAGTTCAAAGTTCATAAATTCAATTACTCTTATTAAGTGACCCTTTATTTATCTTATCTGTTGTGTCAATCAATGTTTCCGCGTGCACAATAAAATTTAAGAGTAATTAACAGATTACTTTTTTTTACCTTACATTTGTGTTATGATTTTTTTTTCCCATCGAGCAAAATTACCCGGCGACTGAACGTATGCGCACGGCTAAAGTGTGTCAAATATGATTCTACGCTCCTTCTAGACTATTCTTAATTCTATGGTTTTAAATCATTTTTTTTATATTCAGGGACGCCCAATTCCAGTGGTGAATTACAGCACAAAGAAATAAACTTCATTTTTATCCGTGAGAGAATCGAACTCAGAACCCTGCGTACACGAGGCAAGCGTCTTGCCCGGTACACCACAAAGCTACTTATCTCCATTCGATTTCCTTTTGCTGGATTTTTACCTGACTCCAGGGACTATGAAATATTCTTAATTCTTATTAAATAAATATTTCATATCAACCATGTCGGTAATCCAACCCGAGACCTCTTGCATGGTGGGCGAACGCCCTGACCATTACACCACCAATTTTGACATAATGCAATAAAATTTTACAAATATCAATCCACCATAATTTTACCGTGCTGTGTGGATTTGAACGAAACGCGTTAAAAGAGCCATTAGCCAGTTTGGTAATAATAACATTTACACTAGTTTCTATTCATATTATTTACCCTACCCGTAAAAACTTCAACAAATATGCACACAATTTAACAAACATGAAAAGTAAGAGGATCAATTAGTAAAAATTTTCGCAAATGCATATATAATAGTGGAATATGGTATATGGTAAAGATAAACATCTTACAAACAAGACAGAGAACATTTTAGAGACTAGAATACAGAAGCATTTACAGGACTTATAATCCATCATCGACTGGTTTTAGTCGCCACCTTACGCAGTAATATTCACCATTATGTCTATGCGGCCTCCGAGGTGTAGTGCTCAAGACGCTTGACTCTCACACGGAAGGTTCCGGGTTCGATTCCCGGTGAGAACACAAAAATTAAATGTGATTTTTCTCAAGCCTAGGTGTTATGTGATGTTATTCACCACTGTAATTGAGCCTCCCGGCCTGTTGTGGTGCAAAAATAATAATAATGTTTGAACATCCTAATTTCTTTTTTTTATTTATTTACTTAAGTTAGTTAATATTACATTGTATATTAACTAACATATTTACAATTATAACTAAATACTTTTTTTTTTTAAATCCGTAAGTTTTCTTTCATTCTTCATACTTTCAGGCATCTCATCATACAGTTTTAACCCTTTATACATTAAGCTATTTTGTGATTTTGTTTTTTTCTTAAGTGGTAGTCTTATCCTATTTCTATTTCTTGTCCTATATTTATGTACATTTCTATTTAATATAATTTCACTTATAAAATACTTTGGCATGAGATTATTAAACACTTTATATATAAATACAAATACATTATACAATAGTCTTTTCTTTATTCCTATCCAGTTCAATTGTTTTCTCATTTTTTCAACACTATTATATTTGCTTTTTTTCAGTATAATTCTCATTGCTCTATTTTGTAGTATTTCAAACTTGTTTATGTCTCCCTCGTTAGCTAAATATAATAAAGTAGAGCAATAGTCCCAATGAGGGGCAATTATTGTTTTGTATATAAGTTCTGCACTCTTTTTATTTATTTTTTTTCGAATTCTTCCTAGGAAGAAAATCTTTTTTGAAATTTTCTTATGTATATATTCAAAGTGTGATGTTAAATTTAATCTGGAGTCAAGAATAATTCCTAAGTATTTCATTTCATCAACCCTTTCAATAATTTTACCATCAATATTTACATTCATTGTTATGCCATGTGCTTTATTACCTATTTCCATATATTTTGTTTTACTAACATCTTTAATTCCTGCGTCTGTTCATTTTCGTAATGCAGGTGAGATTCATCTGATTTATTTATTTCGCCTAAATACTGGGAAACGCCTGACAACATTTTTCATTTTTATACTTTTTATTGTACCAGTTGGTTTACTAAAAACGTTTAGAGTTTTTTCAAATTTTTGCAGACGACGCCGATGCCTGGATTTGACTTTCTTTCTTTCTTCTGCAGCCTTATTCTCTCCACTGCTATATAAAGGCCTCTTCCAAACGTCTCCATTCCTTCCTATCACCCGCTTTCATCATCCACGTTTTACCGGCAATAGAGGCAATGTCGTCGACCTATCTTTTATGTGGCCTTCTAACCCTTTTTTGGTTTGTCCACGGTCTCCACTTTATTATTCTGGGTGTCCACCTGCCATCATTTTGCCTCGCCAAGTGTCCTGCCCAATGCCATTTCAATTTCGCTGCACGATCCATGATATCCACGATTCCAATTCGGCGCCTTATTTCTTCATTTCTTATTTTGTCTCTTAGACATACACCGAGCATCTGTCTTTCCATGGATCATTGCGTGCATTTTTATTTCTGGCTACTTTTTTGTGCTATAGACTGAATGATCTAACTCGCATCAATTAAAGTTTCAGCTCTTTGAATTCACAAAAATCAATAGACGAAAGAATTAACGGAAAGCGAATTTTACACAGTTTACAAAAGGGCCAATGAAACCAACAAATGACAGGTCGTAATCCTTGTTAATGCGTATTCACCTCTCAAAAATATTTTCCTCTCTGTTGAAAAAAAATCAATCTTCAAAACTCCCTAGGGAGTGGTGTCCAGAATTGTCTTGAAACATTTGGACTTACTTAAAATATTATTATGGAAACAGTAATTGAAAGTACAAATTAATTAAATAATATTTCCTATTTTTTAATAATATCCAGTGGCGGAGCTGGAATTAAAAAGGAAAATAATATTATTCTTGAGAATATTTTAATTAGATATTCTTTTCATTAGGAACTGCGCGACCAAGGGTGACATTAATGTGAGTCCAAGGAAAAGGGGTGGTAGAAATATGAGAAAGGGTAAATTTAAAACGTATCTTATGATAACTTACTAGAGTAATGAAGGGCTTTGTATTCTTATTTGTATTTATTTAATTTTACAGAATAATATTAACATTTATCCTCAAACGTAAATTTCATAAAAAGTATTTTTACATGGTAACCTGGAGGTCACAACATTTTTTAATTTAAAAATCAAATTACAGTTGACGCAAATAGAATAAAGACTAAAGTAAATTGTAAAAACCGTATTCATTGCGACAGATATGAAAAACACACTTTAAAAGTAAATATTATGGATGCCCCTGTAAATGTTAGGCATTTACAGGGCTTATGACAATTGACATTATGGTCATTGACGCAGACCGGATAAATCAAGTACCTACTTAAATGAAGAATAGCCATAAAAATACTCTTAATATAATACTCCACTAGATAGACCGCCACGCATGTCCATTCTGCCATACATTTCCATCATCTTCCATATCCAAATTCTTACGGGATATAAATGTTAAACTGAGAATCAGTCATGAATTTTTAAATTACGATTTTTTAAATAAAACATTAAATTTGTGAAAACTTAACGATAGAATAAAAATTATAGACCTTTTAAATTTATTCAAAATGTAAATTCAATATGGGATTGCCCTGAACTGTTATCTCTCATTAACTTCAGGGTGCCTGAAAGAATGACTAGATAGGTGCCACCGTTTTGTAGCAACAATTCACGGACAGTGTATACTTGTAATGGCGTATTAAATAGACTTCATGAACTCGGCAATAGTTATTCCCACGTATCTGATATATTTAGTGTTGGGTATTGTTCCTATAGAACAAACCTTTTGAACCTTTTCAAAGATGGTGAATGGTAATTATATTTATTTATTCATGCATTTCATAATATACACAGTTTTTTGTTCACTTTGCCGAGCTGTATGAAATAGTACTTATGATTTTCTTGCTTTCTTGGCAATGGAAGCAATGTTGTCGACCCGTCTTTTCTGTGGCCTTCCAAAACTTTTTTTGTTTGCCCATGGTCTCCACTTTATATCAATTACTAATGTAGGTTCAAAAATGCAAGAATTTTTAAATTACGATTTTCTACTAAAAACATTAAATTTGTTAAAACTTAACGATAGAAGAAAATTTATAGACATTTCAAATTTATTCAAAATTGTAAATTCAATATGGGATTACCCTAAACTATAATCTCTCATCAACTTCAGGGTGCCTGGAAGAATGACTAGACAGGTGCCACCGTTTTGTAGCAACAATTCACGGACAGGGTATACTTGTAATGGCGTATTAAATAGACTTCATGAACTCGGCAATAGTTATTCCCACGTATCTGATATATTTAGTGTAGGGTATTGTTCCTTTAGAACAAACCTTTTGAACATTTTCAAAGATGGTGAATGGTAATTATATTTATTTATTCATGCATTTCATAATATACACAGTTTTTTGTTCACTTTGCCGAGCTGTATGAAACAGTACTTATGATTTTCTTATAGTATTACTGTAGAATGTTTTATAATTTAAAGGTATAAGGAAATTTATGTTTAAAAAAAGCCAAATAAGTAGTATTATAAATGTTTGTAAAAGGCAGATTTGCGTTTATGTGAATAAAATTTAAAAGAATAATTCAAAAAATATTCATATACATTTTTTAAAGGTGACAACTACGGACGATTTTTGTCTTCTCTATATATCTGAATGAGGAAGACAAAACAAACGTAGGTTTAATGTTTCCAAGTGTTCGGTCACGTCCAAGAAATAGATCGTCCCGAGGAGGATAAAAGAAGGTGGACTGTGTTGCTGGAGTAGGAAAATTGCAAAACTCGACTAACCTGCTGATGTTGAGGCGTAGTGTGATGCTAGAACCTAGTAGAGAAACTTCGAACCGCCGAAACTACCCAAAAACGTCCAAATATGTACTATTACGAGCATCTCCCGGTAAACATCGTTAATACAGATCACGTGGTACTAGCTAACGCGCTCTCAGCGCCCCTAGCGGCTGAAATGAAAACTACTGTGGGCACGTCGTAGAAGAACTGTCGAGAAGCGTGCCATTATTTCTTTCATTAGGGCCCAAAAAACTATATTTTTCGCTACAGAATGAGTGACCAGAATTTGATACGAACATCGAATGTTAAGGATCTGGGGGTTAGATTTGTGAACACCCTGGCATTTCATGAACACATAGAGACAATCAGTGGTAATGCATTGAAGATGTGAGGATTCGTTCTGCGTACTGCCAGGGTTTTCGAAAATACCCGCGTACTGAGAACTCTTTACAACTTCTCGGTGCGAAGTAGACTCGAGAGTGGCTCGACGGTTTGGGGGCCACATGAACTGAAGTACTGAAGTACTTAATTTGCAGAAAACACCCACAGCTTTAGAAAAATATTACAGTACTTAAAAAATATTTCTAAAACTGGTCAAATACGTATTAGAATAAAAACTAATTTATTAATTGTTTATCATTTGTCAAAGTCAAAAGCAATTTAACTGTTGTTTAGATGTTATTATTCACTGGTCTTATAAAGGTGCTATTATCTCAGTTTCACTTTTCTATGGCTCGCTGCTTTCTGCATAACTAAGTTCAATTCTCTTTGTGTCTTGTTAAAAGAACTGCATCGTCAGCGTACAGCAAATAACTTACTGCTAAATTGTCAATTTTCTCCCAAATATCCATACATGCGATCTCTTTCATGCAATTATCTATGTATGTAAAAATGTATATTTGGGGACAACCATTGGGACATTAATTAAACCTGTTTTACGCCTTTTGAGATCGCAAACCACGATGTTACTCTTACACAAGCAACATTAAAATGTCAACAATATTTTGAGTATGTCTAAATACTCGGGACATTACTGTTTAATTTTATTGCTAAAACTATCTGGTGTAAACAGAAAAAAAGGAATTAAAAAGTGTTTTCAGGCTTAAACTAGTATGTGTAATTCAGGCAGATGAATCTCATCCACATAAATAAAGGTTTCTGCCTTATTACTTCACAGAAGTCAACAGACCCCTCTAAAAATGTTTTCCCTTTCTGTTGGAATCTATTTGAGTCAACTGTGTTTTGATTATATTTAATTTTTAATGTTATAACTCCTAGGCTACCAAGTAAAACGATCTCTCAAACCCGCAAATAACAGACATAAGCCCTGTAAATGTTTCGATTTTCATATTACCTTAATTCCCGATGAGATGCTTTTTCTTTCGTCCCCGCTGAGATGTGGAGAATGAAATAATAAAATATGTCGTTTTGTATTCCATTTTTAGGTACTCAACGTTTTATTACATTTTTTTTTTATTTCGTTAAGAAAAAAACACATTCACCGTTCTACGGAATTTGTCTCCATGTGTGTGTAAGCCCGAAGAATTTGCATACAGCGGGTGATGTATGCGCGGGGGTACGTATTAAAAAGTTAGCAAAGAATAGAGAATTACACCATGAGTTCACATACTCAGCTTGCACCTGCCATTTAAAACTTAGAGACATTAAGATTAACGTGAACCTGAGAGCTATTTTGTGTTACACATTGTTCAAAAATCTCAAAACGACCTTCAACCGGGAGAAAGCTTTTTTTTAATGTTTTGAGTAGATAAATTACTTAACTAAACGTATTTAAAGAAATTGCTACTACTGTATTTTTTTTTATAGTATTGAATTACATTATGCTTTTTAGATTTACATAAATAATGATAAAATATAACTTAATAGAAGGTACTTACATAATTAAATGTTTTTGAAGAATTAAAACAGTTTTTTTTTTTTTTTATATACGCCTCCACTCGTTTGCGAGTGATTTTGGAAAACAGTTTTAGACCAAATAAATATTTATTTATTTATTTACACTCTCTTTATCAAAATACAGTTATACCCCGTTCCAAGCTAGGCAATTACATTTTTATATATCATAATAGTTAACAAATTAATCGAGAGCACAGACAAATAAAATATAAACTTATTCGTATACACATTTTGATACATATACATAAACACATACATATACACATATATACACACATATATATATACACACATATATACACACACACACATACATACACCCATGCGCATACACATACATACATTCATAAAAATATGGACAATTTATTTATGCGAAACTTATTTATTTATTTATTTGACACTTTATATACATAAAAGGGCGGGCATATTGCCTTAAGGAAATTTCTTCCTTACCTACCCAAACCGTTCAGTTTAAGAAAATTATAAATACATGGACAAAACGCACGCAAAAATAAATAAAAAATGTTAAAAATAGTATTCATTTTAAAATCGTAAATAATGGCGTCCTCCTTATATCTACGTGTAGTATTTCCGGTTTCAGCTTTAAAGCCCCCGCAACGTTTTGACCATAGAAAAAAAGAGTATAATTTGTATAATTTGACATTTTAACCAGAGATTATGTCAACTTTCTAGGTTTTTCTAAATCAGAACGTTCGTAAAAACAACCATAACATAGAAATGAGCAAATTGCGATCAATTAAATGAAGTAATCAAATCAATATTCCATGAATTCTTGTCAGGTCAGTGAAAGTAAGAACGCCAACCGTTTCATGACGTCACTACTGAAAAGTGACACACTGATTACAGTCATTTGGCGCGGTATTTGATAAATGTAACTTTAAAAAATCATATTTTTGTAAATAACGCATAAAAAATATATTAATATGTATACATATATTGTTGCTTAGTTAAATAGAACGCTAATAGAAAAAAAATCAATTGGAAAACAGTGGAATTCCTCATTGTCAAACAAATAAATTGTCCATAAAAAAATTTAGAATAATATAAAAACTGTGAACTTTCTTATTGGTCAAATTTTCGGTTCCGAAAAAGAAACGAAGACGATAACAATAATGGTGTCATGCTGAATAGCCTTACGGAGGTAAGGGGTAAACCTAACCTATTACTAAATTTCTTAAGTTTCTACAAGTCGTTATGCAAAGTATTAAGTGAGACAAAATGTAAAACTCCGCACATTAGCGTCATCGGTGACACTTCATTTTAATTTTAAATTTCTTGAGCAAACAAGGGTTTATAATTTAACAACATACATTACAGGTTAGGATAACCCATAAAGCGTAGATGCCAAACGAAAAGATTATAAAGCACTAAGATTTGTAAAGGGGGAATAAAAACTACAAAAAAGCTACATATTTAAATAATTACAGCTATTTCATCATCATATTTATGTTTTCCTTTTTAAAATTTTTTTTTTTTTTTTTTAACATCTGAGCATGTTTTTCATTCTTTATTTTTAATTTCTTTTACAAATTTTCTTAATTTTTTTACTTTTATTTTAATTTTTAAACAACTTTATTTATATTTTTATTTATATCCCTACAGAGATTAGGTAGAAAATTCAGGATTATGGATATTCGAGCGTTTACAGGGCTTATGACCTGTCATTGGCTGGGTTAAGTGGCCACTTTAAGTACTACAACATTCCCCATTCCGCTTATTAGCGAATATCCACACCAGGTAACATTTTTGAGTTTTATATTTATGTGTATGTACAAGTACACGTACCAAAAATAACTTTATTTATGTTTTTTTTCCTACTCTTTTTTGTACTTTCATTAATAACCTTACATATAATTACTTTATAATCTGAAAACTTCACTGGTCCATTAGAGTTAAGTCTCACTGTGTAAAATATAAAACCTTGTAACTGTACTGTATGTTTCCTAAATAAAAGAAAAAAAAAATAATTAAAAAACCATCAGTGGCGCTACAGCCCGTTGTCGGCCCTGGCCTCCTCCAGAATTTGTCTCCATTCGTCCCTGCACCCCGCGGCTCTTCTTCAGTGCGCCAGGCCAATCGCTCTAATGTCACTTTGCTCATTATCCAGCCATCTTAATTTTGGTCTGCCTCTGCTGCGTCTGCCTTCCGGAGTGGTATAAAGAATATTTTTTGGGGTACGGTTATCATTCGTTCTGTGCACATGGCCCAACCATTGTAATCTTCTTATTTTGGTGAATTGCGCAATGTTGGGTTCACCATACAGTGCCTCTAATTTGTGATAAAACCGTTTCCTTCACACTCCGTTATGTTTGACAGCACCAAATATCTTCTTTAATATGTTTTTCTTTCAAATACTAATACCATATTTTCATCGCTTTTGGTCATAACCGAGCATTCGGCACCATATACAATGATCGGTCTGAGGAGAGTTTTGTTAATAATGGTCTTAGTTTTTCTTGTAAGCAATTTGGATCCCAGATGTTTAAACAAGCCATAATAACATCTGTTTGCTGCCGATAGCCGTGCTCTAATCTCGGTACTATAATTGTTATCATTAGCCATTTCATAAATATTTAAAGGAGTTGACATTGTCTATGTGGTGTGACCCAACGTCAATTGCCTGCTGTACATATTTTATTTGTGACATTCTTGCTAACATATATTTAGACTAAAATGTATTTATTTTAAGACCCATGTCATTTGCAGCCATTTTTAGCTTTAAGAAATCATATTTTAATACCGGAACTGTTCTAGAGATTAAGTCTAGGTCATCTGTATAGGCTAATATCTGGGTTGTCTTTCTTAAAATAGTTTTATTTGTTTCTACTCCTGCTTCTCTAATTGATTTTTCAAGAGCAATATTAAACAGGCAGTACCAGTACATACCATGCCTTGAGCCGTTGCTGGGAGTTAACGAGACTTCCATATTCTCTCCTCAAAAATGTTCACTCACGTGTAACACACACCATTCGGCCTATGTTTAAACATCCACATTTCTTTAATAATTATAATATTGGTCTAATTTACAAAGCGCCATTTTTATCAAAAATCACCTTAAGGGCGCTTTAAAATTGTATACTTAAACTTACATTCGAACTAGGCTAAAGTGACATGTTATATTTTCTGATTCAGAATTGAGGGTATGACAAATTAAAGAAATTAGATTTTAGTTGTGATCTGAACTGACTGGGACTGTCGATGGTTCTTAAGGTTGAAGGCAATTGGTTCCAGGCAGAGGGGCCGGCAACGGTAAAAGCACGATCTCCGTATCTAGTTTTTGGGGAGCGCCGAATTTCGACAAGTTTTCCTCTTCCTGAATCAAATGCTGATCCAAGAGTAGATGAATTTGACATGTATTTTTCCTAATATAAAGGTCCGATAAGCATTTTGGAGCAATTTCATGAAGGGATTTGAATACTGTCCAGCAAAGCTTGAATTTTATTCTCTCTGGGCCTTTTAACCAGTTCAAATCTCGAAGATGTTGTTTCACTGTGTTGTGAACTCTGGCATCTTCCGATTTTTGTGAAGTGAAAGAGCTGAAACCTTTTTTGATGAGGGTTAGATTAACCTGGCTGGATTATAATATTACCTACCTTGTCGACAACGTCGCAAAACACTTTTTATCAGCCAATGACGAATCGTAAGCCTTGTAAATGCCTAGAGTTCCATATTCGCTTCTCAAAATGTCTTCCCTCGGTGTTGCAATAAATGTCAATTAAAAAATAGTTTTAAGACCAGTCAGTATTGAAAAATTAGATCTTAAAAATTAATAAGTATAATTTTAAAATGTAACTCTCAAAGTTCAGACATGTATTGTTGCCAGGGTGACTTAAGGAGTAAGTTTTAGGAATAAATATTAAAATAGCAAGTATCTTTAAGTTTAAAGTTACGAGTTTTATCTTTTCTCGATGCGCAAGTGTATTTTATGTCTTTTGTTTGAAATATTCTCCCTGACTTGCATTTACGACCCTTAAATCACCTGAATAAAGGGGTGTTTCTTAATTCTATTATCAAAATGTAATTCTTTTATTTATTTATTTATTCATATAAATACATATCTATTACAAAAAATAATAATAATAACGTATCTCAAACTTTTATGAAGCCAAGAGCCCTGTGTTGAGTTGGGATACAACATAATGGAAAGTGGAAACACGCACATTATTGAAAAACAGCAAAAATAAAAATTATTACACAAAAATATATTTCAATTTACATTTGGACAACACGCTCAAAAGTATATAAATCTATGCAATATTTCGCAGCAGTCTCCTGCCATGGACACAATCCAAACAGTCTTTTTGAAAATGGCCTTTGTTTTTATTTATTTATTTATTTAATTTTATTAACGGCAAATCTGCCTTTTACAAAAATTTATAATACTAAATTTAGATAATTATTAAAATATTCAGACAGTTATAAACTTCAAATCTCAGTTGAGGGCCAAAAGTAGTACAAGATATTTTTTTGAATAATTTTCACGTTCAATGTTATACAAAACGCGACTTTTTGGACCCCTTTCACTTTGATGTCTGTAAAAAAAAAAATTCATAGATCATCGGCCCACTCAACTATGCATGCTGAGTACCTGTTTAGGCTATCTACAGTGGCCTGAATACCCTTGACCAAATCTTCAATTATAACCGCATACTCTAGGTCGTAGAGCGTATGAGAGGAGGAGATAAATATTCTTCGATCTAGTGGATTTAAAGTCTATGAGGATAACAAAAAGTAACGGTACAAGGACGTTACCTTGACGAACTCCGGCGGTGACCTCAAATCAATTTGTGACAACATCGTAAGTTTTGATTCGGCATTCGCTTCTTGGGTGAAGGGCTTCGATTAGTTCGGGAGGAATTAGTTAAACTATTTATTAATTTTGTGGATTAGCAAATATTTTTTTTCCCGGTGGAATGATATGTTTTTCAGGGTAGAAAGTAGCTCGTATCAATTGCAGGTCCTACAACTATCGCTACGAAAAAAATACGACAATCTGTTAGTCTACAGCGACGCATATTCATATTTTGTTCACATATCCAAAATCCTAATACAAAACCTTAAAAAAATGATGTTATGTATGACAATTGTTTGTAAACTTATATTTTATGATAAATTAAGTGAAGTCAAAAGAATCCAACAAAATATAAACACTCGTTCAGCAACACAAATTAACTGTATTGTCCCATTTGTATCAACCGCCTTTGGTAAAAAGCAATACAATGTAATTGCTTCTGAAATATTTAATGATTTATTGCCAAATATAAAAGACTCAAAATGTGAAACAAATTTTAAAATAAAAATATCTGCACATATAAATAGCGTAGCGAGAGATTTAAAAAAATATATATGTAAATCAAAACACGTACTACTTTATATAATTGGTACACAGATTATTTATATTTTTATGTACTTCATTGCTTTATATTTGTTTTATTATATATTATTTATGTTTAAGTAACATGTATTCTTGACACATATATATACTTTATATTTGTATAATAACGATTTTTAATTTCTTACATTTGATTAGCTAGGCATTTATAATTCAGTAATTTAAGTTTTTCTTTTTTATGTTATTGTTTTATGAGTATAGGACTACTTATGCTCCAAAGATAGAAAATCTCCATCTTAAAACAGGCTGTGCCATGTTAGATGGAGACTATCATAAACAGAGAACACTCCGTTTTCATTTTACATTAATTGGTTTTATATAGATTCCCTGTTATTGAGTATGTATACTATTTTTTTTTAATAAATTTATAAGTAAATGAAGAAATGGGTGGATTACTTACCATATATATACATATATATATATATATATATATATATATATATATATATATAATGTTTTTAAAAGAGAAATACTAGTTCTTATTATTTACTCAAATATTTGAATTTTCAGACCATTTTCCTAAACGTCTTAATTAACTTGTGCTGGAAAAATGGAAATCGAGTTGTGGTAAAGTAGGATTTGAACCTGGGGCCTTTGGTCCGTGAGTCCACAATACTACCAGGGACCACAACCCGGTTTATAATTAATTTGTACTTACCTGTGTTATTTTTGTAAATCCTTTTCGGGCGAATTGTGTAATTAAATAAATAAATAAAAAAACAATCCAATTCGCTGGTATACTGTTGTTTATCTTATTTCCGAATTCTCTACATAAGCTTAACCCTTTCACGCGGCTTACCGCCATCAAGTGAAATTGCCTAAATTAATTCGATCCTCCTTGAACCTACCTACTTGTAATACCACTCAACCCCATGTCGTCTGTCAATCTAAATAAATCGAAGGGCAATCAAGCATCACCCTTAACCGCATCTTGTTAAATAGTTGCTCTTGCTACACGAGTCGTTAAAGGGTTAAGTGGAGAAGTTTGGGCAATGATCGACACTTTAAGTGTTCATCGATTAGATTTACATTAGTTCCGAATTATTAATATTGCAAAAAATGTTACTCAAGATTTGTATTAATTACTTTTCCGATTATATACTGGTTTCGTGGAAACACATATTTATTTATTTATTTATTTATTTATTTATTTATTTATTTATTTACGGACAAAGTCCATTATAAACATTACAATTAAAAGAAATTTTTACAAAGGAATAAAAAAATATAAGGAACAGAAATAAGCAGCAAAGACAGATGATAGATTTTTTAGATTAAGTAAAAAGCATAGGCTAACTATACAGATTCTTTAGCTGATTTGTAAAGAAAGACATCCTTACACCATAATAATCAAGATCTTGATGATCGTTCACCCGCCTGATCATTCTGGGCAAAGGCGACTGTGCACCATAATTGGTCCTGTAGTGACCGAGGAAAAGCATTTCATTATTTCTTAGTCTACGGGTGGGAACGTTAAAAAGAATCTTTTGCAAAATTTCAGGGGCATCAATGAGACAGTTCATAATTTTATACATGCAGATTATATCTGCAATGCATCTGCGTTTTCAAGACTTGATATGCTTAAAAACCTCTCCATATCAGAATATGAATAGTCTCCTCTTTCCAATCCCATCTTCCATGCAATTTTTCTTATAAAACGATGTTGAACTGATTCAAGGCGCTTGATATGAACAGCATAATGAGGGGACCAGATTACAGATGCATATTCAAGAATAGGGCGAACTAAAGAGCAATAAAGTGTTTTAAGTGTAAGCATACTTTGGAAATCAGACGTAGTTCTATTAATAAAGCCTAAAATTTTAAGGATCTGTTTACTATATTATCAAAGTGTTCCAGAAAAGTTAGTTTATTATCTAGGATCACTCCAAGATCTCTTATAGAGGTGACAATCGAAAGAACTTGGCCATTAAGTTTATAATCAAAAATAAAAGGATGTTTACATTTATGGTATGAAATAATTTTGCATTTATCGATGTTAAGTTCCATGTTATTAGTTTTGCACCAAGTATGAAATGCATTTATGTCTTCTTGGAGTCTAACACAGTCATCAATATTTTTAATTAGCTTAAGTATCTTGTTATCGTCAGCAAAAAGCCAGAATTTTGTAAAAGAAAAAACATTAGCAGCATCATTAACAAACAGATTAAATAGAAGAGGGGCCAAGTGGGCACCCTGTGGTACACCAGAAGTTACTAGGAAGCTATTTGATATGAAGTTATTGATTTTTACACTTTGTTTTCTATGTGAGAGGTAGGATTTTAAAAACGATAAAAAGGGATCTCTAATGCCTACAGCACGAAGTTTAGCACATAAAATGTTGTGATCAACTTTGTCAAAGGCCTTGGAGAAGTCTGTATACAGTACATCAGCTTGAAGATTATTCTCGAACGCTGTAAAAATAGTATCAGTAAAAGAAAGCAAATTGGTCGTCGTTGATTTGGCTGTCCTAAATCCATGCTGCTCCTCAATCAGCACATTTTTAAATATAGGTGTTATTTTTTTTGTAATAATTGATTCGAATAGTTTAGGTACAGGAGATATCATTGAAATGGGTCTATAGTTAGTTACGTTAGATTTATCACCAGATTTGAATATCGGTCTTATTATAGAAATTTTCCAAATATCAGGAAATACACTCGTTGTTAAAGACATATTAAACAGTAAAGACAGAGGCTTGGCAAGACTAGATTTACAATTTGATAGTAGTATTTCAGGAATACCATCTGGACCAATACATTTACCATTACCAAGTTTACTTAGAGCGATTCTGACATCCTCAGCTGACACTTCACAATTATTCAGGTCTACAGTATTAGTATAGCTAAATAAGGAATTAACATTGGAAGAATTATTAACATATACTGAAGAAAAATGCGTTGCAAAAAGATTAGCTATGTCGGTACCATTAGATGCGTGTTTATCTTTAAGAAACATACTTATTGGCAGATCGTTATTGAAACGCTTATTAGAAACAAAACTCCAAAACTTTTTGGGATTTATGGACAACATTGTTTCAGTTTCATTGATGTATGATCTATAACAATTGGATGATTCAGACTTCGCAAGTTCTCTTAGTTGAGAAAATTGTTGATAAAATTTGAGATTCCCAGTTTGTTTATAAAGTTTGTGGATCCTTTTCTTTTTCAAAATCAGAGTCTTTAAATCAGAGCTAAACCATTTTGGAAACTTAGGTTGAATAAAATTTCCTTTTGGGATAAATTGTTCCATCCCAATTGCGACTTTATCATTAAATAAGATGACTGCATCATTTATATGAGAATTGCTTAGAATACTGTTCCAATCAATTTCTGAAAGATATTGACTGAGGCCAGCATAATCACCATCTTTAAATTTAAGATATAATGAGTCATTAGGTTTGAGTAAGTTATTAGAAAATGAATGGCAAATATCTCCAGAAAGTGGAGGGTGATGTTTATCGACTGGTAATAATGGATCAATGGATTCAATGACAGTAGAATTAGAATTATTGCTAAAGATTAGATCAAGGCAATAGTTTGAGCAGTTAAGTATAGAATTCAATTGGAACATGTTTAAATATGAGAAAATGTTAACAATTAGAGAAGCATTTACAGATATGGGGTTTGCCACATTAACGCCTTCATTGTCGTTGATCCAAGTTACTTTAGGCAAGTTATAGTCTCCGCAGATGAAAATAGAGTTAGAAACTACCGATACTTTTTCCACCATGTCAGAATGGGATTTGTAAATATCAATTGACGATGTCGGAGGAATGTAGACACACCCAATTACAAGTTTTTTGTGACCAATTCTAACACACAAATATATTTGATCAGCTACACAGTTTGATGAATCAATTACATTACAAGATATTCTTTTGCTGACACAAATCATAACACCTCCTCCTCTCGTCTTGCCATAAGTTGTAGAACGATCGCATCTAAAAATATTGTAGTCAGTCAGCCCAAGTTCAGAAGATTCGATACTATCATTTAGCCATGTTTCGGTGAGAAAAATGATGTCATAGTGGCAGATAGCAATATTGCACATGAGAGAATTTAATTTAGTATTTACACCTCGTACATTTTGGTAGTAGTATGAAAATGAGTTAGAGGTTGCAACTGGACGATTTAGTTTTTGGCTATATATTCCACTAATATGCAAATCTCACACCACTCCTTCACCATAGTGTGTGCACAAAAATATAAAACCAACTTGCAGATAGGACACATGCTGTTTGAAGCTAATACTAACGTGTACTGATTACAATTGTATTTTTTCTCAATTACTCTTCTTACAAGATTTTTAAAATTATTATAATTACACGTTGGTGTTAGCATGTGCCCTATCAGCACTTTGGTTTTATATTTTTGTGCAACTAATATCATCAACGTCATCATAATTTTCCTTTCCGCACGCATTGATGCATAGGGCACTGCATTCATAAATCAAATGCAGCATATTTCGATCATCCGTTACATAAAGATAGGATCAGTCTAACATTTCAGGTGCCAGTCCAGGATTAATGAAAAATCACAGTTTGAACAACCTATAGAATTAATATTTTACGTCCACTCTGCGGGAAATTGAATCCGCGACTGGTAGGCGAACACGCGAATCACTGCAAATATCAATAATTAACATCAAGATAAAGTAACATATTACAACAGAGATAAAGAACATTTAAGAAAAGGTAATATAGAAGCCTAGGCATATACTGGGCTTATGACGTGTCAATGGCTGGTTTAAGTGGCCACTTTACAGATAGATAGATAGTACATATGGTAGATGTCTAGACTTCTATATTACAATCTCTTAAATATTCTTCATCTCTGTTGCAATATTTTAATATTAACAGCTCCCCAGGGAGTTAAATCCAATCCTTGTCTACAAAAATTTGGACAAACTCAAAATTTTGTTGATAAATCCACCTGGTCCATGAAGAAGTATAGAAATTGAACGAATAACATTTTCAGGCGTTGCCTAGTATGTAGGTGAAATAATTCAATTAGATGAATCTCACCCGCATAAATAAAAGTTTCAGCTCTTGAACTTCACAAACATCAACAGATGAAAGAATTGAAGGAATATAGATGTTCAAATATGGGCAGAATAGTAAATGTTACACAGTGTGTAAATTGGCCACTTAAACCAGCCATTGACAGGTCATAAGCCCTGTAGATGCCTAGACTTCTATATTACCTTCTCTTAAATGTTCTTCATCTCTGATGTAATATGTTAATGTAAACAGCTTCCCAGGGAGATGAATCCAGTCCTTGCCTATACAATACATATTGGCAAATTAAAATATATTTTTTTAAAGATTTACATTTAAAAATAAAATATAAAATAAAGCAAATGGTTGCTTACTTCTGCAGGGGTGAAACGAGAAGGGGCAAGGGGGAAGTCCGATACTGCGCCGCGTTCCCCTCACTTCTCCCCTCTAGAAGTAAGCAACCATTTGTTTTTTTAAATATTTTATTTTAATTTTTTTTCCTTGTTTTAAATATTTTTAAAAGTATGCTAATATGTCTTCTTGCCCATACTGATCATCGTGGTTTCGGATGTGACAGGGTTCAACTCTTTCAGCTCTTCAACTTTACAAAAATCAACAAATAAAAAGATTGAAGGAATATATATGTTCAAATATGGGCAGAATGGTGAATGTTACAGTGTGTAAAGTGGCCACTTAAACCAGCCAATGACAGGTCATTAGTCCTGTAGATGCCTAGACTTATACATTACCTTCTCTAAAGTGTTCTTCATCTCTGTTGTAATATGTTAATATTAACAGCTCCCCAGGGAGTTGAATCCAGTCCTTGTCTGCAAACATTTGGATAAACTCAAAATATTGTTATTTAAATTAATACACCTGAAAATAAATACGAAGCCTATTTAAATATATATTTTGAATGTGAGTATAAAACAAAATTCTACATTAAATTATTATTTTTGTATTATTATCTGTTTTTTTTTTATTTCGTATCGTTAAATTTTTTTATTTACGTATATTTGTAATTATATAATTTCAATTTACATAATAAATATAAGAGTGTATGTTACTTTCCAAGCACAAGAGCTAGTCTCTTTTTTGGAAAGGCACAGTAAGTTATATCACAATAAAAAAATAAAAGTGCTTAGCTTATTCTAGAAAAAAAACGTATCTTTTATGTAACTATACTAATTAATAAAAAAATATATTTATGTTTATTACAAAATACCATTACTAATTATTCTCCGTTTTCCTAAGAATACTTTGAAGCATTGTAAATAGATGGCTCTACTAAGAAACAGATTCATGTTGGAATATCGATATTAGGGTAATGGTAACAAAAGTTCATGATTGTGTACACAGATGTCGTTAGTTGTACTCAAATTTGATTTATCTAGAATTAAATTTGAATCGGGTTGTGGTCCCGTCGTACCGTGGTTACTTCACAACATGATTTTTTATCTCTAATTGATCTTAGTGATTGGCCATAGTAACGAGCGTTTTGTGTGCAAGGTCACCATTAAAATATGCTTGTTACCATTATTTTTTAGTTCTTCTAAGCTTATTGCAAAATATCTCAGCAAATTTCATTATGACCTTACTTGTATTTGGTTAAATTAAACCTTTATTAATATTTTCGAAAAAAAACACTATCTGTAATCCTGCAGTACCTATAAATTTATCGCACCTTTAGGATGAAAACGACTTAACTCAAAAAAGCTTAAAATGAGTTAATATCATAAAACGACTTCAATGAACATTGTTCATATATCTGTATTTTAAAAAACGCAACATTCAGGTGATAATAGGACAAAACCGTTACATCGGTCTTTATATTACTCTATGGGCCTTACTTATAAATCGGGTATAAAGTTAAGCTTTAGAATAGTGGTAGAATAATGACGGTACAGCAAAAAGTATTACTCAAAAACCTCGCATAGATCTCGGTTAAACTCTGGGATAGCGACCATAGAAACTTATGCACATTATGTGGTATAACGCTGGAATAAGCACGCCATCTGTCAAAAGTCATATTTTTCGGTAGTCAAAATGGATGGTTTTTCAGTTTTTTTTCAATATTAAACAATTTCGAAGTTCTGCGACCTTCTTAATGCGATTCAAGTGATTTTAAATTATTTGTTTAAATAATATCTGGAATTTCATATGTTTTTATGTGTTTTAATTAATTGTGATAAAAAAAGAAACACGAATAAACTATAGAATTCGTTTTTGACTTCTCTTCTTCTTCCTTATTTTGATTTCTTTTTCTAACTATTTTTGCCATGTTCTCGATTACACTGACAGAAGACAGTAGTCTCGATTTGACTTTGACGTTTGTTTGTGTTGTTATCATATCAGTTTTGACTGTTTTAAAAAAATCAGCATGAAATAGCCTGTGAATTAATATTCTAGGTAATACATATTTTTATAAGTAAGCTTTTTTTCATATCGTCCATAAATAAAAGTGAAACCGGGTATAGTTATTTCTTAATATAAACCTGGTATAAGGAAATCTAGTAAGTAAGGACCAAAAAATTTTGATTCCGTGTCAGAGCGGAAGCGACGCGATTATAGTCCTTAAAATGTAAGATGATTAGAAAGACAGCTGTCAAACTCAAATCAATAGTGATGGAAATTACTGATCACTGATCATGTACCGATCAAATCGATTTTATCAGTTTTTTCATGCAAATATGAAACACTGTTTCCGAAAATTGATAAAAAAAAAAAAACGCAAAACAAGCCTATTATGGTGTGTTGAATACAATTATTCACCAAAAATAAATCATTTATACTTTTTTCGTGAACATTATCAAACGAATTATTTTTTTATTCGATCAATTTACATAGATCAATTTGTCCCATCTCTAACGTTTTTGTAAAATGGTGTAACCTTGTAAGAACGTCGTTAATAATTAGGTTTATTTTAGTTTTCTTTAAGTTTCAAAGCGGATTTTATTTATTTATGTTGGTTTATATGTCAAGAATTGTATTAAAAAAATAAATTAACTTACCAAATACGAATAATTTTTCGTGTGAGAATATAAATCAATCTTAAGACGTTACTACAAAGTTATGTCGTCAGTTTTTCTGACAACTGTCATTATAATCATTTTACATTTTAAGGACTATAGTGTTGTGTTTACATTGCTGCGTGAAGGATGCAACGCAGACAAACATATTATTATAGTGACTGAAACCCGGTTGAGTCGATTTTATTCCGAAACAAATGGCATGTTTACTTTATTTTTTTAGAAATAAAAACGACCAATTCACCTTTTTGATTGTTTAGTTCCAACTTACCGATAATCTGAAAGACTTAATAAGGTAAATGTCATTTTATTATTTAAATTATCGATAATCTTAGTGACTTATTGACGTTTACGTCATTTCGTAAATAAATAAAAAATGTATTTGGTGACTTTATCTGACGTAATATAATTTATGTCATTATCTTATTTATCAAAGTGCTTTTTTTTGTTTTTTTTTTCAATCTAATAATGACTCAGGAAATAAATGTCTTGTTCAAACTTAGAAAAAAAAACAGTTTTTCTCAAAGATTCATAGCTGAATGCCTTTAGTATAATTTTTATTTCAAATTTTGGTGCTTACTTCGAAACATACGAAACAATCGACGCCAACGAAAGAATACGAAGGTTTCACAATTCACATTCTTCTTTTGCAATTTCCCAAAAACATGAAATTTGGAGTTGAGTCGTTTTCGTCCTTAAGGTGCGTTATGATATTGTTATATTTCTTTTTTTTAATCTACCTTAGCGAGCCTGTTTCAAAACTAAAATGTTTTAAATCCTTTTGAAATACGAGTGACTTAAGCCTTCTCAGGATTCCCAGTATCTGTGCATACATTTTGACACAAATGGAATGACATTTGGTGGTAATTCAACATCCATATAAACGGTACTCTGACTGAACGCTGTACCTACAAATTCCAAAATGCTGTGTAATTAATTTATTTTAGAATAAAATACCCTTAAGGCTAAACTACGACAGTCAGATAAAAATTATACATTATAAAAAAACGTACATGAGACTATCGATATATTTTGCATTAAAACAAGGTGGAATTTTTAATACAACTTAAAAATGCATTTTTTAGGATGAAAGTTAACTTCGGTGTTATATTTATATAGTAAAACAGGTTATTGCGATAATTTCTGCATTTTGAACTCCTAAACGACAGAAAGTAGACTCACGTGTTTTTTCCTCTAAGGTGCAGATATTATAACTTATATATTGCAATAGAGATTAGTAATATATCAGGGAAGGGGATATGGAACTAAAGACATTTACGAGGATTAAAAAAAAAATATACATATTTTATTTTTTTTACAATAAACATAATAATAAAACAGAGTATTAAAAAAATAAAGCATAATTACATAGCAATGAAATACATATTAATAGAAAAATAGTAAACGAAAAATCCCACAAAGGCATGGCCTGTTCGTGGGTATACAAGAAAATGTTAATGAATTTTTGCTCCTATAATAAATAATGGACAGTTTTAATATTTTTGTGTAACATAAGAAAAAAAAATATCCTGTTAAAGATAATATGGTATTCTTTTTTTATAATAATTAAAAAAGAAAATAAAAAATATTTTTAAAAAAATCACAAAAATATTCCTTATTATTAAAGATTTACAAAATAAATCATAGAAAAAAAGAGTTGATATCTTTAGTTTGAATTCAGAATAGTGCATGTTTTTTTAAAAAAAAGGAAAAGTTTGGAATCAATGAAATATTATTAGTAAAAAAAGAAAAAAAAAATTGGGCCTATAAAATATGCATGTCTCTGTGCGAGCCCCGTTTTACAATGTGGTATTTCTAACACACGATTCCTTCTTACGAACCGATTACGAACTGTCATTGCCTGGTTGACAGGCCCATTGTGACTTCACACTGTGCAACATTAGTAATAATTCTGCCGATATGTAAAAAACATTTCTTAATATCATTACAATTATAATAGTTTATTACAGCAGAAACTGAGAACAATTAAAAAAGGGAATTTGGAAGTCAAGGCATTTGCAAGGCTTATGACCTGTCATTTGGTTGTTTAAGTGACCACTTGACATGTTCTGTAACAAACCAACTATTAAGATTAGATGAACATTTCTTTGTTTTTTTTTCTTGCAACTGGCGAGCATCGAACCCGCGACGCCAGTTTCACTATCGGACCTTATCGGACCTTTGTGCTCGTATTGAGAAAAATACACGTCAAAAAAATCTTCTCTTAAGTCAGCATTTGATTCAGGCAGAGGAAAACTTTTCGAAATCCGGCGCTCCCCAAACACTAGATTCGGAGATCGTGCTTTTGCCGTTGCCGGCCCCTCTGCCTGGAGCCGGTTGCCTTCAAACTTACGAATCATCGACAGTCCCAGTCAGTTCAGATCCCTACTAAAATATCACTTCTTTAGTTTATGATACCCTCAATTTAAAATCAGAAAATATCGTACGTCATTTTAGCCAACTTCGAATGTAAGTTTAAGTATGCAATTTTAAAGCGCCTTTAAGGTGATTTTTGATGAAAATGGCGCTATATAAATCAGCCAAATAATAGTATTGTTTTTAAGGCATTATTTTATTACGAGGTTTTTTCAGAGCAGTGAGGATATCTCTTTGTAGTTTTCATATATTTCCATAGGTGGGTACAAACATTATTTGATTTAATTTTTTTCTGGAAAAAATAAACTTTAGCGTTCTCATGATTTATTCAAACATTTTCATTTTGGGGACCATTTTCAACGAGTAGTAAATAACTCAGTAAAAGAAAATTATAATCAAGTTGTGGTAGAGCGAGGTACGAATCTTAGACCTTTGATCCGTGAGTCCACTACATTTCAATTCCAGTTTAATTTAATTGTACCTTGTTCAAATAATAAATTTTCACTCAAAATTGGTGAATTCTCGTATGCACAAAACCAGTATTTTTTTGTTCGTTTTTCTATTGCCATATTCATATAGAATAACGTTAATAGATGATTTTAAATAAGAATGTCACATATTAAACAAAACTAAAGAATCCAATTTAATTATACACTTGATAAAAAAGCTTTCTCATATACAACACAGATTATGCTACTGAAAATATACAAAACCTATATCAAACCTACTCTCGAATACGAGTTTTGGATATAGAATCCCTATTTTGTTAAGGATATCGACTTGTTGAAAAGAGTCCATAGACCAGCTACAAAGTTTTCGTCAAACCTTAAACGGCTTCCATATGTGGAGAGACTGGAAACTCTCGGTCTCACAACGCTGCAGGAACGGCGAGAAAAGGGTGACCTGAAAGAGACATACAAGACACTCAACAGTCACTATAGTTGCCCAAATTAGGATCCTATATTCTGGCTTAAACAAGATGCTCGTCTTCGAGGCCACAGTCTCAGACGGGAGAAAACGAGATTCAATCTGAATCCACGGAAGCATTTCCTGAGCAATAGGCTTGTTGATGGTTGGAATAAGCTGCCGCAAGAGCTGATCTAAAGGTGTAGTCTGAATGGGTTCAAAAATGGACTAAATTTGCTTAGGAAAAGTTAAAGTACGTTAAAAGCTAACATTCGTTAAGATATATTTAACCATCAGCTTTAAGCTGCTCGCTTAAAATCAATAAAATAACCATTATAATATTTGAGTAAAAAAATAAACATAAAAAAGGTTTTTAAAATTATTTATTTAAAATTTTGAACATAATTTTAATTGCACATTATTGGCCAAACGTCAACGGCTTCAAGTGTTTTTGACATCATTTAAGTTTCAGAGCGTTTTCAATAGGAACCATATTTTAAAAAAAAAAGATACCTACACAGTAAAAGAAATCACAATATTTGCATCAATACTAGAACTCAAAAAAAAAATAAAAAAAAAAATAAACGCTAGAAGGAGTTTACTTTTTTGGTTAAAAATAACTCATTGTACATTATTTTCATTTTACAAAAAATAGGAATTGGGCGGAAACAATAGTCAGAACAGAAAATTTTTATATATTATATTGATAATAATGTTAGTAAATATTAGTGTGTGACCCAGCTATGCCATTTCTACCGATTTGAGAAGCAGTCTACCTAATTCAATGTTTTTTTTTTTTAAGGAATAACCCGCTAAGCCTCTATTTTGAGGCTTGTCAGCAGGTGAGATAGAGGGGGTATGGAAGGAGGTAATGAAAAATACACCACAACACCCAGACCAATTGAGAAAAAAATCTGGTGGAAATCTAACCCGCGACGCCAGTTTCACAGTTAGCCGTCTAACCAACTGTGCCACGGCGCCTGTCTGATTCAAAATCAGGCTGGCAATGAGAAACTGTTTTCTTTGAAACCGAATTTGATATCTTCCGGTTTCGGTGATAGTGGAAGTGAATTTTAGTGTTTGCATGTTGGTGTAGTGAGTGACCTGACGAAGAGACGGGTACGTCTCGAAACCGGTGGACATAGAAAGTCGGTAAGAGGTGAAATACTTATATTAAGTAACATTTATTAAATAATACTGACTTCATTATCATACTCTTTTCTGGACGCATTGGTGTATAAGGCATTGAATTCATACAAAAAATACTGCCTACGTCACTGATTCTCAGGTGCATGCAAAACACACCTAAGGTGGAACTGATTAAAAAGAGCTCGTTTAAAAGTGCCGCGAACTAAAATCGAACCGACTTTTCTTTGAGTTATTGAAAACTTTTCGCCAGGAAAAAATTAATTGACGTGTGCTCCAACCTCCCCCACCACAATACGTCACGAGAGACTACTGACATTTCCAACCTAAAAGTCAAGCATCTTAAACGAAATATGATAAAAAATTATAAAAGCGGGCGTGTAAAATTGGAACATTCGCCAAAAACTCACCCTAAAATATTACCGAAAAAAAATCAGCTGCACTTATGAATTCGCCATTTTTACTTGTGCTGCTTACATCCCAACCACAAAAAAATAAATAAATTCGACACGAAGTAAAAATGACAGTGTCGTTTGTATGGCTTTTTTATTTCCAAGTTCAGAGAGTGTGGTTTTTTCACACAGTTGCGTGATTTAACATGATGTAAATGCGTTTTTTCTTGATGTTGCATAAGCAGTGTAGTTCACGCTTTTTGTGTGCTAATGTCGCTTAGGTTGTTTTTCTTGATGCCCTTTTCCGAACAAGTTTTTAAGAATATTTTACGGATGTTTGGGTTTGGTAGGTACAGAGTCGAATTAGGATTTTTTTTTTAATCATGATAAAAAAAAATAGACACTCGTATCGTACCTTATAAATTTATTACTATCACGATTTTATTGAATTATTGAAATCGTTTATTTTTACAATCATAATTCATTGTTAGCCTCGTGGTGTAGTGGTCAGCGCGTTTGCTTACTATGCAAAAGGTCTTGGATCCGATTTCTGACATATTTATTTAAAAGGATGTTTTCACACTAGAATATTTCATAGTCCCTGGACTGGTACCTGAAGCGTGAGACTGATCACCTTACCTTTATGTAACAAAATTGGTCGAGATATGCTGCGATTGGTGTACCAATCCAGTGCCCTATGCACCATTAGATGCGGAAAGGTAATGATGATAATCAATTAATTACTAAATTGAATTATAAAGTTATTATTAATTACGAACCACATACTGCCATGTATTATCCAAAACTTGTATGTGTTATTTTGTATTGTGTTTCTAAACAAGTATACATTTTTATTACGGATTTTGCTTATTGTTTTTTAAAATTATAAATATATTGATTTTAATCTAGAAGAGTCCCGACTTAACACGAAATTTCCTAACAAGTAAGGACACAAAAAAAAATTGTGCTTTCATAAAATTGTGTAGTGTAAGCATTAAATAGATGATTATTAATAAAACTATTTTCCGAAAACAGTTGAAACAGTGTCACAAAAAAAATCAACCGTTACTGTAATGAAAAACTAGTAAGGATTTTAGTAATTCAAAAACTATATCGCTTCGTGAAACTGTTTCTCAGAATCCGAATGTTTTGTTTCGTTTCGTTTGAGGAGTTTTTAAGGGAGGAAATCCACCTCCACCCGCAGCTGTTATAGAGTCCTAGGGGACTCTATAACCTATCAGCCACGATATTTTGACGTATTTACTTTTTTCATACATTTTTTTTGCATTTAAATTTTTTTGTCAAAATCTAGGGCAGAAAAGAGAGTTCTCTCACCAGCTCCAATCAGCTCTTGTGTCAGCTTATTCCAACCATCAAAAACCCTTAAAAAATGCTCCTTGGATTTAGATTGAATCTCATTTTCTCCAGCCTGAGACTGTGGCCTTGAGACGAGCATCTTGTTTAAGCTTGAACATGGGATCCAAATTTGGGCAGCTATAGTGACTGTTGAGTATCTTGTATGTCTCTATCAGGACACCCCTTTCTCGCCGTTCCTGCAGCGTTGTGAGACCGCGAGTTTCCAGGTCGTCCACATGTGGAAGCCGTTTTAGGCTCGGCGACTACTTTGTAGCTCGTCATTGGACCCTTTCCAACAAGTTGATATCCTTAACGAAATAGGGAGTCCATATTACCTGAAACCGTTTGCGCGTTTATAAATGCGTTGCAGGAGCCCCGACTCAACAAGGATTTTCTAGCGAATCGGGGCAAAATCATTAGTCGTTTCTAGTTGTGTCAATATAAGCTGTGTCTCTGTAATCAACTTTTTCTTCTTCTTCTTCTTTTTCAGTCTTATTCTCTCCACTGCTGGATAAAGGCCTCTTCCAAACGTCTCCATTCCTTCCTATCACCTGCTTTCATTATCCACGTTTTATATGTATTTAACTTTTTGCACATAATGTTATTTGTACATTGGCAAGCTTTATTGCCAAATGACAAATTCTTCCAACCAACCAATAAATTTTTAGCTTTATTTTTGTAATTCAAGTTACAGAACATATTCAACAGAAAATAAAGATTAAAAAGCTAAAGTTATATAAAAATAGAAATAAACGTATTTGTTTATAAGTTACCTTAAATCAAAACTTTTACTCAATGGGAAAAAGGAAAAAAAAAGGAAGGAGGAGAGATTAAAGAAGAGAAAGGAGATGTTTTTTCAGACGTGATTTAAACAGAGATAATGTAGTAACATCTTTGATGGTGGATGGGAGATGATTCAACAGTCGAGCCGCATGGACACTATAAGAATTAGAGAAGAAAAAGGAATTGTGGATGGGTATTAAGATAGTGCCTTGAGAATTAGAACGAAGAGGTAAACCATGAAATGATAAGCGTTGAAATTTTTCACGCAGGTATATAGGAGCGTTTGGACTATGAAGTACATTGAACATAAGTGAGAGGGAGTGATAGTCTCTCCGCTGTCTAATTTTGCTTTACCGGCAATAGAAGCAATGTCGTCGACCCGTCTTTTCTGTGGCCTTCCAAAACTTATTTTGTTTGCCCATGGTCTCCACTTTATTATTCTGGGTGTCTACTTGCCATCATTTTGCCTCGCCAAGTGTCCTGCCCACTGCCATTTCAATTTCGCTGCACGATCCATGATATCCACGACTCCAATCAATAATGTATGTTCAAAAATGCAAGAATTTTTAAATTACGATTTTTTGCTAAAAACATTAAATTTGTTAAAACTCAACGATAGAAGAAAATTTATAGACCTTTCAAATTTATTCAAAATTGTAAATTCAATATGGGATTGCCCTGAACTATAATCTCTCATCAACTTCAGGGTGCCTGGAAGAATGACTAGACAGGCGCCACCGTTTTGTAGCAACAATTCACGGACAGTGTATACTTGTAATGCCATATTAAATACACTTCATGAACTTGGCAATAGTTATACCCACGTATCTGATATATTTAGTGTAGGGAATTGTTCCTATAGAACAAACCTTTTGAACTTTTTCAAAGATGGTGAATGGTAATTATATTTATTTATTCATGCATTTCATAATGAACACAGTTTTTTGTTTACTTTGCCCAGCTGTATGAAACAGTACTATAACAGTATAATTTTCTTGTCGTACTCGTATTACTGTAGAATATTTTATTATTTAAACTTTCTAATGAATATGCTGTTTAATTTTTAGGTCAATTTTTTAAATATAAATCTTGTTTAATTTTTAAGTTTTATTTTTTTTTATAAATCTTGGGTATAAGGAAACTTATGTTTTTAAAAAATATATATATTAAGCCAAATATGTTAGTATTATAAATGTTTGTAAAAGGCAGATTTGCCGTTTATGTCAATAAAATTTAATGAAATGAAATGCTTTTGATAAATGAATTTCTTTTTTCAGTCAGACCCTGGAGTAATTTACTTCTTTACGACATTTCGCAGCCGTTTGACAAAAGGGAACAAGTGCGCATTGAAACACCCCCTTTCTTTCGCCTATTAATTAAACCCCGCCGGTCTCGAGCTGGGGTCCTTTGGCATTGCCGATACGACGCTACCACGGGACCACAGAAGCATAAGTCCCTTTCACGCCGCGCGGCCTCTTCAGACGGAAAAAAGATCTTTTAATTAAAAAAATCAAAGTATTGTAATCTGAGAGATTGTACGGAGAAAGGAGTTTGCTGAAAACGCTGTGAAAATGCATTGAAAACATGTGAATTTCATGTTCATGGTGGAAATTTGTTTAGGTATTGGTGTTGACTGATGGCGAAAGTTTCGAGTGTGAAACAGAACCGGAATTTTGAACGAGTGCTTTCGGCTCGAAAGTTACTCTCAGGTATTTTATTTATTTTTTATTTTTATTTATTTATTTTATTTATAAATTAATTGCAAAAAAATAATATACATACTTAATAACAGGGAATCTAAATAAAACCAATAAATGTAAAATGAAATCGGAGTGTTCTCTGTTTATGATAGTCTCCATCTTACATGGCACAGTCTGTTCTAAGATGGAGATTTTCTATCTTTAGAGCATAAGTAGTCCTATACTAATAAAACAATAACATAAAAAAGAAAAGCTAAAACAACTTAATTACAAATGCCTAGCTTATCAAATGTAAGCAATTAAAAATCATTATTATACAAATATAAAGTATATATATGTGCCAAGAACACATGTTACTTAAACATAAATAATATAGTATAATATATAATAAAACAAATATAAAGCAATGAAATACATAATTATATATAAAATATGTGTACCAATTATATAAAGTACTACGTTTTTTGATTAATATATATTTTTCAAAACAATCTCTCGCTACACTATTTATATGTGCAGTTATTTTTACTTTAAATTTAGTTTTTTATTTTGAGTCTTTTATATTTGGCAATAAATCATTTAATATTTTTGGAGCAATTACATTGTATTGCTTTTTATGTAAGGTTGATACAAATAAGTATACATCTATAACAATAAAATCAAGTGAAGATAAGTTCGTAACGTAGAGGTTGGCGCGTTCGCCTACCATGCTTGAGTTTCAACCCGTCAGTTGTTCTTATAATGTGACCGCCGGCGGCGGCAGTGGTGCAAATTTAACTAAAATAATCAATATGTATCACATACATGTTTGGATATATTGTATAATTTTTAAAGGAATATTTTGTCCATCAAAATCTCCGAAATCTACAAAATATCAAATATCCTGACAAATGTTTGTAGACAGGCTGATTTCCTTAGTTTTTTAGATCTAAATTTGTTACAACAGAGAGAAAAACCATTTTTGATAACGGATTATGGAAGTCAAGGCATTTTTAGAGCTTAAGATCATTGGGTGGTTTAACTGGCTACTTTACACACTGTGTAACATTCACTATTTTGCCTATGTTTTAATATGCAGATTTTCTCAACTCTTCCATCTGTTGGCTTTTGTGAAGTAAAAGAGCTGAAACCTTTGGCATGTGGGTGAGATTCATCCGGCTGGACCAATGTGCCCACCCAATTATTTATTTTTAATACTTACCAGTCAATTTATTCAATAATTTCTTGAGCATGTCGATTGTTTTTTTACTGGGGAGACAAGGTTAAAGATACATTGTGTTACACATATTAAAGGTTGAAGAATGTGGAATCAGGTATTAAAGGAAGACCCATGGTCTTTTTTTAAAGTTTTAGTAATGTGTAAGGTGTGCTTTTACTGCAATAAATAAAAAATATAAATAACGTCAAAATGTTTTTTATTTCAATTCCTGAACGAGCACATGAAGCGTAAGACTGATCAGAAATTTTATGCAATAAATATGATCAAGATGCGATGTTGGAGTACTAGCTAAGTGTCCTATGAACCACTGCTTTCAGATTGTGAAATTATCACGAGATGACTCATAGTTTAGAGGTAATGTTTTGATTCATGGTGTAGAGGTTAGCGCGTTTGTTTTAAAGATGAATTCGCTACAAGGCGTACGTGAAATATTTATTCGATTTAGAAAAAAACGATTTTTTTATAATTTCTTTTTAAAATTAGTCAATGAAATTTCTTAGCGAAATTTAATTGAACGTAGTTATGCAGAAAGCAGCCAGTCCACAAATTTGAAAAAATGATATTTTGGTGTTATCGGATGCAGTAAGGTCTATTCTATTTTTTGCTAAAAACTGCCAGGTCGCTTTCGTATAAAAAAACTGTTTTAATCACCTTCTGAAATTAGTATCGATCACAAAATCGACATTTCTCAATTTGCAGAAAACACCTACAGTACTAAAATAATGTTACGGTATTTTAAGAATCATAAAAACAGATCGAATACGTAATTAGATTCTTATTCGTAACATCAAAAAACGAATGTATTCATTGTTTATCATTTGCCAAAAGTCGAAAACATTCCAACTGTTGTGTAGATTTGATTATTCACCCTTTTCACAAAAGTGCTATTATCTCAGTTTCACTTTTCTAATACTGGCTGCTTTCTGTATAACTACGTTCAATTGTAGTTATCACCAAAACATTTTCATAATTTACTGTTTGACACAATAATTCAGTTTTGATGGACCGACAACCGGTTTCGTCGTTCTCGCGTCATCGTCAGACTGGTATGGTTTTTACGAAGTTTACTCTACATACGAGCTGTGACATTTAAGTATGCGTGGACCTGTTATAAACGGTGACAAGAACCACGGGGCAGTTGGGTGTTTTTTTTTTTTTTTTTTTGAAATTTCAGTCAATTACAATAATAAGGTTATAATATAATACGTACTTAAAACAAAACTCAAAATGATCCCTAACTTATAATTATCAATATACGTAATGTGACAACTATAAATTTATATTACACAAGAATTACCGACAAGCCATATTCATTGGCTTGGTGAGTCCTGTAAAAAAAAAAAAAAAATGTCAAAAATGTCTTAAAATAACTAAAATGTAATATTGTATGTACATAATAAATAAATAAAAAAAAAAAATAGAATTTGGAAAACCATAAATAAAATGTTTGTACATATTAACCATTGTAAATTTAAAATGACATGAAAAAAATATATTGTATTTACTCATCACTACTCACCCACGGTGACAATGCCTGCATGCTGTCGCTGATTTCCCTTTTGAATTTATTATTATTTAAGTTGAAGACATTACTCGCATTGGCTCCAATAATACTATTACATAAGTTGCATATTCTATAAATGCACGAATTGTTTGCTACATTAGTGTTTACATTGGTGCAGTAAATAAATTTGGATAACTTGGTAAATTGGGGCAGTCAGTAATACCATTTAAAAGCTTAAATTTAAAACATTTAGTCAGCAATCTGTCGTCTATTATCCAAAGAGTTTATTTTAAAATGTACACTCGCTTCATTGTTTTAAGTGTTATGGTGTATTTTTCATAAATTCCTTCCAAATCTTCTCTTGCTCTTGCTAAAAAAAAAATTGTCCGAGTTTTATTAACATTGTAAATAAAACGAATTTAAATTATTTACAAATTATTATGTATGCCGACGCTATCGGACTATTCTATAAAAATCAAACTGACGCATTAACGAACAATGACATGAACAAACCCCTAACTGTGTTGAGTAAATAAACAAACACAAACTTACTTACACTTCTTTTTAAAAAAATGCAATATTATCCACTTTGAATGTAGAAAAAAGGCATAAAATAGATGCTTACATAAATGAAGAACGACTTATTGAAATTGGACATGTTAAATATTTAGGAATAACAATAGACAGACAATTGCCATGGACAATTCACATCAATAATGTAATTAACGAAATAGCAACATTATGGAGTCTTCATATTTTTAATTGAATTGGCATTCACTTCGTAACACTTCATCATAAATTATTATAAAAATAAAACTTTGTTATTAGTGTTACACAATTTTATTATTTTACAAGAACACTACTATAGTTTCGGGAGAGCACTCTTCCCATCGACGGGAAAATTTTCATTATGTTTTTCTGAGACATTGTTGTCTTAAGTGGCACATCATGTATTTATTTGATAAAAATAATTATTTTATCTTTTTTAAAAATTACCAAGGATGTATTCTATCTTCATTTTTACGGGGAGCACATAATGAGAAAAACATTGGAAGGCTGGAAGGGAGGTTTCAAAATTGGTGGTTGCTTAGTCGATGATCTCAGATTTGCAGATGATACCACGTTACTTGCTGAAGACGAACTGGAAATAGCAGATATATTGGCTCGAGTAGCAGCAGAAAGTTGCAAATTTAGGTTTGAAATAAACAGAACTAAAACAAAGCTGACTGAGCCAATATGCTACAATCATCAATTAGACTCTAAGACCTTGAAAAAGTGCAAGATTTTGTTTATTTATCATCATCCATCTCTGCGGGCGGTGCTCGCACTTCATAAATTAAAAGAAGCACCCTTATCGCAAAAAATGCCATCACTCGACTGACCACAATTTGGCAAGATCGGGGCATCTCGAAAAAACTAAAATGTTCATTATGCGTACGCTTGCGTTCCCAATATTCTTATATGGCGCAGAAACATGGACATTTAAAACTCGTGAGCAGGAGAGAATAGATGCCTTCGAAAAGTGGTGTTGGCGTCGAATGCTGAGAATACCATGGACAGCCAGAAGAACAAATGTCTCTGTACTGGAGGAACTCAATATAAAAGTTAGCCTATCGGCCATATGCTTCCAAAGTATACTGCAGTTTTTTGGACACATAGCTAGACGTGACCAAGAAAATCTGGAAAAAATAATAATCACGGGCAGTGTGCCAGGACAAAGAAGGAGAGGCAGAGCTGCAGCTCGATGGATCGACCAGGTGAAAACAATATGGGTGACCCCATATATATAGGAGCTGTGGAGAGGGCGTAGAGCCGTGAAGACTGGAGACGCTTTGTCAATGGAATAGATGATGAGAGTACCAATGATTACGACCCTCAGAACTAAGGAACGACAGAGAAGAAACTTAAATTTCGTGACCTAGCATGCAAGTTAATAAGTGAAATCTTTTAAAAAACTGTTTAACATTACAATAAGGCACAACTGGTGTAATACAAGTTTACTGAATTCAATGCCTTGCAGTTATAACCCCACACTATTAGTAATACACTAATTTTAGACACTAATTTACCAGCATGTTGAGAAATAGTAACTGATATTTTTGGCGATAGGCAAAAATTCATTTTCCGACCGTTTGATTTTGGTGCGCCGCAATTTTTCTTAGGATCGAAAATCCACCGCGACTGTAAAAGATTAAGAACCACTGATCTAAGTATTCAAAAACTCTGTTTCCGGTGCTTAAAAACGGAACTTTAAGAAAAAAATCTAAAATTCTAAATTACAGAATGCTCCCCTTATATATGCATTCAAAATAAGCACGGAGTTCTTCTCAAAGAAAGATGCATGAAAGTTGAAGACTCTCCCGTGTTAATGAGCCGAAGAATTTTATTTGATTAGGGAGACGCAACGAAAGATAACAAAACTCCCCCATAAATATTTTTCTTTTAATTAAATTATATATTTTTGGAGGGGGCAGCGGGCATTAAAATTTCTATCGGGAACATTAATATTAAATTCTCTTAATCAGACTTGATATTAGTAATTTTTGCAGGGATTCGAAACTCCAATCACGAAATAAAAGTTTATAAAATAAGATGCGTTCATTGCATCCGATGAGAACAATTAGCATCAAGCGGGAGCAATACGGTTGGCTGGGTCATATACTGCAGATGCCTTCTGAGAGCCTTAAGGCTGTAGTCTCATAAAAAGTAGGAAAATCACACGATTTACCAATTTTAAAACGCCGTTTTTTTTAAATCGCCGAATCAAAAAAATTAAAACGTGCATTAGATAAAAACTATATTTTTTAAAGATATTGTTAAAAAATATACGAAAAAGTTTTGCGTAGCTAAAATATAATTTAAATATATTTAAACAGAGAGGGAAAACATTTTTGAGAAGGGAATATGGAAGTCTAGGCATTTACAGGGCTAATTACCTGTCATTGGCTGGTTTAAGTGGTCACTTTATACCCTGTGTAACATTCACTTGCAATGTTACACACTGTGTAACATTCGCCAGTATGCAAGCATTTGGACATACAAAAACATTGTCAAAATATAATTATTTATTTATTGATTTGGCGTTCATTGTTTGATTTTTATATTAAAAGTAAAAACATCATAACTTTTCGACTGGCAGATAACGTCTCTTAAAAGTTATACTGAACTTTCGAACAATAACTCTCACATAAAAATATTAAATTGAGCAAAAAAATTGTGGCAGTAAAATCTTACATTTCTTTTTTTATAAAAAATACAAGCATTTTAAGTTGCATTATTTTTATGGTATTTTTTTTGGGTTCTACACGAAATTTCGTCTTCAAAAATCCTTTTTAAAAAATGAAACAGTAAAAATATTTTAGTTCAAACTCTTTTTTATATAATTGTTTATTCGTATTTTAAGGTTATTGTAAGATTTGTTTTGCAACAGGGGTGGAGAACATTTTAAAGAACAGAATATGAAAGTCTAGGCATTTACAGGGTTTGTGACCTGTAATTGGCCTGTTAAAGTGGCCACTTTACACACCGTGTTACATTCACCGTCCTGCCTATGTTTAAACATCTACATTTCCTCAATTAATGATTTCCTAGGTGGTGACATCCAGTATTTTTTCAACAAAAATTTGGACAAGCTCAAAATATTGTAATTAATTTTTTGGTTGTATGTTTTTAATTTCTTCTGTACGTCTTTAGAAAAACATTATTGGCCGTCAGCCATAATAATTTGGATTACGCGATTTTGAAAAAAACGTTGTTGTAAAATGGCTCTATTGTGTGATTTCTTGTCTTATTATGAGACAAGTAAGTGTCTTCATCAAGCTTGCCTACCTTTCAAGACATCAGGTTCTCGACGTCCTGGTTACGCTTAAGGTGACAGTCCAGGAATAATGAAATATTGCAATGTAGCACAACTTTTCAATAAAATATTTATTAAGTTTAGTTTCTAATTCCCTTTTAAAAATATATTTAAAATTTTAATTACGGATATGTTGTATACAAATTTATTATTAACTTAATCCTTGAATAATCATTGCGTACAAAACATTGTATTCTCTCAATTAATAATGATTGTTACAAGCGTGGATGATTATTAATATAACATATTGCAATTTTAGACGGTTGACTCAGAATACAGGTCCAGATGAATCTACAAACTTACCTAAACTCCAAACTCTCCAAACTCGCAGGGACATGGCTGACGCCATTTTTATGTATAAAACTTTGAATAAAATGATAGATTGCTTTAAGACTCTATCACTTATTAATTTTAGAGTCCCAGTAACGCAGACCAGAAACCAATCTCTATTTAAAATTTCTAAATTTTCCACTAAATCTTTTCAAAATTAATTTGTAAATAGAACCTGCATTATGTGTAATCAGAAATTAAATTGTATTGATATTAATAACGTATATTTGACTTCCTTTTAAAATGAAATTAAAATAAAAAAACAAGTTATTATGTTGCGTCTTGAATCCGCAGCCTATGGCATAGGCAGATAATAAATGTACACTGTATGGTCAACTAAAGTTATATTATATATTATAATGTGCAACTGTGTGACCAATATTAAAAAATAGATTTGTTTATTGTATTGTACTTACATTTTTACAAATATTATAAGTTTTGTATGATGAGTTATTTTATTTAATATATTGTTTTTATGTGACAACATTTACAATAACAATAGTATGTGGATGCCTCTAATTGAATTTACTATGTATTTATGGTATAATTGTATCTTATAAATTTATAAATGTACGTTAGTTTTCCAATGAAATAAAAAATAATGCTGACGCAGTTGGCACCGAAAGTTGTAACGAGGCGTGGATACTATTTCTAATTAAATAATTTTTTTTATGCACCTGTCCAATATTGATTTTTGATAAAGAAGTCATCCCTTAAACAAGGTACAGCTAATTTCAATTTCACGCCTAGGGGAGGCTGGGGTATTTTGGCTATTCCGCAGTGGGTGTTGAAAAAATACCACGATTTAATGGTTTTAAACCGGAAAGAGATCTCTCGGATACCCACCACCCTCCTCCCCGAAACCTCCAGATTAAATGAAGAGAAGAAATCTAATTTCCTATCAGGTTTTCCGGTAAAACCATAATTAAAAAGAAAAACGAACGAACGAAAACCTACTGCGGAAATAATTCCCAGTGCCGCACACTGTTTCGCTTCATACAAACTAGACGCTATAAATTCACATAGAATTTTTGAACGATGATGTCTAAACGAAATTCTTCTATAAGTATTCCAGAATAATCAGCTAGACAAATGCATGCTTAATTGGCCTGACCAATTCATGCTTTTACGAATGATATTTCTAAGGTCATATATTTATTTGTGATAACGTAGTGGTATTCATTCGCTCATTATCGCGCTACAGTCAAGGTTATATTTTGAGTTAAAAGTGTTTATTTTAGTTCAGAAAAAAAGGAAATAACTTACATTTCCCTAGTGAGGACGAGTTTTAAAGTAATATTGTATAATAAAATATTTTATGTAGTATGTTAATAAGAAAATGTACAAATTCGGTCGTTTTATGGTCTATAGTTTTTTGTTTTTTAACTTTTTGAGAGTTTTTTTTAGAAAACTGAAAAAAATGACTTTTTTTGTATTACACAGCAGCTTATGTTCAATTCAATTATTTGACACTTTTTTTCGCACCCTCGCACCCTCGCATCATGTTTATTGTTTTTGTTTTTATACACTACGTAGGTATGGAATAGTTGTAAAACTAATAAAACTTATTTAAACCTTTCACTCAAGTAACGAGTGCCGAATCGAAATAACGATGTTGTCACAAATATGTTTAAGGTCACTACTGGAGTTCGACAAGGTTGCGTCCTTGCACCGTTCCTTTTTATAATCCTTATGGACTTCATCCTAAGGAAGTCAATTCCATAAGATCGAAGAATATCCATTTCTCCTTTCCAATAACTCTGCGACCTAGATTATGTTGCAGTTATAATTGACAATTCACTCTGGAATCTTCAGGTTACTAAAGATAAGTTAAATAGGCACTCTGCATGCATGCGTTCAAACATCAATATTGTAAAAGCCCATGTTTTGTATAATATTTCATGACTTGATACTCAAAATCCCCTGACTCTTTCAAACCAAATTACTTTATATTATAAAGCGTCACATGGGAGTATATATTACAAATGATAGCAGCTTTAAAAAAGAATTGGGAGTGCGGCCAGGAGTTGCAGGTGCTACATTAAAAAACAACACATGAAGGTTGTCTAGACATCATCGTCTGACATGGAATGACGATGACGTAGGTACACGATTTCCAGGCAAGAGTTTTTTTTTAACACTAAAGAGTTTATCAAAGCAAGATAAGTTTTTCTCAGTGTATAATAATGTTATAAATAAATTTTATAGAAAAAATTAAATATGTTACACTTAAAACGGTAATTTTGGGTAGATTTCAATTTTTCGAGATTTTGATAGTTTGTTGTTGTGAACTATCGTTTAATTTTTTAAACAAAAAAAATATTATGTTTAACACAATTTTTCATCATGGAAAAATGAGATACGAAGCATATCCAAAAAATAAGCGTACTGTTTGGTTCTCGTGAAAAGTTGGCAGCAATAATTGGTAGTGGGGGGTCTCTTGAACACAACGAGCACCGGCGACCTTCGTTAGTACCAAAACTTGTCTCGTAGTGTTCGTTTTTGTGAAAGATGTCAATAAGAAATCCCGCCAAGTGCGAGCAAAAATTGAATCGGGTCGCTAGCGCTCGCGAGTTCCTTGAGCGATTTGAATTGGAAACTGGGGATTTTCTGATATCCATTGTGACTGGTAATGAAACATCGGTGGCTCATTACACCTAAAAGACAAAAAGACAGTCATCACTAGTTTTCCATCTGCCAAAAAATTCAAAGCCCCAATTTCGGCCAAAAAATCATGGCATCCGTGTTTTGGGACCGAAAAAGGGATTATTTTGATTGATTTTTTGCATCAGGGGGAGACGATTACTGCAGCACAATACTGTGAACTCGTTTGTTTGATACATTTTGAACCACCTTGCATACTCCTTTGACTAAGCGCCTTCAGATTTCATCTTTTCACTTTCCCAAAGACAATGCAAGAAAAAAACTTCTAACTGATGAGAAGGTGAAACAAGAGGTCTTAAAGTGGACGAAGGAGATGGCGGGAGAGTTCTATGAGGAGGGCATCAAAAAGCTTGTGCCACGACTTACAACCTGCATAGAATGCGAAGGCGACTACATGAAAAACTAAGTAATCTATGTACAAACAATGTACTTTAATTATACATTTTTTTCTTAACAAAATTTAGTACTCTTACTTTTTGAATATGCCTCGTATATCGCACTAGTGGGTTTCCAAACTTTTAAATTTTTTTACCATATAGCTTGTATAAAACGACACACTGTGGGCCGTAAGAAGATCGTGTATAACTAGTGAAAAGCGGCAGAGAAGCGAACAATGTTTAATGGAAAAACTTTGTTGACTCCACGTTAAAAATTACAGATATTTGAAATGTATTTAACGTAATTTCCTGATAAAATTAATGGATCCTTTAAATTTTTAAATTGAGGACTCCTTTTAAAAATTACGAAGATTCACAAACTACAACAGGGATGGAGAGAAAAAGGAGTATGGAAATCTAGGCATTTACAGGGCTTATGACCTGTCATTGGCTGGTTTAAGTGGCCACTTTGCACACTGTGTAACATTTACCATTGTAATTGGCATTCGAATAAATGAATTTAAAAAAAATTGAAACACTTGTTTTATTTTATTGCTACTATTTTCAATATAATTTAATTTTTCACAGTTGTTATTATTATTTATAGATATAAGTCCTGCATGTGATTCAGAAATGTTTTTAATATAAAATCATAAAAACTTATAATTAGAAATCAAACACTGATTTGAGTCTACTAAACACTTTTTTTTATTTTTACAAATATAAACATATAAAAATAAAAACTTGACAATTGTTTCGCCTTATTAGGGCATTTTCAAACGAATGTGAAGATTATTTGGATTGAATGTCCTTATATAGTTATATAATTCAAGGTATTTAAGTAGAAAATAAAAATAAGCTTATGAACTATAGCATGTACATTAATCATAATTGAGGGAAAAACCAATGGTTAAGGGTGAGGCTAAGTGTTTAATAGGTAATGGGGAATTTAGGTATTTATTTTTGAATTTCGGGGAAAATATAACAAAGTAAGTATTTATTGACATACAAAATTTAGATAATTGTTGTTTAAAATTTACACATTTCATGATATAAATTCGTTGATTTTATGAACGCCACACATGAGAGTTTTTGATGTAAACGCCAAAATTTACGTCCGATATTCATAGTTTCAGCTGATACGACGTAACTTTAAATTATGAGAAAAAATATATATATGAGTATAATATCATTTCAGCTATAGTGACGCATCAATCATTTATATATGGAGGGCACAGGACATAAAGGATGGTCGTGAAATTTTATGAGTTTTAAACTAATAATGTAATCTGACGGCAGTTCATATGATTTTCATTTCTGTTTAATGAAATTTGTAATTAAGCCTGTACTTTCCAAGATACCTGAACAAGAACAAAAAATTAATCCAGGGGATAAAAAATGGATGCTACTTAAATACTGGGAATAAAATGAAAATTTAATATTGATGAAATCAATTTTATTACAATATTTGAGTTTGTCCAAATGTTTGAAGACAAAATACTGGATTTTACCCCCTCGGGAGTCATTAAGATTAACAAATTACAACAAGGATGGAGAATACCGTAAATAAGGGATTATGGAAGTATTTATTGACTCCCGAGGGAGTAAGATCCAGTCTTTTGTCTACAAACATTTGGACCAACTCAAATATTGTAATAAAACCAGCTGGTCCAAGAAGAAGTTTAAAAATTGGAAAATTGTTTTTAGGCGTTGCCCAGTATGTAAAATAATTCAGTCAGATAAATCTCTTCACAACAATAAAGGTTTCGGCTCTTTAACTTCACTGAAATCAACAAATGGAAGAATTGAAGAAATATGGATGTTCAAAAATAGGCAAAAATGGTGAATGTTACACAATGTGTAAAGTGGCCACTTAAACTAGCCAATGACAGGTTATAAGCCCTGTAAATGCCTAGACGTCCATAATCCCTTATTTTAAGTATCCTCCATCCCTGTTGTAATTTGTAAATCAATTTTAGATTATATAAAACATTGAAGGTGACAACAACAACTAACCATTACGCCAGTTCGATAGAACGCCATATCACTCTATCTTTGAATACAAACCTCGCATCGCCTACATTCATACATCTTCTCTCGCACGCGAGCTGATTATTTCTACTCTTGACATGTCCATCTTCGAGTATTCGCTGGATCTGATCGTACCATGTCAATTCCCGTCTTTCTCGTTTTCTGCATCCATCAACATTCGCAGCGTAGATCCTTTAAGCCGTTCTTTCTCTGTCCGTTCGCTCTACATGTCCAAACAAACGCAGCGCACCATTCATGATTTTGTCGATAATGCTTGTCTTAGCCTTACATGGTACACGGATCTCGAAATTTATGCACCTTTCATACATCGTTTTACCATACGTTCACCAGAGAGACCACAGTTCGACAGTATTTCATCTACTATCATTATAATTTTTCCAATTACATACTTCGCTCCCATACATTAGGGTCGGCATCAAAACTCCTTTGTGAACTGCTAATTTTGCGTACTGCTACATACGTTTGTTTGCCAGGGTAGATTACAGCGCACCGATCACCTTGTTTCCGGCACTCTCCCTCCTTTCTCAGTATTTACATCCCTAGTAAACATCATTCATCATCTAACTATTTTAACAATCTGTTTAAAAAAATCTACAACACCTAGAATATGCGACCAATTTAACATTAGATTTACCGAGGCTGATATTTTTTGTGACAATGTATGTAAATTTAGGTCAAAAATTACAGAAATTTTGAGAGAAGCAGATATTTAACTTTATTATTAAATACATATTTTTTCATTTCGTTTCTTTTACATTTACTAAATTAAACATAATTTAAATTATTGTATTAAGTGTAACAATTTTTTTGGTGTGTGCATGAGTTTCTTACACTAATATACAAAGAAATTGGCAATATTTGTGTACATACTGTTTGTTTACCATATAAAATAAATAAGTAAATAAATCATCATTCCATTTCTGAAACTAATAATGCATAAGGCACCGCATTAGTACACCAATAGCAGCGTATCTTGATATTTTTTGTTACATGACGGTAAAGTGATCAGTCTTACGCTTCAGTTACCAGTCTAGGGAGTATGAAATATTTTAGTGTAAAAATACCCCTTAAAATAATTTTTCATATCAAGTATGTCGGGAATTGAGCCCGAGACCTCTTGCAAGGTAAGCGAATGCGCTTACCATTACACCACGAGGCCGATATTGTAATCTTTTTTATAATTTCATAATAAACCTTTCATAATATAATTGCTTTATAATATGGAAACTTCACTGGTCCATTAGAATTAAGTCTAATTGTGTAAAATATTAAACTTTGTAACTGTACTGTATGTTTCCTGAATAAAAGAAAATAAAAAAATACTTCAAAGTTACACAAATTCCTCTACCTGATTTAGAATATTTTTGTTCACACTGCTCTCACATTAAGTTAGACTTTCAAAAACCATTGTTTTTAATTTATCGGTATTCATTTACCAATCGCTTTTTTGCTAACATTAAAGACTTTTGTTACCAAAAATTGGAGATCTAAAAATTTATTTAAATGTCCGATGGGGAAAACTTACAACTATTGATGGATTGTTGATTGATTTGGTGTTAATTTTGTAGAACTCCATATTTAAACTTATAATTTAAGAAAATAAATATCTTCACTAAGTCCCTTTATGTACAAGCTTGCATAATGCGTTATCATAGATGAATTACAATTGCATCTACGTATTTTTTTAGAAATTCTTAAACCTATTATTATTTTATAGAAATACATTTATGTGTATATGAATTTCTTCACAATATTTCAATCATGTATTCAAATTAAAAAGAACACTAACCTTTTATCATATTATTTATACAATTTCCACAACAATTATCGAAAAATATAAAATTATAAAGCTTCATTTATTATTTCACAATACAAACATGTATTATTTTGTTTTAAATTTTTCCGAAACCAAATAAAAATACATAAATTCTTCATTACCTATGAAACACTTAGCCTTGCCCTTAACTATTGGTTTTTCCCACAATTATGATTAATGTACATGCGGTTCATAAGATTATTTTCATTTTTTACATGTGTCTTTGTTAGTCTTTTTTCAATTTTATTACAATACAATTAAAGATATTATTACAATATTAATACATTATAAAAAGAAAACAAAGTATAAAAAAATATTTTGTCCCGATAAACTATTTAAGTATTAAACTTTTGTTTGTCATCGGGTGCTCAGACATTAGTTTTAATTAATAATCAAATAAAACAGTACATACATAATAAGGTAAACATATAAAATGATAAACATTTATCATTTTGTTTTTGATGCTTTAAAAAATATTTTTAAGAAGATGAAAAAGAAAAAACTCAACAAACGAGATAAAATGGTTTAAAATTTATTTTTTTTAAAGTAAGAAAATAGAAAAAATAATTCAATCAAGATGAAAAAATAGCCATTTACTTTAATTTACTTTAAACATAACAATATATATATATACATATAAAAAAAGTGTGTGCTCATAAATGTAATCAAAACAAAATAAAAAATAAATTAAAGTAAATCGAAAATTTTAATTCATATCTACAGAAAAAAATATTCAAAATTTAAAGTAAACACAAAAATTAAAATCTAAGAAATGTAAATAAAATTAGAAAGACATAAAAGAAAAGGTTAACCTAAGAAAATAAAAAACCTTGAATTTTACAACTATATTAGGACATTCAATCCATCTTATTTTCAAATTCGTTTCAAAATGCCCTAATAAAGCGAAACAATTGTCACAAAATTAAAAAATAAAATCAAGTGTTCAGTAGACTCAAATCAGTCTCAAATTCTCATTCAATCTCAAAACTTACATTTTCGACATTCATCCTTTATAGCCGGTGCCTTTATATATACATAAAATTAAAATATTAGAAGGCCGCGTCGGTCCACTCGCTTCCTTATCGGCCGGCAGCGCGTGATCACCGCAGCCACAGTCGTAATTTAAAAATTATCGCCATTTTTCTCCGCGAGTTTGGAAAATAATTTTGTTTGAAATAAAAAAATAATAAAATATCCTGTCGAGAAGCGGCAGCTCGGAAACCCATCCCGCCCACGTCCCGGAAGGAAACGACCGAATATTATAAATGGCGGAGCATGGAAAAAGATATCGAAGGGGGTTGTTTGGACAATTGAACAATTGGTAACATTTTAACAATATTTTTTGCACACCTTTATTATTATGGACAATTCATTTGTTTTCTTTTGTTTAATTTATTATAGGTACATATGAAATGTGTGTAAAATGGCAAAATTTACAGTTAATCAATACTTTTTTTATTCATAAATTTCATAAAAAGTACAAATTTTTGTAAAATTCTAGACATAATTACTTTTATACATCTAGTAAATGTTATCACTGTAACTCTCCAAAAAAGAGACTAACTCTCGTGCTTGGAGAGTGACTTACACTGTTTTAGTTGTTTATTTATAAGAGTTTATATAATTTTAAATATGAGTACATGAAAAGAAAAATTAAAAGATAGAAAATATAAAACAAAACACAAAACAATAATACATTCATACTAATTAAAATTTAATGTTGTTTTTACTGCAGTTCAAAAAATTTCTTTAGATTAACTTTAAATTTATTCATTGATATATTATATTTAATAGTTTTAAGTTCATTAAGAAGATTATTATAATTTGTTACACCTTTGAAGACAAAGCTATTTTGACCATGACTTGTATGGAATTTAGGAATTTTGATAATATGTTGGTATCTGAGTGACTTATTCATTTCAAATTCTTTTATTTTTTCCTTTTTATATATTCGTATAATAGAATTTATTTTATAAAAAGTGTCTACTGTATGAACCTTAAATATTTTAAATAGACTTTCCGTATTGAATGTTGAGGGTTTCTTTTAAATTACTTTAATAATTAATCTTTTTACTATTTTAAGAGGGTTTAATATATTGGCATATGCACCCCCATCCTACAATACCACTTTAATTTTTACAATCCAATATTTTTGCATAGTTGTTAAAATTCGTTTATTTTTTTGTTTATCTCTCTCTTTTATTTTAATAGTTTAAACATATTACAACAGAGATGAAGAACATTTCAGAGAAGGTAATATAGAAGTCCATGCATCTACAGGGTTTATGACCTGTTATTGACTCGTTTTAGTGACGACTTTGCACACTGTAAATTTCACCATTCTGCCTATATTTGAACATCTATATTCTTTCAATTTTTCTTTATGTTGATGGTCGTGAATTTAAATAGCCGAAACCCTTACTAGGAAAAAAATATAGTGTAGAAGAAGAAAAATCATGCCGACAAGTCGGTTTGGCGGTTTGGTGTGTGTCATTATTTTTCATTTAATATTTTCTGTTCATGTACATGTGTATCTGGTTAAATAAAAAAAAATAAAAAATACTTAGATTTTTTTCCGTTTTAATTACTTACATTTTTTAATTTAAAATTATTTATAGTATTAAGCGTTGTGTTATATAACATCGCCTATTTATTTTAAAAAAACATTGTAACTGTAAAATCGGTATCCAATTTAGTTTTTTAAGAATTCTGTGGGAATATTTTACAATAATAATAAAAAATAATAATATATAATAAAAAAAAAGTTCTGTTTTTTTAAGAAATTTCACAAATGCCTTTTTTTGCCTTAGATTTAAGTGTGCATAAATGCAAAACATCATGCACGCCTAAATCATATAATTTATTATTATGGTTTTTTATTTCAAAGTTTTTGTTCGTATGTGTGAACATTCAGACAAGCTTCTATCAAAACTCAACAAAAGTCATAAACCTTTTGAATGTCTGAATTTCTTTATTTCCTCGAAAATATTCTCAGTCTCTGGGCGAATATCTCTCAATTATTTTTTAATTTCTTTCAAAACAGTTGCGTTCTTTTTGATATTACTTTCTAATTAAAAATGATATTAATTTAAAAATACATCTCACTAACTGAATCAAAGGGGAGACCGGGGCATGCCGCGATATCGCGGGGGCGGAGGTGATAGGAAGGAAGGGGGTGGTTTTTCTGGGGGGTTGGCGAGAAATGGATAGGTTCACAGTTATGTAAGAGTTACAGGAAAAAAGTCCAGTTAAAATTTATAGCCCCCGGCGATAACGGAAAATTATTCCAGCTCTTCTGCGGTTCGTCATGTCTACCCCCGTGCAGTGGCGTAACATACTTTTTGATTAAAAAAACAACCACACATTTTGAAGCAGTTGTGATACAAATGAAAGTGATTCTATCGGTTTCTGTTGTACGTTTATTAAATTTTGACCTTACCTGCCTCTTTTGGGTTTTCCTGCAATTGCCTTTAGTACTTTCATCTCTGACGTTCTGAGCAGTTTTTTGGATTTTCTATTTAGTTTTTTTACTTGATTTTTGTATTTTTTACTTTCTCTCTATCTATTCTTACCTCTGTTGTATACACCATAATTTGTTCTGACACACTTTTTGTATATCCGAATTATATTTTCAATAAGCATGTGTTCACTGTACCATACGATTTCTTAGGCATCCAGATGTTTACTTACTGAGATGGACATGTTCTCATCATTACCATAGCAGCATCATCTGCATGGCATGAGATGTCAATGACCTTATCTCCCTTAGTACATCCGCTAATTTTTTTTTATTCTCAAAAGCGTTTTTTAAAAATATTTATTCTGCTTTTGTAAAAAAAGGTTTTTGGCGTGTATATTGTTGTGCTACATTTAGTTATAAAGGTGTTCAACTTGCTTTGTTTCTTTGTTGTTCTCAATATGTGTTATTTTCTAAACGTTAATATTATTTGTGTCCCAAATTAAGTTGTTGTAACTCTTGGGATTGTAATTCAACGTATTATACCTGTAAAATACTTTGTGTTATATGATTTATAAATGAAAATAATAAAATCTATGCATTTTTTGTAGGCTTTCAATAGTCAGATTCTAACAGAATTATTTTTTCAAGAATTTAGTTTTAAAATTTGGTCACCTTATTTAATATTGATATTTTTAAATAAAAAAGAGTACAACGTTAATTCCATAAATTTATCAACTACAAACTCAATACACCCACAAAAAAAAAAATGATTACGATTGTTTATTGTATACACTAAATATGCCAGCTCTTTTCAAAATAATAATAACGAAATATAAATATATACACATGTTTCTTCATAATATAATTGTCATTATTGGCTTAGGTCGTATATAAAATTAATAAAGCGTCACTGAGCGCGTAATACCTCCGATGTGATGATTTTTCCCAAATGCTATTATTTCATATTCTTGAACGTAACGTAACGTTCTGTAATTTCTCCAATATCTCTCAACTTAAAATATTTGACAAAAGCAAACCTCCAATGTATTTTGTCTACCAAAAGTAGGACCGTAATGCACAATCGTCACATTGGAGCTTTTACATTAACAGCTGTAATTTTTCCTCGACCATATGGATTTCCACATCGGAGGTATTTTGCCATAAGTTTAAAAAAAAAATATCTATCAAATTTCTCATCTAGGCCAGGCAGAAAGATAATGAATCCAGTAGTTGTTGACGTATGAGAAAACAATTCAAATATTGGCAATGATGGTTATGTGTATTTTACATTGAATTATAATTCCAATAGGGAGATATTACTTAAAGTTATTATTATATTTGTACAAAACCCGGCTTCCAATATAAGAAAAAAATTTCAATTATCTACAAGATATGAAATCGGTTATGGAAAAATTCCATCATAATTTTTACAATGCCCTACTCCACCAAGACAAAAAATAACTATTAATTGTTTGGTAGTCGTTTAGTTTAGTACTTTATTAGCTTTTGTGGGAGAACTTTTCTTTGTATTTCCAAACATACCTGTGCAACTGTCAAAACGGTTTTTATTTACACAATCCAAGTAACCGGTAATTAAGGCCTTAACAAAATTAAAGTCACCTTTTATTTTCCTTATCAAATAAACTGAGAAAACTTTATTTTATTTCAACAGAGAGGGAAAACATTTTTAAGAAGGGAATATGGAAGTTTAGGCATTTACAAAAGTCAACAGATAGAAGAGTTGAGGAAATGTGGATGTTCAAACATGGGCAGAATGGTGAATGTTACAGTGTGTAAAGTGGCCACTTAAACCAGACAATGACAGGTCATAAGACCTGTAAATGCCTAGACTTCCACATTCCCTTCTCAAAAATGTTTTCCTTCTCTGTTAAAATGAATTTAAATATGAACAACTCCCTAGGGAGGAAATCCAGCCAGTCTGCAAGCATTCGGACATAATCAAACATTGTTGAACTGAGAAAATGCTAAATTAATTAAAAACGATAAGCTGTAATTACAAAAATCTCCAATGTGTCATTTTTAAAAATGAAAAATACCTCTAACGTAATTTTTTTAAATTATGTTTTGAAATGAATGTATTCAAATACAGAATTTAAAGAAAAATAACATTATTATTTACACGTTTATTAAAAAAATTGGCAGTCTTCCTTCATTTCCTCGCCTTGGTTTTTTTACTGTTCTGTGTAATTTCAAATTCGTCATATTTAAGGTACTACGCGCCAAACGACGAAATATTGCTTAAAACAGTAAGCTCACCAATGTACAATAAAATTTTATCAATTTTTTTTTTTTTAAATACATGCAACTGCTTTATTTGGATTTTTTTTTATTTATAAAATACGTTTATAACTGAAATCGAGTTCGACGTTAGTCAATATCGAAAATATAAAAACATGTTTGCTCTAAATGTGTAAAATATTTGTGCATGATTTATTATATAAATATTTTAGTAGTGTACTTTTCACGATCCGCCATTGGAAAGTCTCGCTACCGGAGGAATATCTACTTCAGTTTATCATTTTTTCCTTTTGAAAAACACACTTTTTTAATTATAATTTCTTCTCGATTTATTTTCGCAGAACCCTTTTTGCCCGCTGCTCCCCGCAGTGGTTTTTCTCAGATGAGTATTGCAAAGTTTAACGCGAATTTTTATGGAACTTTTGCTTAATGTACTAGAAAAAATAAATCCTTCCTTTCTGTAAGCAACCAGAAACAAATATACCCACCCCATGATCTATCAGCAAAATCTGCACAAAAAACCTTAAATCATAAATTAATATAAAAAATACATTTAAAGTACTAGATCTGTGCTAATTCATTATTTAAACACGGTTTTTCAGGGCCAGTCCATGAAATTTTAGAGAAACATTCCTTATAGTAAGCCTAAAATAAGTCGTTATTGAAAAAAAAAAAAAAATTCAAAATGTAATAAATCCTTTACTTCTCGGACGAGCAGTCCCTCCACAAACTAATAAAATATAAACTTAATAGTTTTCAGATTTTGATACATATACATTCACACATATACATATATACACATATATATATACACACATTTAATGAATTATGGATATTATTAAAATAATAAAAGGCATGTACTTCATTTTGAGATAGTAAAAAAAAAATCCCTTTTGGAAAAAAACTGTTATAATATTTTTAAAAGCTTACCATGGGGAATGTTTTTCTGAAGTTTCGTATAAACATTGTACATACATATACAGTTTACATACATATGCATAAGGGTTGGCATATTGCCTTAAGGCTATTTCTTCCTACCTACCCAAAATGGATGAAAATATAACTTTATCTGAGATTAGTGTGAACGGAGATATTGATCAGGTAAAAACAATGTGTATCGGGGAAGTGTGTTTACTAGGAATGGAAAGACTGAGAAAGATATTGAAAGGAGGGTGAGTGCCGGGAACAGGGTGAACGGTGCACTAAAATCTACTTTGGCAAACAAATGTTTATCGTAGGAGGTAAAACTAGCAGTTCACAATGTATGGGAGCAAAGTATGGAATTGAAAATAATTATGTAAGTAGGTATGCTGTCGAAATGTGATTCTTCAGGCGAATGTGTGATAAAACGATGCATGATAGGTGATATTCATGCATGAGAAGATGTATGAATGTAGAAGAAGCAAGGTCTGTATGCAAAGACAGAGTGAGATGGCGTTCTGTCCTCTCTGCCTACCCCTACGGTAACGGTTTGTTTGCTTGTTTGTACCCAAACCGTTTAATTTAAGAAAATCATGTAGATGTACATATATTATAAACTAATAAATCAAAGTAATATTTGAACAAATCGTATGTATATTATAATGGTATTATTTTAAAACAAAATATATTATCTACATTTGTATTCTTTTAAGAAAAAAAAGTTATTTCTTTGTTTTTTTTAAAGTAAAGTTACGTAAAACATATTATAGATAGTCAAATATAAAGGTCAGCTGCGCATAATCCCTTATATAGATGATACGCCCCTGGCGTACACTTGTGTTAACTAATGACGGCATGTGTCCTATCAACACGTTGGTTTAATAATTTTGTGAAACTACTTTTTATTTTTTTTATTTATTATTTCAAAAATATTTACAAAAAAGTCTTAAAATTATAGTCCTGCTAAATTGGACGCATACAACTCGTCAGCAGGTTCTTATAAATTCCTTTGATTTTTCATACTTAACCTACATTAATCATAATTTCATTTGAAAAACTATACATATTATACCTTATTCTATTAATATATTGAGTTTTTCTACTGACATTTCTTGGTGGAACTGCATTTTAATTATAATAATTTTAAAAAATGTATTTGGTTTTATTCCTCTTTTATTTATATATTTTTACCAGTGACCGGGTTTGACACCAGTCTGATGCCAAAATCCGGTCACTGGTAAAAATTTATAAAAAATAAATAAAAAAATCTATATTCGTGTTTTTATTATAATCATATTCTATTACATTAAAAAAGATTTAAAACTTTCATTAATAAAAAAAACGTTTTTTATCACATTTTTTAACACATTAGCCACAATTGAGCATTCGCCTCACTCCCGTATTTAACTCACTATTTTTAATATTGTTTAGTAACATGTCAAATATTTTAGGTATACTGTATTGCAGTGTCCTTTTGCTATATTTATTGCAATATTTAGGAACAGCTAGCCCTTCCATACTAGTGAACCTAGTGTTTTAATCATGTACTTTCTATGGTAAAGGTGTATAGTGTAATTAGCATGTTGATGTTATTAGTGTCCTACTAGTTTACTAAGAGATGTATACGATTTAAAAACGAAAGACAAAAAAAAGTTGATAAGTGGTTGTATACAATAATTGAGTAAAATGTTTGACCACAAAGTTAATGTTCTTCGTCTCTTAGTGCCCTGTCAGGTATCCCCAACGTTGGCAATCACTCTGGCAAAAGTCTCCCTGTTCTGTGCTGCCCGGAAAATCTGCTCCACAGTCCTGAAGCCAGTCCAGTCTCGTATATTTCGCAGCCAGGACATTTGTCTTCCTCCAGCCCCTCTGTGACTCTCAATCTTGCCTTTCAAAATTAAATAAAGCAAGTGGTACTTTTTTCCACGCATTATATGCCCCAGATATGAAATTTTACAAACTTTTATCGTGGTTAAGAGTTTTCTGTTCGTTCTAGCTCGACTTAAGACTTCTGAGTCCGTTATAAGGTCTGTCCAAGATATCTTAAGCATTCCGCGATGCAACCACAATTCAAAAGCCTCCAGCCTATTCATAGTGTTCACTTTCAGAGTCCAAGTCTCACAGCCATATAACAATACAGACCACACATAACATTTTACCAATTTTCGCCTTATTTTCAAGTTGAGATTAGCATTGCAGAAGAGGGATCTCATTTTATTAAAAACAGCTCTTGCTGTCTCAATTCTGCATTTAATTTATATATCTGGGTCGAGAGTCTCTGTTAGAATGATGCCGAGGTATTTAAATTTTTCCACCTTTTCAATGTCAAAACCCTTAAATTTGAGATAAAATGCGGAGTAATCAAGGCGGCCAAATGTTATCCATTTTGTTCTGCCAACAATTATTGTTAAACCCAGTTGTTCGCCAAATGCATCCACACTATTTAAGAACTCCTAAAGATCGGCAATGGTATCCGCCAGCAAAACAGTGTCGTCGGCGTACCTGATATTGTTGATTATAACTCCATTGATCTTCAGGCCTCTTTCATTGCTGTTCAACGCTTTCATAGTCAGAATACAAGTTGAAAAGCAAAGAGGACAGGATACAACCTTGTCGCACTCCCCGCTGAATGGATATTGCATCTGATATTTCGTTTCCGCATCTGATTTTAGCTATTTGGTACAAGCATAGGTTTTGGATAAACAATTGATCTTTGGTGTCTATATTACACTCCCTCAACATTTCCATCAAACTAAAATGTTTTACTCTGTCAAATGCTTTCTCATAATTTATGAAACAAGCAAAAATCTCTTTTCTCTGATCACGGCACTTCTTCAGGAAATTATTGATAGCTAATAAAGCCTCCCTTGTACCGATGGCATTTCTAAAGCCAAACTGCGTATCATCCAGATCCTGTTCGCATTTATTCCGATTCTCGCATGTCTAATTTTAAGGAATAATTCCAGTATATGACTCATCAGACTTATTAGTCTATAGTCATTGCATTTTTTTAGTGCTGTTTTATGTGCAATGTCACAAAAGTAGATCTCAACCAGTCTTGGAAGATAACCCCTGTGTCATAAATAGCATTAAATAACCGCAGCAGGTAGTCAATATTATCGTCACTGATGAGCTTCAATACCTCAACTGGAATATTATCTGGTCCACGAGTTTTTCTATTTTCTGAAGTCTTTATTGCATGAAGAATTTCCGATTTTAATATTGATGGCCCATACAAGTTATTATCATTAAAAGTTGGGTTGTTAAATCTATTATCTTTAAATACTTCAAGAATATACTTCTCCCAAGCAAGCATAATTTCCTTTTCGTCTAATATTAATTTATTAGAGTCGTCAGCCAAATATGATGGAGTAGTTTAATTACAAAGTTAATACTTGAAGTATTTCAAATACTTTTTTATTTGTCAATATCAAAAGCAGCGATGACATTATTTTACATTAAATTACTTTTGTCGTTAATGATTGACGCCAATTGACACTTAAACCTGTGGGGTCAATTTGCGACAATTTATTTTGTGTTTGAATTGGCATATCTCACGCATTAAACTAATGATTACAGAAGGACCGCTGCGTCGATAAGAATAAATTAAAGTTTTCCCCGATCACCGATTGCAATGGATTTTTTTTCAATAAATATTTTGCGTTCATATAATAAACCCAAAATGTTCAATATTTGGGACAATTTTAGAGTAAGACTAGTTATAAATAGCTCAATATTAGAAAATTGGAATAGAGTTGAAGTGAAGTGGGGTTCAAACCTGAGACCTGTGATACATAAGACCGCGACACCAGCTTCTAGGTCCACTAAAAAAAAACTGCACGCTTAAAGACTTTAATAAAATACATAATTAAATATTTACACTTTTTTTATAAATAATGAACATATCATTTCAAATATAGAACCGTATTTAATTACGAAAAAAGTTAATACCTAGCCATTCCTAATTTATTTAATTAATAAAACTAATGATAACATAATGTGTCTTTGACATACTTGATTAGACTATCTCTGTGATGTAATTGCTAAGATACTTGACTCGATTCCCGATGAGAACACTATAAATAAATCTAATTTCTTTCAAGCCTGGGTGTTCTGTGCTATAATTCTCCACTGTAATTTGGTCTTCTGGTCTGTTGTGGTACAAAAAATACAAAATCATATTTTATATCTTTTCATTTTATCACGATTCTATGTGTATTTTTATATGTTTTGATTGTAGTTGTTTCAACTTATTAAGTTTAATTCATTTAACAACAAAATTTTTAGTTTGTCCAATTTTTTGTAGACAAAGACTGTATTTGACTTCATACGAGTCAAAATATGTAAGAGATTTACGATCCAGGGGTTAAAGGAATCTATTCTGTATTTTATCTAGTTGTGATATTTAAATTGTATATCGAGAATTCCAAACAACAGATAAAAACTCAAGATGGCTGCGATGCAAACTCAAGATGACAATGAAAATTAATTATGAAAATGAATAATCATTCAATATAAAAACACATTAATCAAAAAGGTCCTGCCTAAACACGGTACAGGTTTTTAAATGTTTTTTGTATTTATAGGGATCAATTAAAGTTAAAAAAATATTACGTTAATAAAATTTGTATTATTTTGAATACTTTGAATATTAATAATATTTAAAAAAATAGTTTTTTTTTCAGAGTTTAAATTTTACTGACGCAGTATTCTTCCTGTCAATACCATAATATCGCACATCAGTTTAAAATACAAGACTGTTTAATGTATTATCTGTCATACGGTTGGTATTTTAAGACTTGGCTCATATTGCCTCGCTGCTTCAATTGATTCTTCATTGATTGCTAAATATAGAAATGACTTGGCGCATTATAATGTAGGGTTAAACTTACAAGTTAAAAGCGAGAATGCGACGAGCGATGTTACCCAATTTTTGAAGGGTATGGTTAAAGAGGTAAATTGTAGTTAATATTTGTATATTACTTACTACTTTTACATATTTTTTTTTATTTTCTTTTATTCAGGAAACATACAGTACAGTTACAAAGTTTAATATTTTACACAATTAGACTTAATTCTAATGGACCAGTGAAGTTTCCATATTATAAATCAATTATATGTAAGGTTAATTATGAAAGTATGAAAAAGAGAAGAAAAAAGAAAAACACAAATGAAAGTTGTTTAAAAATTAAAATTTAAGTGAAAGAAAGATATTTTAAAGTTTGTAGTTTGTAGTGAGTACTTACAAATGAAAATAATATTAAAAACTAAGAAAGTTTGTAAGAGTAATTAAAAATTAAGAATTGAAATAAAGAATGAAAAACATGCTCAGATGTAAAAATAAAATTGTAATAACAATTTTTTTTAAAAAAGGAAGAACATAAATATACACATATTTATTTTAAGGGATTCAAAGAAACGATGAGAAGAATCTTTAAGTGAAATATAAAACAGTAAATTTAGGTCGATTTAAAAAACATCTTCAAAATTAATGACACATTATAGTAAGAGCAGCAATATATAGATTATTATTTACATTTATAATATAAGTAATTAAAAGTAGTTTATTTTTACATATCTTCAGTTAAACGTTAAAATTAAAAGTTTATTTTATTACATATCTTCAGTTAAACGTACAAATTAAAAGTGAGAATGCGACGAACGATGTTACCCAAAATTTTAATCAGGACACTAATTATACTCACACGCAAATCCCAACATACGACTACACCACAAAAGTTGCACATAAATATTAAAGCAACGTGCTGATAGGCCCATGCTGTTAAAAACTAACACCGACGTGCATTGATTATAACATGTTTTATTTTTCCCCATCCCTTTATTTAAACTATTGTTCTAACAAGATGTAACATTTTTTTCCATAATCATTGCGTCTTGGTGTTAAGATGTGTAATATCAGCACGTTGATTTTCAAATTTAAAATAATATTTCAAAATTATTAACTGTTCACCACTATTATCATCGTCATTTATTATCTGTCATACTGTTGAATAATTTTCATCATTTTTCGACTAGGCTCATATTTCCTCGATGTTTCAATGGATTGTTAAATATTAAAATGACTTGGCGCATTATAATGTGCATGGACAAAAAAAAAAGGTGTAATCTTCAAATGGACATTTTCACACCTGATTTGGAAAGTTAAATTTAAATAACTATGCTAAATGTTGGTACAATAAATATATTTTTTTTTACGCGAATAATGAATGTCCGCTGAATCAGCAATACATCTATTCAGATACCTTTTACAAGACAGAGCACGAAGATATAAGTTATAACAATGAAGACAGAGACGCTGTTCTGCGGCGGGTGTTGTGTAAAACAGATTCAGTCTTAAGTCGGTTGATGACAGTGATGGGACGCACGCGCTTAACATGAGCGACGTATTTGTGATTTTTTATTTTTTTTGCTATAACAGGGCTAAATTATATGTTTATTTGCATAAATTATGGAAAAAGAATCATTAAACAACATATCTCTGTTTTTTTTTTTTTAGCGTCTGAACTTTGGAATATTCCGTCTTTTAATTTATTTAACTTTTGTACATAATGTTATTTGTACATTGGCGGGCTTATTGCCAAATGGCAATTTCTTCCAACCAACCAATAAAATAAAAGTTTTATTTTTATAATTCAAGTTACAGAACATATTCAATAGAAAAAAAAGATTAAAAAGCTAAAAGCATATAAAAATAGAAATAAACGTATTTGTTTATAAATTACCTTAAATCAAAACTATTACTCAATGGGAAAAAGGAAAAAGAGGAATGAGGAAAAGGAAAAGGAGGAGAGATTAAGGAAGATAAAAGAGATGTTTTTTCAGACGTGATTAAAACAGAGATAATGTAGTGACATCTTTGATGGTGGGTGGGAGATAATTCCACACTCGAGCCGCATGGACACTATATGAGTTAGAAAAGAAAGAGGAATTGTGGATGGGTATTAAGAGAGTGCCTTGAGAATTGAACGAAGAGGTAAACCATGAACTGATAAGCGTTGAAATTTTTCACGCAGGTATATAGGAGCGTTAGGACTATGAAGTACATTGAACAGAAGTGAGAGGGAGTGATAGTCTCTCCGCTGTCTAATTTTGAGCCATATCAGTTGCCTACGATAGTCAGAAATGTGGTCATATTTCCTAAGACCAAAAATGTACCTTATGCATGTATTCTGAAGTCGTTCAAGCTTATCGAGTTGCTCACAGCTTAAATCAGTCATGGAAACATCAGCGTAATCTAGAATGGGTAGTAGTAATGCTTGTACAAGAGTGCATTTAGTACTAATGGGTAAGAATTTTTGCAACCTTCTAAGTGAGTGTAGACTGAAAACTATTTTGCGGCTTAATTCATTAGTATGAGCTCGCCAGCAGAGATGCTCATCCATTTGTACTCCTAGATTTTTTACGGATTCCCTGTATTGAATATTGGTACCATTGACAATAAGAGGATTAAGTGAAGGTATGTCTAGCTTACTAAGCAATCTTTGACTACCTGCAAACATAATTTGTGTTTTATAATAATAATCTTCACATTCGTTTGAAAATGCCCTAATAAGGCGAAACAATTGTCACGAAGTTTTTATTTTTATATGTTTATATTTGTAAAAATAAAATAAAGTGTTCAGTAGACTCAAATCAGTGTTTGATTTCTAATTATAAGTTTATTATATAAATATTTAAAAAAATAAAAATAAAAATAAAAAGCACAGGCTGCAAATAGAACAGAACAGATAAATGATCTATCACATTTGTGCACAAGGCATCGATATGATTTTAATAAATCGCGACTAGCTTATGTGTAGCATTTATGGAGGACGATAAAAAGATTTGTTTTTGTGGGTTACTCACAAATGCTGACGTTAATGTTATCCAGTTGTAGTAATTACCCTAAGAAATTTTATTACACATGAAAAATGCTATGGATTCAGAATACAAAGTTATAGAGATAGCAACAACGTGTTGATAGAAAAGCTGGTGGAGGCAGTGTAGAGCGAGTGACGTGGTGCACACGTGTGATGCAGCGAGCATAGATGATAATAATTGATTACAGTCCTTCTATTATCTGGTCCTTGTCTATGTTCAGGCGGAAAAAATACCCTTATTTATTTCAACAGTGAGGAAAAACATTTTTGAGAAGGGAATATGGAAGACTAGGCATTTACAGGGCTTATGACTGACGTTGGTTTAAGTGGCCACTTTACACACTGTAACATTCACCATTCTGTCCATGTTTGAACATCCTCATTTCCTCAAGTCTTCCATCTGTTGACTTTTTTTAAGTAAAAGAGCTAGTTTGCAAGCATTTGGACATACTCAAACATTGTTGAATTAACTAGCTGATAAAAGAAGAAGAAAAAAAATTGGAAAATTGTTTTCAGGCATTGCCTAAAAGGTGATTTGGTTCAGCCGGATGAAGCTCACCCACGTGATAAAGGTTTCAGCTCTTTTACTTCACAAAAGTCAACAGATAAAAAAATTGCGGAAATGTGGATGTTCAAACTTGGGCAGAGTGTTGAATGTTACACAGTGCGTAAAGTGGGCACTTGAACCAGCCAATGACAGGTCATAAGCCCTATAAATGCCTAGACTTCCATATTCCCTTCTCAAAAATATTTTTCCCCTTTGTTGAAATAAATTTATAAATGAATTACTCCCTAGGGAGGAAATTCAGCTAGTCTGCAAGCATTTGGACATACTCAAACATTGTGGAAAAAATACCGTTTGTGACGTAGTTGAGAGAAAAAATAATCAGAATTCTCGACAAGTGTTTTTGACTCGATGGCTGCTCTCAAATAAAACTCCTGACAGAGGAAATCAAGTGGAGAACTTATAGTGTAGAGGTTGGCACGTTCACCTACCGTGCTTGAAGTCCCGAGTTCGATTACTAGGAACAACAACATAAAATATTTGTTTTTCGATGATTCATGATTTTTGCTATTTCGAATATACCGCGTTATCTCTTTTAAAAATTATTATATGTTATTTTATATACCAAAGTATGTTAAGTATTAAACTTGCAAAGTTATTATATAGAACAATGTATAAAACAACTGTGAAATATGTAAAAATATAATGTTATTATATTATTTTATAATTTTGTAATAGAACACTGTTAAATGTATTTATGTTTATGTTTATAAAAGGCATTTGTGCCTTGTGCACAAATAAAATAAAATAAATAAAATAAATAAAATAAATAAAATAAATAAAATAAATAAAATAAATAAAATAAATAAAATAAATAAAATAAATAAAATAAATAAAATAAATAAAATAAATAAAATAAATAAAATAAATAAAATAAATAAAATAAATAAAATAAATAAAATAAATAAAATAAATAAAATAAATAAAATAAATAAAATAAATAAAATAAATAAAATAAATAAAATAAATAAAATAAATAAAATAAATAAAATAAATAAAATAAATAAAATAAATAAAATAAATAAAATAAATAAAATAAATAAAATAAATAAAATAAATAAAATAAATAAAATAAATAAAATAAATAAAATAAATAAAATAAATTACAAGGTGGTTCTAGCTAAAATCTTTTATTTACACTAGAGTGACACCTGAAACTCGAAACTAATCGAAGAAACGGAATTGAACCTCAAATAAAAATAACAATTATTGAGTTTGAAAATTATATTTGTATGGCCAATTTTTGTTATGCATTTTAAAGGCTAATGAGCAGAAAAACAGCTTTAAAGTGTAAAATAAGGGATATCTTGTATCACTTTCAAAACGTTACAAGCATTATTTATATTTGACTTAAAAAAAGATTTGACATGTAAAAATAATATGCATTTTCTATTATTGGGTTATGTCCCCCTTAAGAGATACATGGAATAACGTCCAATAAACTCCAGTCAATAAAATACCTCAATAAGAATAAAAACCCTTAAATCGCCACACAATCCCACGTGTCCCTGAAATTGATCCAAGAAAATCACTTTACCCGCAATAAATTCGTTTAGGGAGATCGATCGGCAAATTTCTAACCAAATTGGCGGTAAACCCTACAGCTTTCTAACTGACCATCTGGAAAAACGTACCCCAGACAACCCTTAACGAAAACAGATAATAAATGGATGCTCCTAAATCCCCGTTGCATCCAAAAATACTTATTTTTACAACGGAGAAAATCCGCCCAATAAAAACCTAACCCCAAACAAAAACGCCCGCCGTTAAAGGGTTTTCGATGTAGATACGACGTTTTCCCACCAAAATTGCAGCATCTTTTAAAAACCCCTTTTTTGTAAAAGGGGTATAAGTGGTCAATAAAAGAGGGCTAATATATTGATACACCGAGTTAACCCTCGAAGTGGTGAGGCGAAAATAGAATTGGTCTTCCCTTTAAGTTTTTTTTACCCGTTTGCTTGTTTGAGCTACCCCAACCCTTGCGCGCCCAGGGGGGTTATTCGGAAAGAGATTTGTCTTACAATCTTTTCCTTTTTTATTCATGAACTAGTACGGGGGTGAGAGTGTATTTTGAGGTGTCTGAGGTGGATATCATGTTTCCGGTGTCCATTGAAATTGCTCAGGGGTTAAACATGAACCTTTTTATTCCACATTGTATGTCTGCTTTTAGAAATCTATTGACCGTTTTCTTTTTGAAAGGAAAATTAAATTTCATAATACTAAGAAATACTTGAATGTTTTTTGATTGATGACCAACAATTTCTGAAAATAGGTTACCTTCTTGTTAAATCATATTACAATATCTATATTTATACAACAGTTTAGATCTATGGACACCTCGTCACCTACTTCATACAGCTATTTGACATATTTAAATATAACTAATAGTCGCTTTTAACACTAACCCAATATAACTTTAACGCTTAGAAGAGCTTTGTTAAAAACCACCGAAAGACCAGAAGTGCCGTATTGTCATTATTGAGATAAAAGCGATGTAATGCACTGCATCGTTAACAAAGAGACAGCCTTTTGACTAAAATATATAACTAAAATTTCATATTTAATAAAAGAATTCAATCAAATGTTCAGTCATGAATCGATTTAATTTATCCCTTCTTGGCAAGGATAATAAAATCTAATAAGGTTATTATTCTTCACTCAAATTGTAATTTTTTTTATTTCATTTCATTTATTTATATTAAGTTACATTGAGGACATTACAGAGTATCCAACTAACTCTCATCACATTACAAAATATACATATCAGTGTTATTAAATAGATAAAAGAAAAAAAAATAATTCGTCATGTAAAATTGACATATATATTACAATTTGGGAATAGCTCTCCTAAGAGTAATCCCACCGTCATGAAATATATCATCATCCGAGGCGAGACGATTGAATAACACGATTGTTCTACTTACCAGCATAACTATTTGCAGGTTGGTTCTGCATCGTGGTAAATAGAAAAACCCGTGTTGCCTTTGTCGAAAATAATTATCAGGGACAAATAGACCGAATTCATTCAGAATATCAGAATTATGTATGCTTATGCGACCACCAATCAGTTGAAAAAAATAAACACCCAAATGAATATTCTTCTAAAAATGATTGGTAGCTCAGTATTCCTAGTAAGAAGTCAGTCGGGAAAAGCCACGGGTAAAATCCATACTCCCTGAGATACAGATAACGCAGAAATTTTTTTTGTGCCCTCTCTATCATTAAGGAATACGTAGTATTATTTGGCGACCAAATGATGGGACTAAATTCCAAGCGACTTCTTACCAAGGAATTATAGAATGTTTTTTTACCTGAATAGTTGAAAGCATTTTAAAGGAGTTACTACATGATGATATTACATGTAGATTAAATAATAACTGCGTCAAACACTACCCCGAGATCCCTGGACGTCGACGCTCGTTCAAGTTTTAATCCATCCATGATGTAACGGAAATAAATAGTTTTGGACGCTCTTGTGTACGACATGACAAAACATTTAGAGACATTGAAGAACAGTTTGTTTCGTTTACTTCATTGTATAATATTTTGAATGTCATACTGAAGTTTCAAACAGTCCAAAGGAGATTGCATTTCACAGAAAATTTTCAAGTCGTCCTCAAATAATAAAAACTTGGAAATTTTTATTTCATTGCTTATGTCATTTATAAATATTGTGAACAACATTGGTTCTAAATAAGACCCCTGGGGCACTCAGGAGGAGGTGTGAAAAACTGCAAATTGATAGAATCTAAATGACACATACTGCTTTCGATCTATAAGATAGCTTGAGAAAAATCTCAGGGAAATGTCACTGAAGCCAATCTTTTGAAGTTTCTAAAGCAAAATCTACTTTATCAAATGCTTTTGAGAAGTCGTACAACCAATCTACCTCAGCACCTTTGTCAAGTGATTTTGTGACAAAATTCGTAAACACCATCAAATTTTGTGATCGTTGAGCGCCCTGACCAAAATCCATGCTGTTCATTTGTTATAAATGGCTCTATTTTGGGATTGATAAAATGGTATATCTACCACTCAAACACCTTCGCAGGTGTAGATAAAATTGCCACAGGTCTATAATTTTCAATGCATGTTTTATTGCTTTTTTTAAATACTGGAGAAATTTCGGAAGTCTTCCATATCTCTGGAAAAGTGCCTGTTTTTAAAAATAGATTTAATATTACAGATGTAGGAACAAAGTTATGACCCAATGATTTGATGTTTTTTAAAGAACTAATTGATTTCAAGACATTTGTTTCACTAAAAATATCGATAAAAATGTTTTGCCTTGAGAAGTATTTTGACTCCCTATTTGAATGCTTTTATTTAAAGAAGAACTGTAAACTGATAAGAAATTTTCACCAAAAGCTTAGAAAAAAATATTTATTTATATTCATTGGTTTATTGCACTGCAAAACTCTTCTGCAGATTATCTAAGGGAACTTTGCATTCTGCGTGAACTAGCTGACAGGCATCTTACGCTTAGATTACCTGCGTCTACGTCAAGAGGAAAAATTGTTATGCCTCTACGCAAACAGCGCACTAAATTGCGAACGCGCATGGAATGCTCTCCCAGCAGAGGTACGAGGCTGATGATGTTTCGGAAAAATCTTAAAACCTACTTGTTTTCTAAATTATTTGAATAAATCTATTGGATGTGATGACAAAGTATATTGTTTTACTCATATTTCAAATGAAAAAAATTCATATGAAATTTATTTTAAAGTTTATATTTGAAGCACTAACTTTGTGGTTATTCTAAATAATGAAATAAATAAAACAACTTTGTTTTTAACCACTAATTTTTCACCGACCAGTTTCAAAGCAAGAAGCTTGTTTGCTTTGAAACCGGTCGGTGAAAAATAAAAATTAGTGGTTAAAATCAAAGTTGTTTTATTTATTTTATCATATTGAAATTTATTTGTTTATAGAATCACTTTGTAAAGCGCCTTTGAGGTATTACATTACGAAAATGGTGCTATATAAGTTATCCATAATTATTATAATATTGACCCAATCCAACAATTATTTTTAGATGGACATGTCAAAAGTTTATGAGGAGATGTATGAATGTAGAGGAAGAAAGATCCGTTTCCAAAGAGAGTTATTTGACGTTCTAAATAGCGTGATTGCTTTATTTTGTTTAATAAAAAAATTCAATAATATTTTGAGTATGTCCAAATATTTGTTAACAGGCTCGATTTCCTTCCCATGGAGTTATATTAATTTTTGTAAAATTTATTTAGTTCAAGCAATGTTAATGCCTAAACTTGCATATTCCTTCTTAAAAATGTTTCCTCTCTCGGTTTTTCCCTTCTCGCAAATTTGGAAAAAATATAATTTCAGATTTGCAGATAATACGGTTTCATAATTAATAATCAAATTTCCTTTAATTCGAGAAGTTTGGTTTCCGATTAATGGAGAAGGGGATGATATAAGACAGTAGGATCCGGATTTAGGTGGGTGGGGGTAATTTCATCCCCGCAGGACCAATCGGAGGTTCGATTGAAGTTTTCCAAACAACGAAACGAACTAACTTTTCAATTTGGCATTCAGATCTAATACAAAATTTAATGTAGGCAACGGAAAATGCAAAACGTGTCATAATTCCGATTTCCATCCCTTGTAGTTTACCCTCTTTCACACCTTAACACTTTCACTACCAGTATACTAAAAAAAACATTCAAATCAAATAATATTATAGTATTCTTGCGGTCTTTGGTTCGATTCCCGTGAAGATGAAAGTGAAATATTTATTATTTTGTTTGTTAAAACTGCATTATTTTATTGTTCTGAACAGGCATCTGAAGCGTAGGACGGATCACATTACCTTCATGGAACAAATGATCGTATTACACTGCATTTGTTCGACTATTGCAGCGCCTTATGGATGCGGATGGGGAAATAATTATGATAACATTTCATTTCAAAAATTATTTTCTCGTGAAATAACAAATATAAATTGAGCATATCACAAAACAGATGTAGAACATTTTATAGAAGGAGATATAGAATTCTAGGTATTTACAGGGCTCGTGACCTGCCACTGGCTGATTTAAGTGGCCACTTTACACAGTGTTATATTTGCCGCTCTGCGTATGTTTGAACATCTTTATTCTTTTCATTCTTCCATGTATTAACAAATTACAACAGGGATGGAGAATGTTTTAGAAAAGGGAATATGGAAGTTTATTTGTTGGTTTGAGTTGCTACGTGACACGCTGTTAAATTCACAATTTTACCTATGTTTTAACATCCATATTTTTCAATTCTTTCATCTGTATTTTACTGAAGTTAAAGAGCTCAAACTTGTATTGTATCAAAGAGATTCATCTGAACAAATTATTTCGCATACTAGGCAACACCTAAAAAAAATTTTCCAAAATTTCTTCTTGAACAAGATTTATTACAATATTTTGAGTTTGTTCAAATGTTTGTAGACAAAAAAACTGGATTTCACTCCATAAGGAGTCATTAAAATCAACAACTTATATATATATTTGAATTGTGAATGTTAATAAGTGTATAAAAGGGCCACTTAAACCAGCCAATGACAGGTCTTAAGCCCTGTTAATGCCTAGACTTACCATTACTACTACATTCCATTCTGTAAAATATTTCTTATCTCTGTTGATATATTATATTAAAATTAAAAACTCCCAGGGGGTTGAATCCAGTTCATTTGGATAGACTTAAAATGTTGTTGAAACATTTTTTTTAAATGAGGCATTATGATCAAAATAATCATTTACATAAAAAACAGATTATTTAAAAAAAATAAAAAAATATTTAGGAACTGTAGATCGTATACAACTGCCGTTAATATCGACTTAACTAACGAAAATTTAATATTTATATAATATAAACGACAAAAAAGGAAAATGACATTGGCTGCCTCCATAGTGTAATGGCTAAGAGATGCGCGACTTACAAATGAAAAACTCCAAGTTCGATTCTAGATGAGAACACAAAAATTCGACGTGAATTTTCTCGAATCCGTGTGTCCTGTGCTGCACCAATATCATTGGGCCTCCTGGCCTGTTAGATGAAAAAAAGATTGATAAGTTTTCTTTTTACATTAAAAAATATTGATGTAATTTGAAAAGGAAAATGAGCCACAATTAATTTTCCCCGTTTTTTTTAAAGTAAGCGTCACAGGTCAGTTTACTTTGATGTGTATCACAAATGATCACTGATTTGTAGAACCAACCAAGTGCCTTATGCGCCGTAGGTTGCGGATAGTGAAATAATAAAGATTTGTATAGGTTATGGAAACGTAAATATTTTTTTTGAAGAAACTGATTTATGTTCTTTATCGTCATTTTTTATTTCTTACATAAACATAACTTTTCTAGTAAATAAATTTGTTCAGTTATGAAAGAGTTAAACCCTTCAGAGACAAAGTTAAACGTGACTCATTTTACACAGGCGTCAATACAACATTTGAATGAACTTTTTAACAAAATGGCTGAATATTGTTTTAGACACTGACTTAATGAATCATATATCGTCAAAAATCACTAACACTGAAAAGTCAAATTTTGAGTTGAATATGCGAGCGTTGTTGTTGCGAGTTGAATATCAAAGCGTATTATTTTGTTTTTTTATGTGGTAAAAGTCACCAAGCTTATATAAAAAAAAAAAATGCGTAAATCGAAATTATTTGTTGTTAGTGAAAAACAGTTGCATGACTTTCAATAAAATCTCAACAAGCATAAATCACTAAAAAGTATATATAATTTATTTACAGTTCAAGCAGATTTTTATAATTTTTTTCACTATGCAGTTTTCTTCCAAAAAATAACTTTTTTTTTGTGTTAACGTATTTGAATAATAAATTATAAAATAATGTGATACTTAAATAATATTTCTTCAAATAATAAGTATTTTAAACTAAAATAAAATTGTGGTTTTTTTATAATATTTTCATACATTAATTATCTCTTTTAGCTTGCATTGTCTAGTTTTTGAACAAGTTAAAGTCATTAAACCAAATTTTAGCCATCTTGCCACAACAAAAACTTTCCAGGTACATGAAAATGTATCTAAAAAAAATATTAATGAAATTAACTAAAAATACACAAAGAAATTATGTTGTATACATAAATGACCTAAAACACTCAAATCAAATTTTTCCTTGGTCTCCCAACATTCAAATTACGATTTCACAAAATTGTGATTTTTGGGTGAGTGACTTCTGCTTTAATGGCGACAATATTTTGTACTCTGTGAAAGCACTTCCTCCACATACCCAAAAACCATTTTAAAGGCCGAGCGTCTTCTTTTCAGTTTTGTTCATTCTAAAAATATGAAAATCAAAATATTTCGAGTTTAATTAAATTTTATTCTACTACTCAGTTTGTCATTCTTGTCACCGTTCAGATAAAAGTCAGTAACTCAAAATAACATCATTTTGAGAAATAGTTATTTGAAAATTCGAGTGCAGGGCAAAATAAGGTTTTTATGTTTCGGAGGTTTTATGTATACAACATAATTCATTACGGCTTTTTGAATAAATTCCAGTGGTAGTATTTTCCTTTTGATAAAATCAAAAATATCTGGAGGATTTTTAACGAGATAAGGTGGCTAAGTTACTTTTGCTCTTGAATTAGTTGCAAACAGAGAATGTGTCATTTTTGAGAAGAGATATGGAAGTCGAGGTATTTACAGGGTTTATGACCTGTCATTGGCTTCATAAATTAGCCACTTTACACACTTGTAAGTACACAGCAAAAGTTTGCTTGCTTATAATCTGAACAATGCAAGCTATTCGAGTTAGTGAAAAAAAGGTTATATTAAGAATAATTATTCCAATGCTGTGGTTGAAAAATAATTTCAATTTAAGAAAAAAAAAGATATGATTTAATAAATAAAAATAATGAGATGGTAAAATTAAATAATTCGGATTCATAATTTAAAAAAAAACTAAGTTAGCTTAGTGATGATTCCCTCTTGACGAATATAATGAATGGTAAACTTTATAAAAACTGTCACTTTTAGAGTTAGTAACTTTTGCCTGAACGGTGACGATATTGCAATTAGACGAAAAATAAGCGAAATAATTGAAGATGATGATTATGATGACTATTGCAATTTAGAAAACCAATCATTTGATTAGATTTGTCTTTTTTATTAATTGTAGAATTAATTTTAAAAAATGGCACCTGATCATATATATTAGAACTCCCATTACATTGAAAAATTACATTTCGAAATACCAAGATTTAATATATCATAATTTTTTTTCGATTTAATCGGGAATCGATCCTGTAACCCACCGTTTGTAAGCAAGCGTCATAGCCATAACACCATGGGACTAATAAATTAATATATTTTTTACAAAAAAAAAAATCCGAATCCTAAAACACATGGGAGAAAATTCCTCAGTTTTCAGGCGTGTTAAGCATCAATATTTATTTCCTCAAATACTTTCTTCATATTTGTTGAGACATTGACTCTTTTTTACTGGGTTCTATTGTGTTTGCAGAATTCCGGATTCAAAGTCACAACATCGTTCATACATGGTATTTAAATTAGTTTATCCATTGTGGTCTGAAGCTTCCAACTACCCCCGAAATATGGCTCCTGGGAAGGGGGTGATCTCAAACAAATAATTGATAGAATTTGCATATCTAGAGGGGTGATTGACTACCCCAGATTCCGGTGAAAGGGTTGAAATTCTAAATATGATTTCATTTTATTACTGCGGGTAGGTTATACGTATATATTTATTGTACTGTATGCATACTGTTTTTTTTCTTTTAATAAAAATAGTATTTTCGTTATTGAACGTTTTATTAGATTTGTAAGTGAAATGTTTTTTTGAAGTTCATTGTAATTTAAAATATTTTGAATATGTCCAGATATTTATAGACATGCTAGATTTCACTTCCTAGGAAGAATGTTAAATTTAAATTCATTGAGCGATAATCATTTCTGATAAGGAAATACGAAAGTCTAGCCATTTACAAGGTTTATGACCTTCAATTGGCTGGTCGGAGTGGTCACTTCACACACTAATTAACATTCACCACAATGATTAACATTTCGGATCTTCAAATACTCTAAACGCAAGTTGTCACAATTGATAGGTTTGATAAATATTTATTTGAATAATATTGAAAACTCTTTTATTTTGCATAAAAATTACGTAAGAAAGTTCAATACAATTATAATAGCAAGGACGTGTGAGTGACTAGGAAAGAAAACCCGAATTAATAGAGCCGGCCCTCGCGCCGCTCGCAACTTAAACATATAATAATGTTGACACATTACAATAGAGACGGTGAAAGTTGAAAAAAAAAGAAATATGGAGGTCTAGGCATTTACAGGGCCTTTGACATGTCGTTGGCTGGTTTGATTGACCACTTTACACACTGTGTAACATTTGCCAATCGCCAATCTTTGAACATTCATATTTCTTCAATTCTTCGATCTGTTGATTTATTTTATTTATATTTTATTTAACATAAACAGCAAATCGGCCTTTTACAAAAATTTATAATACGAACATATTTGGCATAATATTTTTTTATTTTTTTAAAAATAAATTTCCTTTTACCCAAGATTTATAAAAAAAATAATCTAAAAAATTAAACAACATATTCAGTAGAAAATTTAAGCAATTCAAGAATAAATGTAAAAAAACAAATTAAATAATAAAATATTTTAAAGTAATATAATTAAAAAATCATCAATCAGCAAAACGAACAAAAAATTGTATATATCATGAAATGCATAGATAAATAAATATAATTGCCATTCACCATCTTTAAAAAAGTTCAAAAGGTTTGTTCTATGGAAACAATACCCTACACTAAATATATCAGATACGTGGGAATAACTTTTGCCGAGTTCATGAAGTCTGTTTAGTACGGCATTAAAAGTATACACTGTCCGTAAATTGTTGCTACAAAACGGTGGCACTTGTCTAGTCATTTTTTTGGGCACCAGGGAGTTAAAGAGTTAAACCATTTAAGTGAAGTTAAAGAGCTGAAACCATTATTGTTGTGAAGAGATTTTTTGATCAAATTATTTCACAAACTAGGCAACGCTTGAAAACCATTTTCAAATTTTTAAACTTCTTAAACACTTAAACCAACGACAGGTCATAAGCCCTGTAAATGCTTAGAATTCCCAATTCCTTTGCCTAAAATGTTCTCCATCTCTGTTGTAATTTATTAATCTTAATTATCGAATTAGAAAATGAATAAACATATTAATATGATTAAGGAATATTTTAAAAATCAATCATTTAAAAAAATCTTAATACTCAATTGTACAATCTTTGTTACAATATGGATGGGATAGTGATTAAACCCTCTTAAAAATAGTACAAAGATTAATTAATAAAGTAATTTTAAAGAAATCCTCGGCATTCAATACGGAAAGTCTATATTTATTTATTTTATTTATTTCATTTATTTCATTTATTTCATTTATTTCATTTATTTCATTTATTTCATTTATTTCATTTATTTCATTTATTTCATTTATTTCATTTATTTCATTTATTTCATTTATTTCATTTATTTAATTTATTTCATTTATTTCATTTATTTCATTTATTTCATTTATTTCATTTATTTCATTTATTTCATTTATTTCATTTATTTCATTTATTTCATTTATTTCATTTATTTCATTTATTTCATTTATTTCATTTATTTCATTTATTTCATTTATTTCATTTATTTCATTTATTTCATTTATTTCATTTATTTCATTTATTTCATTTATTTCATTTATTTCATTTATTTCATTTATTTCATTTATTTCATTTATTTCATTTATTTCATTTATTTCATTTATTTCATTTATTTCATTTATTTCATTTATTTCATTTATTTCATTTATTTCATTTATTTCATTTATTTCATTTATTTCATTTATTTCATTTATTTCATTTATTTCATTTATTTCATTTATTTCATTTATTTCATTTATTTCATTTATTTCATTTATTTCATTTATTTCATTTATTTCATTTATTTCATTTATTTCATTTATTTCATTTATTTCATTTATTTCATTTATTTCATTTATTTTATTTATTTTATTTATTTTATTTATTTTATTTATTTTATTTATTTTATTTATTTTATTTATTTTATTTATTTTATTTATTTTATTTATTTGGGATTTCTACATCTATTACATAAACAAAATAATTAGAAAAATTTCAACAATGCTAGAGCCAATTAAAAAATCCACTGTAAATCTATATTTAAGGTTCATACAGTTGACGCTCTTTATAAAATCAATTCTTTTATACAAATTTATAAAAGAAGAAAAAATAAAAGAGTTTGAGATGAATAAGTCACTCAGATACCAACATAATATTTAAATTCCTTAATTTCATACAAGTCATGGTCAAAATAGCTCTGTCTTCAAAGGTGAACAAAATTTTAATAATCTTCCCAATGAACTAAAAACTATTAAAAATAATAAATCAATAAATAAATTAAATTTTATTTAAATAAATTTTTTGAATACGTCTAAAAACAACATTAAATTTTAATTAGTATGAATGTATTGTTGTTTTATGTTTTTTCTTTATATATGCTATGTTTTTATTTTTCTTTCTCATGTACTTGTATTTAAAATAATATAAACTCTTATAAATAAACAAGTAAAACACTGTCTCTTTTTTTGGAGAGTTACAGTGATAATATTTCCTAGATGTGTAAAAGTAGATATATTTAGAATTTTACAAAAACATGTACATAATTACACGCGTTGATATTTATATAATAAAATATTGTATGAAAGAGACAGAAAATTGAAAGAAAGAGAGAAAAAGAAGATAAAATAAATCATAACGGGAATAGTTTTAAAAGAGGACTCAAAGTTAAATTTAATTGATTATTTATTATTTGAAGTTTTTATTAATGGCTTTACTAATTTTTAATCGTTCGATTTAGACAATATTTTATTGTATAAATAGCAACGCGTGTAATTATAATTTAGTTAAATTCCTGACGATGAGGTAGTAACCTCGAAACCGGTCGAAGTGAAATTAAAAAAATTAAGTGGTTTATACAAATTTATAAACAAATAAGTGTACAATTTCATACCACAAAGTAAAAAATGTTTTTGATAACAATAATTTTTTTTTTTTTCTAAATTGTGTAATAATGTGCTTAATTATCATTATATGAGTATTTGTGAAAAACTTTCAACTGGATTTATGATTTTTTTAACCTTTTTTTATTTTTTATGTAAAATATGTTTATTCTTTAAATAAAAATAAAATAATAAGGATGACAATAAAAAAAACTTGGCAATTAGCAATATTGAGACATACGTAAATTACAAGCTCCCGGCACGAATCAGATTACTATTTGATAGTTCCACGTTCGTCGTCCTGTCGAGAGATGTCAGCGAACGTCAATCAAATCAAATTCCTCCAATCAATCCCGCGTCGATCTCAATTACGTCACTTCCTGTCCCTTCTTCTACTCGATAATAATAATTATTATTCAGATCGGTCACCATGGTAACGTCGAATAATTGAGATGAGTTTAAAGGAGGGGGGTGTAAATCACACCCCCTCCCACTTCGGTATCGACTGAGATGAGACATTTGAATCTGCTCGGCATTTCTACGGCCGATGATTGGTTGACAGCTTTTTGAGAGCACTGCAACGGCTCGATTTGTAAAAAAATAACAAAATTTTAAAAAGTTAACTTCAAAGTTAAACTCCAAAGTTAAACAAGTACCTTATATCAAATTTTAAAAAATTAAACTATTCTTTCAAGGAATTGATTTATTTATTTAAGACTTCCCAAATATTTATTACATAATTATTTATTATTATTTTTTATTTTTTAATTTTTTTTTGTTTTTTTACAATAAACAAAAGTAATAAAACAGAGTATTAAAAAAATAAAGCATATTTACATAGCAACGAAATACATATACGTATTTAAAATAGTAAACAAAAAAGTCTCTCAAAGGCATGGCCTGTTCGTGGGTACACACGAAAATGTTAATGAATTTTTGCTCTTATAATAAATAATGGACATTTAAAATATTTTTGTGTAACATAAGAAAGAAAAAAAAATTATTCTGTTAAAGATAAAATGTTTTGTTTTTTTTTAAGTTATTAGAAAAGGAAATAAAAAATATTTAAAAAAACACAAAATATTCCTTATTATTAGAGGTCAACAAAATATATCATAGAAAAAAAGAGTTCATATTTTTAGTTTGAATCCAGGATAGTGCATGTTTTTTAAAAGAAGGAATATTTTGAAAGTTTGTAATCAATGAAATATTATCAGTAAAAGAAGAATTAAAAATTTTTGGGCCCATAAAATATGCATGTCTCTGTGCGAGCCTCGTTTTACAATGTGGTGTTTCTAACACACGATTCCTTCTTTGACTTGATCTATTTGAATTACTTGCAAATTAATTTTGGTTCTTAAACATATATTTTAAATATTGAAAACAATATATTTGTCTTAGATCTAAAAGTTTAGCTTGAACTAAGAATATATTCCTCAATGGGAAAACACGTGCCGAGGAAGATATTTTAAAATTTTATCTTAACTTAAGAAGAACGTTCATCGTGGTAAGCTTCAAAAAGTCATTTTAAAAAAATTAAAAAAATTATGATCTCAAAACAAAAAAAAAAATTCATTTCTCGGACTAGCAGTCCGTCTACAAACCCCTACTTCTCTCCTACCCAGCCGCTTTCCTTGTCCGTGTCTGGTGCATATCGCTTCGTTGGTCAAATGCGTTTTTATCGCATTTTTTTCTTTCGGGGAGGGGTAGGGGTTTGCGGAAAGGATGCTAGTCCGAGAAATTAAAAATTTACTCAATTTTGAGATCATGAAAAAATTATTATGATTTTTTTAAACTTACCGTGAGGAATGTTCCGCTGAAGTTTCGCGGTCTGACCCTGAAAAACCGTGTATATATTTGTAACACAATGAATTGTTGACTTTTTCCATAGACATACAGAAAATAATTGATTCCAAATACACAAGGCATCGTTATAAATCTCGACACTTGTATGGGTAGCTTGGATTATAGGAATTATAGTGACACCATAGTTTCCGGGATAATAATAGTAGTCAAAGATTGCTTAGTAAGCTAGACATACCTTCACTTAATCCTCTTATTGTCAATGGTACCAATATTCAGTACAGGAAATCCGTAAAAAATCTAGGAGTACTAATGGATGAACATCTCTGCTGGCGAGCTCATACTAATGAATTAAGCCGCAAAATATTTTTCAGTCTACACTCACTTAGAAGGTTGCAAAAATTCTTACCCATTAGTACTAAATGCACTCTTGTACAAGCATTACTACTACCCATTCTAGATTACGCTGATGTTTCCATGACTGATTTAAGCTGTGAGCAACTCGATAAACTTGAACGACTTCAGAATACATGCATAAGGTACATTTTTGGTCTTAGGAAATATGACCACATTTCTGATTATCGTAGGCAACTGAAATGGCTCAAAATTAGACGGCGGAGAGACTATCACTCCCTCTCACTTCTGTTCAATGTACTTCATAGTCCTAACGCTCCTATATACCTGTGTGAAAAATTTCAACGCTTATCAGTTCATGGTTTACCTCTTCGTTCTCATTCTCAAGGCACTCTCTTAATACCCATACACAATTCCTCTTTCTTCTCTAACTCATATAGTGTCCATGCGGCTCGACTGTGGAATCATCTCCCATCCACCATCAAAGATGTTACTACATTATCTCTGTTTAAATCACGTCTGAAGAAACATCTCCTTTCTCTTCCTTAATCTCTCCTCCTTTCCTTTTTCCTCTTTCCTCTTTCCTCTTTTTTCCTTTTTCCCATTGAGTAATAGTTTCGATTTAAGGTAATTTATAAACAAATACGTTTATTTCTATTTTTATATATCTTTAAATTTTTAATCTTTTTTTTCTATTGAATATGTTCTGTAACTTGAATTATAAAAATAAAACTTTTATTTTATTGGTTGGTTGGAAGAAATTGCCATTTGGCAATAAGCCCGCCAATGTACAAATAATCATTATGTACAAAAAGTTAAATAAATAAATAAATAAATAATTTCATTTCTGTCCATTAGCATATTTTTTATTTTCTTCTTGAACTTGGGATATTTTGATTCATCCCGAACATTTTTTGGAAGACTGTCAAAGGATTTGGGTCCAAGATATAAATGAAAACATTGACCGTATGATGTTCTCTTTCTCGGTACTGGCTGCAATTCTTCAGTGGCTTTACGAGTTTCTATGTTTTAAGCATTGGTTTTGGTCTTGGAAATAATGGATTATTTGTGAAAGCTGCTTAATATACACAGATATTACGTAGTTTTGATTATCAATACGACCTCGTGGTGTAATAGTCAGCGCGTTTGTTCTTAGGTTCGATTCCTAAAATGTTTGATTTGATATATTTATTTCAAAGGGTGTTTTCACACCAGAATTTTTCATAGTCCCTGGACTAGTACCTAAACGTAAATTTAACATTCGTGTTACAAAAATGATCAAGATACGCTGCAATTCGTGTACCGATGCAGTGCTCTATGCACTATTAGAAGCGGGAAAGAAATAAAGATGATAAATTATCAAAAAATATGTTTTTCAACAATGTTTTGAGTACGTCCAAATGATTGTAGACACAGAATTTGCTCCCGGGGAGTTATTAAGATCTAAATTTATTATAATCATTTGGACATACTCAAAATATTATTGATTAAAATTATGATATTAGTATGAAATATGGCGATGGGATAGGGCTGACTTCCGAAAGTGGATATTTCTCTTCTTAGGGTAGAGCGATACGTTTGATATTGGTAGGTTTCTGGGAGGAGGTGTTTTAAATTATTTGAAAATTTTAGCAGTTAAGAGTTTCGCAAATTATTAATAATGGTATTTGAAATGAGTCGATCAAATTTGCGCCTCCATAAGCTCTCCAAGAAATGACGAACACTGTTTAAGTATAAGGAAAGGTCTGTCGATGTCCGTCAACAGTCCGGATTATCTTAATTGTAACTCCCTTGGGAGGAAATCCAGCCTGTCTACAAACATTTTGACGTACTCAAACATTCTTGATTAAAATAACTGGTATAAGAAGAATAAAATTTAAAAAAATGTTTTTAGGCGTTGCCTAGAAGGTGAAATGGTTCAGCCGGATGAATCTCACCCACATGATAAAGGTTCCAGCTCTTTTACTTCGCTAAAGTCAACATATTGAAGAGTTGAGGAAATGACGATGTTTAAACATTGGCGGAATGGTGAATGTTACACGGTGTGTAAAGTGGCCACTTAGAGTGACAGGTCATTAGCCCTGTAAATATAAGCCTAGACCTCCAAATTCCATATTTACAAATAAAACATAAAATACAAATAGTACATATTATACTTCCTAGAGTTATTAAAAATAACTTATTTGGGACCGTACATGAAGAGAAAATATTTTTCCGACAATATATAATATCATGCTTAGTTAATACATCCGAAATTGTAAGAAAACATAATAAAAAAAAAAAACACAAAACACAGTATTTTTAAATTGTTTTTGACAATTTTTGGTAGAATTCCATTGTAATGATGTTATAACTTATATTTACATATAAATTATTAATTTAAAAAATACTTGGTACACTTCCACTTATTTATTTTGCCCAATTAGCGCTTTCACCTTCAAATAGGTATCTTCAGACTAGTAAATATTATACGGTGTAAATTATAAATTACCCTTACACTGAATAATATTCACCAGATGAAGATGCCCATTAGAGGGTGAAAGCTCTAATTGGTCAAAATAAATAAGTGGAAGTGTACCATTTAAAAAATATATAAATAACTTATATGCAAATATAAGTTATTACATCATTACAAAACACAGTACTTTACACCATCTATGTAAATTACATTAATAACTATCACTATCAAAAAGATTTAATCAATATTTTTCAATTGCGACACTTCTGGATTTGCTGTTCGAATTGTCGTGTTTTAGCTCATCTGGCAGTTTATTAAATTTGGAATGGCCAATATTTTCAGAGACCTTCTGCCGAACTTCTTTGAGCGAAACTTAAATACATGATGATTCCCTAAATATTATGTTATTATCTTGTATATACTTACTGTAAACTAATTTTTATTATTTTTTTTAAACAATAATTTGTTAATGCCATTTTTTTTATATACGTATAAGTATATGTAAATATATATTTATATTTTAGTTTAAATTTTTTACAAGTTATTTACAATTAGCTTTTTAATTCAATTACTTTTCTTATATCAGTATATATATTTTTTCTTTTTTACTATGTAAAGTTTCACTTTTTATTTTGCATGGCAATATGCTTTTTATTGTTTCTACATGTATACAAAAAAACGTTGTTTATCTTTTAAATATAGTTACTATGTTTGTACTTACCTGTATATTTTTTGTAAATGCCCCTTGGGCGTATTGTAAAATAAAATAAATAAATAAATAATAAAAAAAAATAACACGTATTATAGTTGTGAATATCATGACCTTTACTTTAAATTTGTGTGAGCAGAAAAGTTTATGATTCAAAGATGATATTTAAATATTGTTTTTAAAGATTTTTAAACAAGCAGCCGTCATTTGTGTGCATGTTTACAATATATTATCTTTTCATAATTTCTACGTTAAACGGTCAATTATAATATTATAATACGTGGTTATAGTTGGTCCGTTGCAGAGTCCCGTCTGTTTTAGCCGAATAACGAACAACAATTAGTCAGAATTAGTTTTGATGGGTTTGATTCGAACGGGCGCCTTTGGGGGTGCTTAGCTCACCCTTACCCCCTCCCAAACATCTTCTGCCCCCCCCCCCACAATCTCACCACCCCAGCGGGGACAATTCGCGGTGGGGATGTTTTAATAGTATCGGAATTATTCCTAATACTTCCAGGATAACATGGGCTACCCTTAACGCTTTGGGAATAATCTAGGCTCGACTTTCGATTATGCCTTGTAGTTCTTAGAATGAATACGTATTTATTTAACCAAAAAACTCGGTACATAAAAAACGCTGCTTTCATGCATAGCGGAAATTTAATATTTTGATTCGAGGATTTTGTCAAATGTTATTACCAAAAAAAATATATACTTATAGGTATTAAAACGACTTTAAGAAATTATATTAACTTTTGTGTGGCTGTGATGTCACACTAGTCGACAAAGGACACAAGCCCTGATATATCTCTCTTATTTTTTAAAATGATGAATTCGTATTTTTCAAAATTTTTGAATGGACATTTTCACACCGGATTTGGAAAGTAAAATTTGTATAACTATGCTGGATGTTAATAAAAAAATATTTATCCTTACTATGCGAAGAATGAATATCCGCCTTATTGAGCTATACATATGTATAAGAGAGAGCACGAAGATAGAACTCATGATAAGGAAGACAGAGACGCTGTTTTGCGGAAGGTGTTGTGTAAAACAGTAACCTATTCAGTCAGTTAACGACAGTGATGGGGGACGCACGCGCGTTATATTATCGGCGTATTTATGACTTTACATTTATTTTACTTTACTAATGCATCATTTTATGTTTATTTGCATAAATGATGCAAAATAAATTTTTAAACCGTATGTTTCCATGTTTTTTTTTCAAATGTCTAAACTTGAGAATATACCGTTTTTACTAGCGGTAACACGATGTTACATCACTGCGCGCAAAGGTATTATTTACCACAGTCTTTTAAGAGTTGACAACTTAACTTAATATAGTCCTGTCTCAAAGATGTTTTCCCTCTCAGTTGCAATCAATTTCAATAATGTTATGAGTTTGTTCAAATTTTTATGGACAAGGACTGGATTCAACCCCTAGGGAGCTGTCATTAGGATTTTTTAATTTTTTTTTCAGAATTAAAAACACATATTTGAGTTTTTATGATATACCCAAATATTTAATTTTGAGGGCCATTTTCAACGAGTTGTAAATAACTCACTAGTAGAAAATGGGGATCAAGTTGGGGTAGAGTGGGATACAAACCACGGACCTTTGATTCGTGAGTCCGAGACACTTGCCACAGGACCACGGACCCGTTTAAGTGGCTACTTTACAAACTGTGTAACATTCACCATTCTGCCTATATTTGAACATGTTTATTCCTTCGATTCTTCCATCTGTCGATGTTTATGAAATTAAACAGCTGAAACCTTTATTGATGCGGGTAAGATTTACAGATTGAATTATTTGACCCACATACAAGGGAAAATATATTTCAATTTTTTTATTTCTTCTTATACCAGGTGGATTTATCAACAATGTTTTGAGTTTGTCCAAATTTTTGTAGACTAGGACTGAATTCAACCCCCTAGGAAGCTGTTAATATAAATATTTATTTATTTATTTATTAACGGACATTGTCCATGTATACAATTTAAAAGGTTTAAATATTACAATAAAAGAATAGTTTAAAACATTAAAAAAAAAAAAGAAGCATTGACAAACATAAGGGACATCGAGACAAGATCTGGACTATTTATTTAGTGCTCGTTTAAATCGTTGTTAACTTAAACCAAAAAAGTCCAGATCTTGTCTTGAGTTAACAATACGACAAAGACGGGTCGTTGGAGAATTTAGGCCATAGTTTGTTCTATGCTGATCGATGAACAGTACTTCATTGTTTCTCAATCTACGAGTCGGAATATTGAATTTTACTTGTCCCAGTAATGATGGAACATCGATTATACCATTTAGTATGCCGAACATATATATGGAGTCAATATTAGTTCTACGTTTTTGTAGACTAGAAATATTTAAATATATTACAACAGAGAAGAAGAACAATTAATAGATGGAAATATAGAAGTCTAGGCATCCACAGGGCTTATGACCTGTTTTTTTTTACTTTTCTAAAATGTTCTTCGTCTCTGTTGAAATATGTTAAAAAATTTCAATCTTCATAACTCCCAGGGATTAAAATCGGTCCTCGTTTATAAACATTGAAACATACTCAAAATATTAATGATAACAAGAATAACAAGAATAAAATTAGAAATTTCTTGATCAAGATTTTTTATATTAATTGTCTATAAATAATGTGTTCAAGTTTGAATTTTATGTATATTGTTTTATTTCAAGATATAAGTAGTTGTTTTTCTTATTTTTTTTCTTCTTATTTTTACTGTAATTGTGCTTGTTAATATATTTATTTTTAAGAAGGATTAATAATATATTTATGCCGGTAAACTTCACTAACAAACCACAAAAAGTTGCTTGGCGAGGTTTTTGTATTTTTTAAACGTATTCATTGTTTGTGTAACTTAATTTTTATCCATGTGTACTTTCAAATTTAATTCAAAAATAAATGTCATCTTAATATTGTAAATAACAGAAATAAAGTTAATAATACCGTAATGTATCAAAAAATAAAAACGGAACTGGATTTGAATTCAAAATAGAAAAATCGGTATTCGTTTAGGACAAGATGGTTTCCGGCCAAATGCGCCCTTAATGAATGTTTCATGGGGTTTCGTGATACGGCTTCCGGCGAAACGAAAATCGAAAGATTTGAGGCTTACTTGACTTAAGACTGTATAATGATTTTTGGTTTCCGATTTGAGAAATCCTTCTAAGCATTAAGGATCTTCTGGAACGACTGAAATTTATTTTACTGTTTTTTAAAAAGAAAGTTTTACCAATGTTTTTTTACAAATTTGGAATAACGTTGAAGGCTTTTGTTGTTAGTTATTAGCCCTCAGTCTTGAGCGATGGTTTGTAGGCATGATACTATTTACCCGGTTCCTGGAAAACTGAGTTACCTTCTCAGTTCTCACTAGAGTAATTATCGAATAGACTGATTATCTTAGGCAACTGAAATGGCTCAAGATTAGACAGCGGAGAGACTACCACTCCCTCTCACTTCTGTTCAATGTACTTCATAGTCCTTATGCTCCTATATACCTGCGTGAAAAATTTCAACGCTAATTAGTTCATGGTTTACCTCTTCGTTTTAATTTTCAAGGCACTCTCTTAATACCCATCCACAACTCCTCTTTCTTCTCTAACTCATATAGTGTCCATGCGGCTCGACTGTGGAGTCATCTCCCATCCACCATCAAAGATGTTACTACATTATCTCTGTTTAAATCACGTCTGACGAAACATCTCTTCTCTCTTCCTTAATCTCTTCTCCTTTTTTTTCTTCTTTTCTCTTTTTTCTTTTTTCCCATTGAGTAATAGTTTTGATTTAAGGTAATTTATAAACAAATACGTTTATTTCTATTTTCATGTACTTTTAGCTTTTTAATTTTTTTTTCTATAGAATATGTTCTGTAACTTGAATTATAAAAACAAAATTTTTATTTTATTGGTTGGTCGGAAAAATTTAGCAGTTAGCTTTCTAGTGTACAAATAACACTATGTACAAAAAGTTAAATAAATAAATAAATATTTCTTATTCAGCGCGTCAACGTTGCGAGGGTAGGCACATTTCACTTCAGCAGACCGAAGTGTTTAGGTGACTAAGTTTGGGTGAGGATCCAGTATTGCGGGGCGCTACGTGATCCCATGCCCAGGGTTACGGGCGAAGACCTCAACGGCTGTGATGGCGGAGATGAAGTGCATCAGTACGGCGGAACAGGCGGAAGGGACACAAATCTTATCTCAGGCCACCTGGACCTACTTCGGGCAATTGGCTGTTGGGAGACAATGGCGTCGGGCAGGACGTTGTGTTGTTTGTAGATGTCAGCAAAAGAACGGTGGTCAACGGTGGCATCAAAAGCCCAGTTGGCAAGAGGGGTTACTGTCTTGGCGTCAGGTGGTAACCGGACGTAAAACAGAAACCAAGAAACAAAAACTCCTAGTTCGACGTGTAGACTGAGGACTGATCCAGGAGAAAGAAGTCGAACAACCTTAAAAACATACTAAATATTTAGAGCGGATTCTAACCCTTTTCGCGTTCAAAAGCGCTAAAGGGAACTGCATTTTTTAATAAATGCAGCGTATTTCGATCATTCGTTTAAGGAATTTAAAGTGATCAGTCTTACGCTTCAGGTGCCAGTACACAAACAAATATAATTTTATAACACATTAAATTATGTACCTACCCACTTATGTACAGTATGGTATATGTATATATATTATGTAAAGCATAATGTCATTAGATACTTTATTCTAATTCTTATTGTTGTTTATTACATAAGTACCTATATGTTGGTCTCCGTGGTGTAGTGGTCAAGACGCTTGACTCATACACGGAAGGATCTCGGTGCGATTCCTAGTGAGAACACAATAATATACAAAGTTTTGTGTTATTTTTGTTTTATATATATTTATTTTTGTTAATCTTTGCTTTTAATTTTTGTATAAAATTGTAAGATTCAATATGTCCATGTATTTATAATTTTCTCAAACTGAACGGTTTGGGTAGGTAGGAAGAAATTGCCTTAAGGCAATATGCCCGCCCTTATATGTATATTTATTGTGTATGTATATAAAGCGTCAAATAAATAAATAAATAAAAAATTAAATGTCTTTTTTCTTAATCCTGGGTATATGTTTATTTATTGTGTATGTATATAAAGTGTCAAATAAATAAATAAATAAAAAATTAAATGTGTTTTTTTCTTAATCCTGGGTATTCTGTGGAGTAACTCACCACTAAAATTGGGGCTTCTGGCCTGTTGGGGTGCAAAAAAAACATATATATACAATCAATAAATATAATATATAATTATTTGAATTGTTTAAGCATCATTGAATTAAAAATGTACATATTTATTGCTTTTATTGATATCAATTCTATTATTAATTTTATTTATTCTTTAAAATATTTTTATTGTTTGTCAACGCGGATTATGCCATTGTCAATAAAAATAATGCAGATCGATTTTACTAATACTGTTAATAAACAAAAACACATTTTGTACATATGGACATAATATACTTAACTTTCATTTTTTTTTTTTTTGTATAATTGGCCTCTGAAAATCTACATTCGTATTTTTTTAAGATCCCAGTCTTAATGAATTTCCCGTTTTTTAAACTCCCTATAAACTGGTATTAAATTACTAAAAATGGGTAATCTTTAATACTTTAGCCACCCTTATTTTACTATCAGTGAAATAACGGTTTTCATGATTTGCCAATAAAAATTGGCGTGCTGAAATTAGTGGTCTGAAACCGCTTGAAAAATCGTCATTAAAAACATCTGGTCACAGTTTTCAGGAAGGACAGGGGTTGGAAATGGGGAGAGGCTTTAACGTCGGCGGGAGGCATTGATTTCTTAAGATAAAATACAGACCAAAAGCTATAAACGTTAAAATAAAATTCATCCCTGGAATTAAATGGTTTAGCAGTGACGGTACTTTAAAGAATTAAATAAAACCATAATTATTTTTTAATGTTTTTTAAAAAATAATTTGTCATTTATTTGTTAAAATACATAACAATTAATTATGTAACATAAGATTTGGATTATGTATGTGATAAGGTAAAATAGAAATCAAAAAATTAACTGAGCTTATGAGCTGTCATTAGCTGATTTATTGTATTATATTTTTTTATATTGATTTTTTTTTGACATCATATGAATTTAAAAGTAGGATAATAAACTTGAGCGTGGTGTTCTGATCGGTTTTATGTTACAGCACGATTGTATAAACAAACTTACACATACAAACATATATATATATATATATATATATATATATATATATATATAAATACACATAAGTACATTTACCACACATATTACAATGTTTCAAAATAATGCGAACGAAAATTAGTAATTTTTACAAATCTTGAATTGATTTTTAAACAGCTTGCCCACCACATACCGCACACCGCATCTGAGGACATAAGTCTCTTTGGCGGTGCCCACATACACGGAAAATTTGCTCGTTGTCAAACGAGAAAAGCTGCCCGAAGAAGCTCTCTGTAACCCGGTGGCCTTAGCATCTTTGTGCTGAAAAAAAGTAATCCAGAAGCACAAAATATGTACTTCATTGGATTGAAAAAAGAGGGAAGTGAATTTTTCACTGCCTGGAATTAAATTAATTGGACATGATTAATTCGGCAAAATGATAACAAAACTTTTTAAAAGCCTTGAAATTATTTTGGAAGCCATTATTAGATCTGTATATCCGGCAGGAATTATAACAGGGCCACGGTTAGTATTGAGAAACTCTAAGGGAAAAGGGACAAGACCATAGGGTGTGTTCAGAAAATTGGTTAGGATATATGCAGCAGCACGAAGAGGAGTCAACAATATTTTAAGACAAATAAATCTATCCAGTGTTGTTCATTTTTTAGGCGCATGTAGAACGTATCCCCTCCGTGAAAATTGATTCCAGTTTACAACATATATGCATCAAACACGTATGTACACATATATACGTATTCACATTTACAAAAAAATACTCAGTATAATATTTTAATATAAAGGGCCGCTTACATGTGGACAATACAATAGATATGACAATATTGTCTACTTTCAACGCTGGACAATATGGAAATTCGGCTGAAATTCACAGGTAAGCGCTGAGAAAAACAGATTTTTTTCTGCCGCTTCCTTCGGAGGAATTTTTTTTGGGAGCGACACGTTTACTTAAAGCAATTTGCTATTGTAGCAAGGTCCTGTCCGTACGTGTTCATACGAGAACAATGTGGCCGCTGGAAGGCCACACTGGGTGGTGGGGTTAATATTCATTCCGCGGAAAAGCCTGCTCGTCTATCTCGGAGGCGATGTTTCTAGACAATTTTTTATCCTACAAATTAGTTTTTATACGTGGACAATGATCGAGATCTGAGACACAACTATATAGTATTGCCTGCGTGTAAAAGGTCTTCACGAAACACAGGTCACCAGGACATACTTCGTGCCATGGGTCATTGGGAGACAATAGCGTTGGGCAGAACGTTGTGTTGAGGATGGTAGTAAAGATACTCAATGGTGGCATCTTAAGCCCCAGTTAGCAAGAGGGTTTTTTTAATGGGAGTTTCTTATTTTGTGTCTTGCTTATTATGTTCAAGGTTTATATTAACTGCAAAAAGTATGTTCCTTCTAATTATTCTAACCTTAGTGTGAGGATCTGGTGAAATAATCGGCTGTGGCCTTGTTAAGGAACTTTTTCGAATTTGCTTTAAGAAGAGGAAACTTCAGAAAACTCATTTATGAGAAGCTGGACTATTGACAAGCCTTCCATTTCATTTAGAGAGTGTTCGGCATTTTGGGTCCGGCTTCTCCTGAAGAGTTTTAAGTGGTTTCCTCTCCACGTGAGCAAATGCTGAGACATTCCTGATTAGCCCACATTAATATATCCCTCCTGATCCCAATAGTTTAGATCAATTTTAAGATATTTAATTGCAGAAAAATCCACTTTTTGAAATATAAACCTTGTATATTATAAGCAAGGTAAATAATAAAGCAACTCCCATATAAAAAATAAAAAAATTGAAAAAAAAATTGTGTCGTATTTGTATTTATTCCAACATATACCTTTACTATTTTTACCATACATGATATTACCTCACGCTATAAGTCCTTATGACTTATTTCTGTTACGATATCTTTTAGGTCTTCATCCACACTTCTACATCGCGCCTCTAGCTGCATTCGCTCTAAGTTTAAAAAAAGATAATGCATCAACAAATAAGGGACATCTTGAAGTGTCTCATTATCACAAAGGCAGCTTTTGATTTCTCGGAGCTAAAAACGGTGACGATAGCTTATAAAACAAACACAGCTTGTGAGGATTTGAGTCAGTTCGTAGCCAAATTGCTGCGTTTTCCTCAAATCAAAGGCATGAAAGATTGTTGGGAAAAATATTTTTCTTATCTGTTAGTAGTTTCATTTAAATACCGGTTGTTCTAGAGCTCAAGCAAGAGAGTTTACGGTCCTGGCGTCAAGTGCCATCCGGGCGTAAAAAAATAAAGCAAGCAACGAATTTCCTAGTTTAAAGTGTAGACTGAGGACTCAGCATTCCCTTTACGCGCCTAATGATGCATAGGGCACTGCATTGGTACACCAATCACAGTGAATCTTGATTATTTTAGTTACATTAAGGTACAATGATCAGTCTTACTCTTCAGGTACCAGTCCAGGAACTATAAAATATTCTACTGCTAGAAAACCCTTTTTAAATCAATATTTCATATCAAACATGTCGGGAATTGAACCGGAGACTTCTTGAATTGTAGGCAAACACGTTGACCATTACACCACGAGGACTAGGAGGGCAGAAAGAAAGGAAGACAAAGGAGAGACAAAAAAGAAACGATTTTTCTGTAAATTTGGCTAAAGTAACTATGGACTTATTAAGGTTTATGTGTTCCAATTTTCATTTTAAAACTCTTATAGATAGAGAGAAAAATGTTTTGCAAAATTGCTTGTCGGTCTTATTTTACTTATGATCTGGGCAATCGAAATATAGGATGTGGTTAGTAATGAAATAATTTGTCTTTTTGTCATACGTCAGATTGATTTTTCCATGCTTTGACTTATTTTTCCCCACCACTGCAAACCTCCTGGTAATTATTCACTCGACTTGGCTCAGCATCCGATCTGGTTTGGTAGGCTTTCTTAATCTTCAGGATCTCTCCACATTTAATTCCGTAATGGATATCCATTCGTTCTGCACCATTTCCCGGTAGGTACTGTACCGCGGATCGGTAATTAAATGAGTGACACTCTACTCCGCCAGGCGCAAGGGTGGCATCATAAGATTTAGGGAATTCGTTTGATTTCCGTTCCAGAATAAAACCATTTGTACTTTTATCATTATTTTCTGTGTCCGAGAAGATGCGTTAACCTTTCAGTGTAGTGGTTGGAGCATTCGCCTACCATGGTTGACGCCCCGGATTCGATTTCTGGCAGGGTCAACTTGATACATTTGAGGCGTGGTAAAACAAATATTGTATTCTTCACTTTTTTTCGTTTTTTTTAGTATGCAAATATACGTTTTTTTAGTACTTTTTCCCAGACTGTAATGATTATTTTTTTATTTAACTTAACATTTGTTGATAATTTTAACGTAGTTATGCAGAAAGCAGTCAGCCATAAAAAAGTGAAACTGAGATAATAGTGCCTTTATGAAATGCGTTAATAATTAAATCTACACATCAGTTAGAATGTTTTTGACTTTGACAAATGATAAACAATGCATACATTACTTTTTTTTACATTACAAACAAGAATACCATTATGTGTTTGACCAGTTTTAATAATTATTAAAGTACCGTCAGATTTTTGAAGTGCTGTGGGTGTTTTTTGCAAATTCAGAAATGCCGTTTTTGTGATCGACACTATTTTCAAAAGGTGATTACTGTACCCGAAAACACCAATAACTCATTTTTTCAAAATTGTGGACTAGCTGCTTTCTGTATAACTTCGTTCAATTAAGCTTACCGTCTCGGTGATTGTCAAAACCATATGAAAATAATATGTAAGCGAGCATTATACGCTCTGTTTAGAATTTATTGGAGTTTATAGTCGCTTTGAAATAACCACGTTTTATCACAAAAGCCTTTTCAAAATACGAAAGATAATATTTTAAAATTCAATTAAGTAAGGAACGCGGAGTAAAGTTACGGCTCACTTATTGGTTGAATTCAATCATATGACATCAACATACGGTAGATGGAGATAGTGGAGAAGTTAAGTATACAGTATATTCATGTACCGACAAAGAAAGCGTTTGTAATTGCCCCCCGGAGCTTATATAGCTTTGACCCCCATTATGAAGAATACTGTAGTATCCTATGCACCGTCGGGTGCCAATAGGGGTATGATAATGATATATACATGTTATAAACTACTGTTGCAAACACGTGTAATAATTCAACTTAATTTTATCTCTAAACTTTGAACCCAAAAAAACATTTTTCAACAAACCCTATCGATCATTTACAGTAATTAAATTTTGTCGCGTGGAACGAAAAAGTTCCATATATGAAATAATGTCAAAGGATCCTTTCATGTTTTTTCAGTGTACGTTGTTTTTTGTTATTTTTGTTTATATTTTATCGTTATGAAGATCAAATGCGCATCGACACAGGGAATATTTTACTCCTTAGTCAAATGGTATATCTACAAATACATTAATTTTTATTTTTATTTTTTTTTTATAATTATTTAAAGCATCATTTTAGCGGTCAAACATTTCAGTAAATAATTGCAATTATTAGTACATAACCTTTGGCAGACTTTTCTGAGTCTACCGATTTATGGACGTTTGCGTTTCTTCATCAGGACACTTATTAAACCAACATGTAAATCCCACTAAAACATTTTTTATTTATATATATTCTTCATTAGCCTATCCGTAATTTAAATTAGGAATAGTTATTTATAACTCCCTAGGGGGTGAATCTAATCCTCGTCTACAAAAATTTTAACTTACTGCAAACATTGTTTCATCAAAATACAAATGTAATTTTTTTTTCTTCTTGCGGCTGTCTTGAATACTACTTTTTCTAGCTCAATCACAAATAACTAACGACGTGCTAATAAGCGACCTTATAACAAATTCTCACCATGGTTGTTTATCGTATTTGCGATCACAATGGAACATCCGTGAACAATTATATTATATAATCCTGCTGCGCAATTACATATTTGAATTTCACCGGTGTATATATGGAAAATATTCCGAAACTGCTATTTTTATTTATTTATCATGATATTAATTGCATTTAGCCGGCGGTTGGCAAGCCAAATGTCAAAAAAAGTAATCGCCATAGTAATTATAATTTAATTTTCACTTTTTTGTATTAGATTCTACTTACTATTTTACAAATGAAATATTTTGTATTATTTTTTATAGTAAACGCCGATTATTCGCCAGTGAACTGTATTTATTTACGAGGAAAACAAGAAACAAGCCGACACGAACGTTGACTTAGAAATTACACACGCGTTGACTGATGACTGCGATAACTTAAGCATGTTCATTATTATTCTTTGTGATCGCCCAAATGCTTAGCATATTTTTAAGCACTACGATAGTTATTTGTGATTGAGCTACAGGATATGTATTTTAATAGATAATTAAAATTTGTTTTAAATTTTATCCAGAAAGTAAAATTAAGTTTTTTATATAAAAAATATAATATGCCCATATTATTTTTTCTAAACATATTCAATTTCAGGTAACCGACGAAGATACTTTGAACTTTCAAACAAATATATACATTTTCGTAAATACATGTCGATGTTAGTTTTATATCATCTTGATTTGTACCGATAGAGATAGCGTTTGTCATCTGTTTATCTGGCGTCTATAATTGTGCCTCGTGGCAGAGGTAGTGGTTAACGCATTCACCTACGTGGTTTGAGATCCCGGTTCAATTCTCGGCGAGGATAACGTGAAATATTTATTGAATAAATGTTTTTTTACTGTAGCATTTTATGCACCCAGGACTAGAGCCTGTATAAATTATTGGTTATATTTTGCAACCAAAGTGCCCTATGCACCATTGTCGACAGAAATGGAAAGATTATGTATCGACATATTTTTGACTTGTAAAGTTTATTCAAATAAACTTATTTGATCTTCGTAAAAAATATCGTAGTTTGATCGGTGATTTATATAGCGTCATTTCCAGCATATATCCGTGTAAAATAGAGTAGCGATCAATATAATGAGGCACATTCGAATAGTTTGGTGGCGACAACTGTCTCCTGAGTTAGATTTATGTTCTATTTTTAACTTTAATCTGCCTCGGCGCCAAAAGACTTCTCCGTGCAATGATTGGTCGCGGTTTAAATTTGGAACGGCATGGCAGTTGAAGTACTTGGACCAGTGAATGAAAAGCCGCTGTGTGTCTGGCGTATATAATGCGAGATCACCTAACTCCATTAAAAATTATATTTTGAATAGTAAAAAAAAACTTTTTTGTATTTTTTTTACTTGTTAATAAACTATTAAGCTAAGCCAGGAAAAAAATATTTTTATTTTTATATATCGTATTATCGGCGCTATGATTTTGTCAAGTTTTGTGTTTCTGAAATAACCCCGCGTGTGTCGTCAGAGGTTCTTCTGTGCCAGTTCTCCCGATTTTACGGTAAGCAAACCGGATATCCTCCACAGCTCTCAGATCATTGGTTGGTTCATATGAACCAGTGAAGTCGTTAAAAGTAGTGCGTTTTTATGAAAATATTTTTTATTATTTTTTCAAGAAACTTTGCTGTACAATTTAATACTCAAATTTTTACTGCGCGCAATAAATCTTTTTTAAAATTTATTTTCCGTTGGGCTAAAGTTCTTCATTTATTAGTCAATTAAAACAAAAACGACTTTCATAAGAAAGACTCATTATAATTGGGTACAGTGGCTTCGCAGGAAATCGAACCTAGAATCAGAGTTTGTAGCCAGCATCTTAGAAATTACACTACCGAGGCCTCATTGAAGGTGTTGATTGTTAAGTGGAATAAAAAGTTCATTGTATTTAAAGTATACAATTTATAAAGTTACAATATCTCAACAGAGACGTTAGGAAGAACTTTTAGATAGAAAGATAATGATGATATCATTATCAAAAATACATAAGGTATAAAAAATTAGGGACGTAACGCCTTGATCCACTCATATTTTTTTTTTTATTAAAAAAAATGAAAAATATTATTAATATTATTTTGTTTATTTTTCTTTCTTTTAATTATTTTCTTTTTATTATTTGGTTTATTTTATTTACTTTATGTATTTTATTTACTTTATTATTTTGATATATTTTATCTCTAAATGCATCTTTAAAATAAAAAAAATTCAACTTGTTTTTTTACTGTTATAACCATGAAAACGATAAAAAAATACGGTTGTTTTATTTACATAAATTAGTACGAATACTATGAAAATGAGAGAACAAAACTGTTTTTAGTAAAATGTTTTCTTTTGTAAAAAAATATTTCCATTAAAGCACTTTTTTTTCGAAATCCACGAAAAAACTAATATTTTTTATCGAATACATGATTACAATTGTTGGTATATGCGCGGTTTCAAAGCTAAACTGACGTTTTACCTCTGTGTATAGATAAGCGTTCACAGTTTCAATATAATTAACGTAATGATCCGCGCATATCCGCTTTTCGATGCATCACAAATTTAAATCATAAAGAAATTCATGGATTATTAAATATGTTCCCATCCTGTATTTATATAAGAACAAATTAAAAAGGGGAAACCTGGACCACCTAGTACTAATACATGGAAATGTAAAAAAATAAACTGACTTTAAAAAACATCCACGGGTTGTTTATTTTGTAGATATCTATAAATCTTTCTTTGCGATACAGAAAAAATAGATGCTCGGTCATGTTTTATTTATTAATTTTATTAAAAATTTATTTTCTTATTTTACGTAATAATTTTCTTTTTCTATATGAACACCTCACTGGGCACAACCCATTTTGAGAGGTTTATTAACATTTTTTATTTTATAATCCTAATTGTAATTATAGTCGGTATCTAAATAATACTTTGTATCCATAATATTAAGAGTACTTTGGGCTTGTGAAGAGAGGCAAAAAATATAACGTTTAACGATTCACTCTACAAGGAAGGATTGAAGAAAGACGAAGTGCAGGTAGAATTTTCATTTCTTAGCTAAAGGTCTTGCGTGACTGGTTCCATTGCAGTACTCAACTGTTGTTGCCAACAAAATATGAATTACTGCGATGATTTCTAACCTCCATCGGAGAAGGTAAAAATAAGAACAAAAAGAAGTTGGTGAACATATTTTTCACATCTTTTGTTAGGGTCTTTTATAGGTGGGCACTGCAAATTAAACAAACACCTTGCTAGAATGAACCTTTCCGAAACTTCTAGATGTAGGTTCTGCAGTGCAGATGAGGAAACACCTATACACATTATATGTGCACGTGATGTTTTATATGATAAAAGGAGCCTCATCCTCGGGGGACCACTGGTTAAACCTTAGGATATTAAAGAACTCACTCCCTACCTAATAGCCCGATACTTTACGGATCTGGTCTTGCAGGAAGAGATTTAGCAAAATGTAAACTCTCGTCTTCTAGACAGTAGCCAAGCTTTTTATAGACCTGGGCATGGAGAGAGAGATTCAGCAAAATGTAAACTCTTTCCTTCCACACAGTAGCCAGGTTCTTTATTTACCTGGGCTAAGAGGGCGAGGACTATTCAAGGGGACCCGTCACAATAGATCTTTACAGATCGCAGTGACGCCAGGAGCTTGAATAGCACTGACCCGCTCCTCTAAGAAAAAGGGTATTTTGTTGAGTTTTTTCTAGTAATTTATTGCATGATTTCAGTACCTGGTTTAAGTATTTGAGAATTGAAAATCAAAAATAATGGAATAAGTTTTCCTAGCAGGTTTTTTAAAAAAAATGCGCAATCCAATTTAAAATTTTCCAGTTATAAACAGAAAAAAGAAATAGAATCAAAGAAGACATCTTTAATCTTCATATTTCTACCGTTCAGACATTTTTACTGCACATTTGTTATTAATTCGATTTTTTATGCAAATGGGCAATAAATCCAAAGAAGAAAAAATGTGTTTTAAATCTCCCTCACCTCCCCGCGAAAAGTTAATACTAACAGGTACTATCTGCTTAATGAATGGGGGAGGTGGGGAGCATTGGGGCATCGGATTTTAAACTTTTTTCAACAAATGCAAACGGAGGAAAGTATGGGGAAATGCACTCAAATGCGGTGGAAGAAAAATAATAAATTATTTCCATTCGTAATTTTTAACTGCGGTATTAGGCAGGGGGATTTAAAAGCGAGAAAAATGAATATTTATTGTTAGATAGTAAACAGTATTTCATATTGCAATCTATTTGTATATGTAAGTAGGTACTAATTAATGCAGAACTATTTATATTATTTATAATGGAAAGACATCAACAAATGTTAGTAGATACAGATGCTATTCAGATGATGCAGCTAGAATATCTGAATCTGAAAATGACATACAAAAAATGGTGGATAAGTTCCACCTAGTATCACAAATGCTAAACATGCCTTTAATATTACAATATCCAGACAACCTTTAAGGTTATGCCAACTATTGACAACAAGCCAGTGGAAGACGTAATCCATTTCAGATACCTAAGAGTAGAAATCTCGATTGTTTAGTATGAAACACCAGTTATCGATATTATTCCTGGCCGGTTACCTTTATTTTTCATCCTTCCTTGACCCATCCTTATGGTACCTACCTAAAATAAAGATTTACAAAAAAAGAAAATTTGGATAAGAAAAATTTAAAACGAAATTTTGAAACTACATCACATTAATGTAAATTTATGGAATCGCCGCATGTCGTTGTGAAAGTTGTGTTTATAAATCGTTAAATATAGAAAAGTTGAACATTCATCATTCAATATACCAACATTGAAGAACATCCTCATCGCATTAAAAGTACGTCCATTTCCGTGCTCCTTTCCTTTATTCAAATATTCCAACTTTGTACATAGCGATTTGTACGCTGAAGTCCGAGAGAGGTCAACAAAGCATCAACTGAGTCGGGGTGTCCAAGGAATGTAATATGGAGAAATAAGGATACGCGTATCCATAGCAAGGATAAAAAATAAAAGATATGTGTGAGACCCATTATGACAAATGCTGTGGAAGCGATGGCTGACCTATTCGTACCGAAGGGCTACTCAGAACGGCTAAAATGAAGGTCTTAATGGCCATTACTGGAAAAACGCTCCAAGACCATATCCGTAATACTACAATAAATATAGACACGTGTGAAATATACGATATCTTACTATGGAGCAGGTGTATATGAAGATACTGGAGGAATCATGGGGGCAGGATGAGCAGTGACAGACTTTCGTGCACTGCAGCCAATGAAGTCCAATCTGGACAACGTTCGCTTGGAAGACCACTCGAGAGATGAACTCAGGAGAATAACTAGTTTTTTGTAACTCAGATCTTTGAATCTCTTAAATGACGAAGCTGAAGAAAATGAAATATTTGTGTATAACCGCTTAGTTATTTTTCTTTTTCTACCGGTTTTGAGACGTATGCATTTCTCTTCAATCACATTAATGTTTTTTTTATTGTGTATGCAGACAATTGGTAGAATTCCATATTTAATTTGGTAATGTACCCAAATAAAACAAGTTGTTTGGATTAAAATTCTACTTTATTTTTTATAAAATATAAAGTAGAATTATAATCCGATAAACTTGTTTTATTTTGGATACATTAACAAACATTTATTTTACCTACAATATTTATTATTATTTTTATTTTCCTTTCACCTGTATCCAATGCTTAAAAGATATTGATACTTTGACTGTCGTATATCAGTGACTGATTAAGGAAAAATGACAAACGATAATTAAGAATAACATATTTTAGCAATTAAAAGACTGATTAACAATATATTTCTAAACGCCGCTTTAAGGTCGTATTATATTAATTAAGCAAAAGACGAGATATTTTAAAATACGGGTATTTAAAAAAAAAAAAAATGCATTTAGATACAGCAAAACTCCAACTATCCAGATTAATGAATGCAAGACGTTATCTAGATGATTAAATTAACCATTAAATTTAGGCAATGTTCTAAAACATAACGCAAAATTATTTCTTAAATCACTTTTATACCGCTTTTGAAATAATACAGTAAATTGTAATCACATTAACTACTCCATAAACATGTCTTTCTTTCGATACCCTGTCAGGTTCTCCGACGTTGGCGATCACTGCAGCGAAAGCATTTTTGTCCTGCGCTACTTGCATATTCTGCAGCCAGGATGACTGCTTATTGATCTACTCGCCGTAGTGATTTCTAGAAAAACCAGAGTGGTTGGTTTCCCTTAGCCATCTTTTGTGGATTTTCTGTCAAGGCTACCTTCCCTTAGCTGGTTGGTTCTGATTTAGAAGCGCCAGAAACTCGCCTGTCATCCTTTAGTTATCTTCTGTGGTCACACCGTTATGAGTGAAATCTCATTGCCCAGGGTGCGCAAAGTGGACACTAAAGAATTGGACCAGTCAGTAGTGTTACCAGTGGAATCAACTGTGCATTCACAGCGTTTTATAGAATCGTACCTCATAGCAATATGTTACTCACTGTGACCCTACTTATGGTTCAAACCCCTAAACATGACAAGCAAAGTTGATCGCTTTGACGAAGAAACTCGTTTACCCGTTTTTATTTGTTATTATAACATCTCATTTATTTTTTATTTCCTGATAACGATTCGGATGCTAAGCAATCTGAATGACTGGAATTTAGATAAACGAAGTTCCACTGTATCTACTCTTATTAATATATTTTCCAAAAAAATATAACTATAGGAAAATAATTTAAGCCTATTATAGAAAATACGACTTCATTACTTTTTTTAAATTCTTCATCATTACAGTGCATTATTTTTTCAATCTTTTTATTTACTTTCAATATTTTAGTGTATTTTGTTTTCTTTATTTGCCATTTCTAAATCTTTATTTTATTGCTAAATTATTTATTTATTAATTATATATACGGTCTAAGCTAATAACAACAGATATATGAAGAAACATATGTGCAAGAAACTGAACACAAAGAACATAAAACCATGTAGCAAAGACAAACAAGGGCAATAAAATAATGATACTGAACAATTTATTCATAAACATGACAAACACTTAAGACTTCAAGCCAAACCATGCCTATCCATTTTTATCTCTCACTGTTTTAGTGGCGAAGATATCTACGGAAAAACGGGAGATCTATCCCAAAGAATTCGTGTTACGAATTGACTAATCAGCACAGTGTAGACATTGGGGCATTAAAAAAATTGCACTTAGAAGATTTGACCAATACTTTAATTTTTTTTTTATTATTTTTTATTCATTAATAACAAATAAAAATACAATACTACAACTAAATATATTTTTTTACATTTATCAAATACATATATTTACATTACGTTTCCCATTACGTAAAAGAAATAAACAATTCTTGTGTACACAATGGGGAGTAACGTCTTCCAATAGTTTATTTTTTTTAATTAATAATATTTTTAGGATAATATAAATAAATTACAAAATAGATATAAACGATGTTTTCAATCAGTGTTACATAAAGAAGAATTAAAGATGTAATTTTTCACTTCTTTCTTAAATATATTGTATTCCTGACTGTTCTTTTTATTATCTTTGTTCATTTCATTAAAGAAAAATATTTCTCTGTAAGTATAATGATGTTGTGTAGTAGTTGTTTCTAATATAGGAATTAAGATATTACCACATGTTCTAGGTCGCGTACTAACGTTTTGTGACCTAGAAATACTACTATTTATTTTATCTTTATGTATTTGAAGCAAACAATTCTGTAATTAATAATTTACTTAAATCATTATAGAAAATCCGCGTTAAATGTTTTTACAATCTAAGTATCTATTACTAATATTTTCCTTATAATTGTATGTAAAAACGCTTTTTTTTACAAAATAAATAAAAAATCTAGAGGGTATTATTTTATTTTATAATAATGTGCAGTATCATTTCTTAACATATGTCATAATTTTGTGCTATATTATTTATATGTTTACGCAGTTCATAGGTACTCCCAAACAATTTCCAAAAGTCACCCCTAAAAATATTGCCCATAGTATCAGCTCTAGGGAAATGAGTTTGAAAGAAAGGTGGAAAGATTTTCGTTAGGGGGTTTATCTATTTTTTTTGTTGATAAATGGTTCATTCCAAGTTGTCGGATTTAGCATTGAACGGTTCCTCACGAATAGGGTTTACATGGCCCATAAGGGTGGGGGTGGATTAAAATTATTTTGTTTTTTAAATAATTAATTTCTTTAATAAATTTTCCTGGCATAAATTTGCATTAAAAAAATAACTATTTTAATCGATTTAAAAAAGAAAAAAACAGATTTATTGCAACAGAGAGGGAAAAATATTTTTGAGAAGGGAACATGGAAGTCTAGGCATTTAAATAGCTTATGATTTGTAATTGGCAAGTTTAAGTGGCCACATTACACACTGTGTTTTATTCACCACTTTGGCTATGTTTGAGCATACATATTTCACATGCATTCTCTTATCCCTAGGCTCCACAAATATGGTTATCAGTGTTAGGATAAGGCTGAAATATTTGGTTCTTTTTTTTTTCTAGCAATATAATTTTTAAACATTTCTCTATGTTTAAAAATGTTTTTCTATTTTGCTTTTTCATATTTTTTCATATTTTTCGTTCATATTTTTGGTTACTTATGTGTACTCGTATTTACTTGTTACTATTGTTATAGTTATGCAATTTTTAATAATTTTGATAATTTATTTATATGTGTGCCTACGTATTTTTTTATTTTTTTTTAAAAATAACTTATAACAACAAATATGAAGAACATTTTAGAGAAGGTAATATATAAGTCTAGGTACCTACAAGGCTTATGACCTGTCATTGGCTGGTTCAAGTGGCCACTTTACACACTGTGTAACATTCACCATTCTGCCCATATTTGAACATCTATATTCCTTCAGTTCTTTCATCTGTTTCAGGTCATAAGCCCTGTAAATGCCTTGACTTCTATTTTACCTTCTCTAAAATGTTCTTCATGTGTGTTGTAATATGTTCTTAAAAACAGCTCTCTAGGGAGTAGAATCCAGTCATTGTCTGAAAAAATTTGGACTAACTCAAAATATTGTTTACATTTATGTTTAATGTGTACGTTGACGGCAATTTAAGCCGTTTGTTTAAAAATAAACAAACTCTTCAACCTGTTGGAGAAATGTGTATGTTTTTGTTAATATATATATGCGATAAATCGAATGTGATGGTTTTTTAAAGAAATGAAAATATGACTAAATGTGAAATCACTGTGAATGGAGTTATACTAAAACAAGTAGAGGAATTTGTGTGTCTGGGAAGTGTGTTTACTAGGGATGGAATTACTGAGAAAGATATCGAAAGAAGGGTGAGTGCCAGGAACAGAGTGAACTGTGCACTTAAATCAACCTTGCCAAATAAAAGCTTGTCGCAAGAGGCAAAATTAGCAGTTCACAATGGAGTCCTGATCTCGACCCTGATGAATGGGTGTGAAGTATGAACTTGGAAAAACAGGGATGAAAGTAGGCTGAATGCTGTCGAAATGCGATCTTTCAGGCGAATGTGTGGTGAATATATGTACGATAGATGCACAAATGTTGAGATCCGTACATCATGTAAAGCCAAGACAAGCATTATCGACGAAATCAAGAAAGAAGCTCTGCGCTGGTTTGGACATGTAGAGCGAATGAATAGCGAAAGAACGGCTAAGAAAATTTACAATGTGAATGTTGATGGATGCAGAAATAGAGGAAGACCGAAAAAGACATGGCATCACCAAATCAAACAATAATTAAAGATGGACATGTCAAAAGTCGGAATAATCGGTGCACGTGCATGGCAAGATGTATTAATGTAGAGGAAGCGAGATCTGTATGCAAATATAGAGTGACGTGGCGTTTTATCCTCTCTGCTTATCCCTACGGAGAAACGGCGTGATGGTTTATTTGTTGTTGTTGTGAAGTAAAACAGCTGAAACCTTTATTGATGTGGATGAGATTCATTCTTTAAAAGTGGATTTATGGAGTTCGTTTGGAAGGGCTTGGTGTTCTTAAATATTGCAATAAACTTAGTCTAAGGCACTGTAATACAATATTTGAAAATATATAAAACGTTTTAAAATAATATTAAGAACTGTGAGTTCAAAAAAAGTGATACGTGTACCCAAATTATGGGAGATGGAAAAATATTTTAAAAATTAAATATTTATGACAATTTAAATTTAAATTAAATATGGCATATGTAATGTTTACTACTAAAAATAATAATGTAGATATATGGTTTATAGTTCAAAGTCGATGACACACACAAGTGTTAAATTAGTTCACCTGAAGTAGACTATTGACCGACGATGCAATGTCATCATTTTCTATTGAATCCAATACATTCGTATAATGCAACTTTTATAGTATTGCACGTTAAACCGGGAGCATTGTTTCGCAGTACATTCACATCGTCCCTACCAAGAAGAAATGAACTACAAAGGAACGTGGCCTGTAAAGAGACCACAGGATGCAGCCAAGTCAGTCGGCCTAACAAGCTCAGTTCAGTCAGTCAGTCCAGCTCGATGACATCACACAGTTCCAGCATGTAGTTCGAGTGCAGTCTCTTCAAACCATCATCGATGTAACACTTGTCCGACATAATTTTTTATTTATTCGCCTAAATAAATAAACAGCAACCTCGTTTCTTCTCTGTCAATCTCTAACTGGGGTAAGAACTAACTCCAACCAACCCTCAACAACCTTAAATCCTAAATAACTTTTGACAAATCGTATGCTTGTAATTCAGCAGGACTTTTAATTCTAAGATTATTTTAAAAATATTGTTAATAATCAAAAAAAAAAAACAAAAATAATGTGATATGCAAATTTTTAATGTTAAAATAAATATGTAAAACACAACTAAAAATATTTTTATCAGATAATTCAAAAAATTATTTGATTAACATCAAGACATTAAAAATGACAAAATATTTAACCAATACATCCCTTATTAGCCGGGAGCAAAAATTAAAAAAATGGGGGGTCGGTCGGGCCAAAAAAAAGAATTAGTGTTTGTCCCCTTGGGGTGAGATAAGGTAATATGAACGATCATGAAATATGCATGGCTTTTTTAATTTTTTTCTTCTGCCTCCCCTAAATTACCCCCACTTAAGTAGCTGTAAGCATTTGTTTTATGTTTATTTATAAGCCTATCATGTCGAGCTTCTTTGCTCGTTCGGGCATACGTTGTACGGGGAATTTTTAATTATTTATTTAATCAATCCTAATGGTTGTCGACGATTTTTCGGGGAATTTAATTTCTTGTACTCTAATCTGTAAAGAGTACTTTATTTATTTATTTATTTAAATAAAAAAATACGTAGTTTGTAGAAATAAGCACCTCAAATAATATACAGCAGATAAACGAAAAAAAAACACAAAAAAATTATACATCATTAATTATCAGCACTCTCTTAATACCCATGCACAATTCCTCTTTAATCTTTGACTCATATACTGTCCATGCGGCTCGACTATGGAATCATCTTTCATCCACCATCAAATATGTTACTACAGTAACTCTGTTTAGATCAAGTCTGAAAAAACATATCCTTTCTCTTCCTTAATCACTCTTTCTTTACTCTTTTCTCCTTTTCCCGTTGAGTAATAGTATTGATTTAAGGTAATTTATAAACAAATTCGTTTATTTCTACTTTTGCTTTTCCTTAGCTTTTTAATCTTTATTTTCTATTAAATATGTTTGTAACTTGAATTATAAAAATAAAACTATCATTTTACAGGTTGGTTGAAAGAAATTGGCATTTGGCAATAAACCCGCCAATATATAAATAACATTAAGTACAAATAGTTAAATAAATAAATATGCACATACTATAACTAGTTTCATACAATAAATAAGCTATCATATTGTGCAAAAAATAAACTATTTAAAGGGGTGTAAAAATTAAAAATAATGAATAATTTTTTTATGGAGTGAAGAAAAAAACATTTGGGTTCTTTCAATTTAACCAAATATTTCAATTTTGGTGACCATTTTCAAAGAGTGGTAAATAACTCACTATTAAAAAATGTAAATCAAGTTGTGGTAGAGCGGGGTGCGAACTTAGGACCTTTAATACTAGCCACATAACCACAAGATGATTCATTTAATAATGTTTTGAGTATGCTTAAATGTGTGTAGACAGGAAAATATTTTCCGGAAGGTACTCCCTCACAAGAGACTGAGTTGTCTAAGTAGAACAGATCGTCAGATTCACAAGGACAAAGAAGAAGGGGAATATGGAAGTCTAGGCATTTACAAGGCTTATAACCTGTAATAAGCTGGTTTAATTGGCCATCTTAGGCACTGTGCAACATTCACCATTCAGTCTATGTTTTAACATCTACAAGTCCTCAACTCTTCAATATGTTGATTTTTTAAAAGTTAAAGATCTGAAATCTGTATTGATGTAGGTGAGATTCACCTGCCTAATAACAAATGAAAATTGCGTTAATTACCCATATAAAAATATTTAAAAAATAGAAGTATATAGGAGAGTTTAAACATTATAACAAAAATTATCTAAAATACTAAATTATAGAAGCATTGTATTAAAATACCTATAAAACAGGGTAAAAAAAATTAAAATATTTTTTTAAATAAATAATATGCGCAATGGAATTAAATCATCATCATTCTCGTTCCACACCTAATGGTGCATAGGGCACTGCATTGGTACACCAATCGCAGCATATCTTCATCATTTTTTTTACATGAAAGTAAGGTGATGAGCCTTACGCTTCAGGTACCAGTCGAGGGACTATGAAATATTCTAGTGTAAAAACGCCCTTTTAAATAATCGGGAATCGAACCCGAGACATTGAATAAATTATATTAAAAATTTCACAAAGTAAAATTATACTTCGTGAAAATCGAGTGAAGTGACACTCCTTAAATATTTGACAAGAAAACGTTTTTAGATATATTATTCGTTCACCACTTGTAAATATTTGCTTTCGAATGATGAGATGATGTAAAGTAAGATTATGTTTACACTTTTCTTTAGTTTACCTAATTATGTTACCTAAATGTCTGCTCTCAACAAACTTTACAAATCAAATGAATACATTATTACTTGTTTTCACATTTCAAAGATGACTTTTTATTGCAAATTATTGCAATACAAAAAAATATGTAACTTCTCTGTAACACTTATCACTCTGCCTATGTTTTATCGTCTTAGCAAAAAATATACACTTAGAATTAGGTATATAAACATAAAAAAAGCAAGTAAGATTATTGACCTAGCAGGTTTTTCCATACCACAATGTTTTGAGTTTGTCAATTTTTTTGTAGACAAATACTGGATTCAACCCCCTAGAAAGCTGTTAATATTAACATATGGCAGACCTTGGATGCTTTTTACGGCGGCATTTAATGACGAACTTCAGCAGAAACACACATTTCATGTAGATTTAGTAGGGTGTTGCAAGTAATGCTCTGTATTCGTACCTTTGGATGAATTTGTTAGGACTTTCGGATTGTGGCTGTGACTTATATTACAACAGACACGAATAACATTTCGCAGAAATGATTTTAAGTCAATTTAATGTACACAATATTTACATGAAAATAACATTTTTATTTGTATAAACTAAGATGAATTTATTAAATCTTTTTATAAATATAATTCCTCTATACGTGTGATGTCACCGAACTCCTCCTACACTGCTTAACCGATTTGCGTGCGGTTTTCAGAGAAATATAGATCTTTGCGCTGTGCGTGTTCATAGATATTAACATTTTCAATCCAATATGTAAAAAAGAAGTATGGAGCATAAATGTTTTATTTATTGCATTCGAGGAGAATGCATTTACAAAAAAATGGAATGATGTTGTTTTTTTTTTATGCGTAGAAAAGTTTGTTTTTAAATGTTTACAAACAGCAATCGTTTTTTGTGGATCTTAATCAGATTTTTCCTTTAATTTCTTATAATTTCTACCCATTTATTAATTTTGACTGGATTTTTGGTAAAACTAAAATAATATTAAAGTCAATACATTTTTAAAAACCATATTACAACATAAAAACACCCCTCTGTTAGTAAGACGACAAGAGTTTGACGTTTGCAAAAAGAATGCTATATTTGAAAAAATATTTTGGAATTCAGGTACCTATTTAAATTCATTTTGGAATTCAATCACAAACAAGTACCTAGGTACCTACTTATCAATAAAAAGTTTTTTTCTTACGTAATTAATAGCCGGCAAGCCAATATTTGGGCAGCACAACGTCTGTCGGGTCCAGTAGTATGTAATATATTTTCTTTACTAACTTTGTATACTTTGTGGAAATCTGCTAATTGTTCTGAGTTTATACACTATATCTGTTTGTTCACTATAAATATGTATGTAGAACTGTTGATTTCCCAAATAAAATAAAATAAAATAAGGGAAGATTAGATTTTATTAATATATTTTTTTAGATTTAAGAATGGGAGAAAAAATGGGTGGTATAAATGGGTGGTGTAATTGTTACCTGTCTTGTGTATGCGGATGATGCCGTGTTTCTTGCTAAGCAAAGAAGACCTGCAATTCTTGGTAACAAAAGTCTACGATGTATGCAAGAAAAGCGATCTGCTCATGAATGTTGATAAATCGAAAGTGATGGTTTTTGAAAGGGTTGAAAATATAACTAAATGTGAGATCAGCGTGAACGGAGATATTTTGAATCAGGTAGAAGAATTTGTGTATCTGGGAGGTATGTTTACTAGGGATAGAAAGACCGAGAAATATATCGAAAAGAGGGTGAGTGCCGGGAACAGGGTGAACGGTGCACTGAAATCTACTTTGGCAAACGAATGTTTATCGCAGGAGGCAAAACTAGCAGAACACAATGGAGTTCTAGTGCAACTCTAATGTATGGGAGCGAAGTATGAAATTAAAAAAAATAATAATGAAAGTAGGTAGAATGCTGTTGAAATGCGATACATCAGGCAAATGTGTGGTAAAACGATATATGATAGGTGCACAAATGTCGAGATCCGTGAACTGTGTAAGGTTGAGACATGCATTATCGACAGAATCAAGAAAGGGGTGCTGCGTTGGTTTAAACATATTGAGCGAATAGACAGGGAAAGAACGGCTAAAACAATCTACGATGCGAATGTTGATGGATGCAGAAGACGAGGAAGACCGAGAAAAACTTGGCACGATCAAGTCCATCAAATACTTGAAGATGGACATGTAAAGAGTTGGAATAATCGGCGTGCGTGCATGAGAAGATGTATGAATGCAGAGAAAGCGAGGTATATATGCAAAGATAGTGATATGGCGTTCTAACCTCTCTGCCTGCTCCTACGGGGAAACGGCACGATAGTTTGTTTGTTTTTGTTTTATTAGATTTTATTTTTTTCTATACTATTCGTGGTTGTACTCTTCTGACTTCATACTGAGAATGTTTGAGAAAAGAAAAAATGCGTACTTGCCTATGTATTTTTTCGAATTACTCCGTGGTTTTATGATCAACATAGGTGTAATGGAGAGTATTTTTCTTTATGTTCTGAATGACTACCTTAGACATAGGCAGCTTACGCTGTTTTATCTTCCTGCTTGCAGAACCAACCTGCCGATGGTAATGCCAGTAGGCAGAGCAATGTCTTTACTCAACCGTATCTCTTCGTATATCGACAACTTTCATATTAGTGAAAATAAGTTCAGAGAGGATAGCATTCTTTTTCTATAATTGCTGGGTATTTTCTAGCCTTCATCGCTCCTCTGCTGGGTATAAGCTTCTTCCAACCCCTTCTCCCCGTCCCTGTCGTGACTCTTCCGCATCCAAGCTCCACCAGTTATCTGGACACTGTCGGTGACCTTCCGAGACTCCTCTTATTTGCCCAGGGCCTTCAATTCAATATTTTGGTGTCTCCCTGTCCAGCCGAGGATAATGCAATTTAAAATTTATGAAACGGAGAAATTTATGCTGGATTCTTTCTATTTTGTTACAATGGTGAGCATAAAGAAATTACAAATACTTCTTCTTTATATTTTATTATACTCTCAAATACCTACACACAAACAACATTTTGTTTTGGGAAGAAAACTGTCATCCTTTTTTTTTTAAATCTGCCTGAAGAGACAATAATTTCTAATATTGATGTTTTTTGTTGATATTTCTTGATAAACCTCCAAAGTTAATGATTTTGATAAAATTATTAATAAAGTTATAAATGAAACTTCATGGTTTCGTTTAATTTTTTATAATATTAAATTTTATTTAAAAAAATTAAAACCAAACCAAGAAGTTTCATTGATAACTTTATTTATAATTTTATCAAAATCATTAACAATAATTTCTATCTGTCTTTAATGATTTACGCTTGTTGAGATTTTATTGAGTCACATAGTAAAAAAATAAGTAATTGCGATTTTCGTAACTTTTTTTTGACTAAGTGACGTTTGCCTCTTAAGAATATAATTTTAGGATTTAAATTGTATAATTGATTTAAAACTGAACGGCGACGATTTGAATTTCTATTGAAGTCTATTGAAATCTTCTAGGAATTTAGCAAAAACATTTGTTTGCACTTGTGCGATACTGCGACAGTGACTAGTGACTACCGAACATCTACGAAAGCTACCCTTCGGATATTTTATCTGTTATGCTATCCATAGTGTTGAAGTGCTTTATCTGTTAAGTTTTTAATTGTTTACTTTTTAGCACAAACACTTTACAAATTTACTATTATGCTCAATGTTTGTTTTTGTAAATTTATTGATAATTTTAAGGACTTTACTCGTCCATGCACTTTGTAGCTGCAAGACGATTAGTAATCTAGCTTCAATAAGTAAATGTTATCAACTATCAAATATCCAAATTTAGTAAATGAGGTCTAGAATTCCAACCGTCCATGCGCTCAGTAGCTGCAAGACTTGTTGTTATCTAACTTCTATTTTAATAAATTTGTTTTTCAATTTTTTTAAATATCTCTAAAACTCTAACCTCCATTGTCAAATAAAAAAACAGAAATGTAAATGAGGGCTAAATGTCTTATTGTCCATGCGCTCTGTAGCTGCAAGACGTGTAATCTAGCTCCTATATATCATAACTGCAGACGAGAAACAAGAATCCTAACCGTCCATGCACTCTGTAGCTGCAAGACGTGCTGGGATATTTATTTATTGTACAGCGCCCTTGAGGTGATTTTCACAAAAACGGCGCTGTATAAATTATCCAAATATAAATAAATAAATAAATAACCTTTGACCGTCAGTTTACAAATTGAGATCATAAAACACACAAACATTGGTTATTGTTACGAGCGATTTTAACGATTCGTAGCGTATATGGAAATTTAATGGATTGTTTATAATACAAAACCAGCCCTCAATCAGTCAACTACTTGGACCAAAAAATACACTTTTTTATTCAAACTCTTATGAATTACTGAAAATTTTCTTAATTCGGAGCATTCGAAAGAATAAATGAGCCTCACCAATTATCCCTATTTCAAGCTAATTGAAAATAAAAAAAATACTGCTTAATCTCTCCCCACCCCTAGTTTACCCCCCTGCCCTTAGTCATGCCTGTTCCATTTCAATCGCGAGACTAATTATCAGATTAATTGATGGAAATTACTCAGAGTGGAATTTGATTAAAATAAAAGAAAAAGGGAAAAATTTGCACGGCAAGAAAAGTGGAAGTTTTCTTAATCCAATTTATAAATTTGTGATGAATATTGAAATGGTTCAGCGAAGTATAGAGATAAAAAATATTTTAATTTTTCTAATTTGATGAAGCTTTAACGTTAACAATTATGCTCAATTAGTTTTTTGACAATTTCGAAAATTTTTTCATTTATATATATAGTCAAGTTTCGTAATGAGTGTTTGGTTGTAATTTATAGTATTTTTATTTTTTACTCAATATAAATAATTGAGATCTTATTATTCGTATTTACAAAACTATTTTAATTTTCCGACCATTTCGTAAAAGTTGTAAATAATTTGCTGAAAAAATCAAAATCGAGTTGTGATGGAATGGAATTTTAACCTGGGACCTTCGGTCCGTGAGTCAACAATACTACCATGGGCCACAACCCGGTACAAAGGTTATTTATAGAAGTAAAAGTCGTGTGACACAAAAGTCCACAAATTTGGAATGAAGTGACCGGTTTCATTGCTTTGCAACATGCCCAGTATCATGAATGTTTAACTTTACAAAAATAGACATTGGAAAAATTGAAGAAATACTGATATTCATAAATGTGCAGAGTACTGAGTGATACACAGTGAGTGAAATGGCTACTTAAACAAGTCATATTATTCCTGTCTGCAAAACGTTTTTCCTCCATAGCCAATTCTCATGATTATTGTTGTAAATGTTTTAACAAATTGATTTAAATTGTATTCTGAATTTATTTAAAATAAAACACAGGTATAGAGATAAAAAATATTTTAATTTTTCTAATTTGATGAAGCTTTAACGTTAACAATTATGCCCAATTAGTTTTTTGACAATTTCGAAAATTTTCTTCATTTATATACAGTCAAGTTTCGTAATGAGTGTCTGGTTGTAATTTATAGTTTTTTTATTTTTTAATCGATAGAAATAATTGAGATCTTATTATTTACAAAACTATTTTAATTTTCAGACCATTTCGTAAAAGTTGTAAATAATTTGCTGAAAAAATCCAAATCGAGTTGTGATGGAATGGAATTTCAACCTGGGACCTTCGGTCCGTGAGTCAACAATACTACCATGGGCCACAACCCGGTGCAAAAGTTATTTATAGAAGTAAAAGTCGTGTGACACAAAAGTCCACAAATGTGGAATGAAGTGACCGGTTTCATTGCTTTGCAACATGCCCAGTATCATAAATGTTTAACTTTACAAAAATATACATTGGAAAAATTGAAGAAATACTGATATTCATAAATGTGCAGAGTACTGAGTGATACACAGTGTGTGAAATGGCTACTTAAACAAGCCAATTTCAGGTCAAGTCATATTATTCCTGTCTGAAAAACGTTTTTCCTCCATAGCCAATTCTCATGATTATTGTTGTAAATGTTTTAACAAATTGATTTATATTGTATTCTGAATTTATTTCAAATAAAACACTTTGTAAATTTACCACACAAGAGTTTAATATACGAGTATTATAACTCGACTAGTTTTGAGTAATCACTGTTACCCATCCTCAGGTGTAAATATAAATAAAATATTTAAATTTATTTTAACAGAGAGGGAAAACGTTTTTGAGAAGGGAATAAAGAAGTCTAGGCATTTACAGGGCTTATGATCTGTCATTGTCTGGTTTAAGTGGCCACTTTATAATGACAGGTCATAAGCCCTGTAAATGCCTAGACTTCCATATTCCCTTCTCAAAAACGTTTTCCCTCTCTGTTGAAATAAATTTATATATGAACAACTCCCTAGGGAGAAAATCCAGCCAGTCTGCAAGCATTTGGACATACTCAAACCAAACATTAATAAATAAAATAGTTTATATTTACACCTGAGGATGGGTAATACTGATTACCCGAAATTAGTCGTGTTATAATATATTTAATTCTTGTGAGGTAAATTTACAAAGTGTTTTATTTTAAATAAATTAAAAATGTTTTTTCCACAAAGTAAATGCTGAAACAATAAACAATATAATATTGTATTCTCTTTTATTATTATAGAAAAAAAAATAGTCAGCAATTCATAGCATCTTTACCGAACACTACGCAAGTATCGCGACCGGCTTTACCAGTATTTTAACATATTACAACAGAGATGATGAACATATAAGAGAAGGCAAGATAAAAGTCCAGGCATCTACAGGGCTTATGATCTGTCAATGGCTGGTTCAAGTGGCCACTTTACACACTGTGTAACATTCACCATTCTGCCCATATTTGAACATCTGTATTCCTTCAATTCCTTCATCTGCTGATGTTTGCGAAGTTAAAGAGCTAAAACCTTTGTTTATGTGAGTGAGATTCATGTGATTGAATGATTTCACCTTCATACTAGGCAACGCTTGAAATTTTTGTTTTTCAATTTTGATACTTCTTCATGGACCAGGTGGATTTATCAACAATATTTTGAGTTTGTCCAAATTTTTGCAGACAAGGACTGGATTTAACTCCCTGGGGAGCTGTTTATTTTAACATATTACATCAGAGATGATGAACATTTTAGACACACTGTGTAAAGTGGCCACTTGAACCAGCCATTGACAGGTCATAAGCCCTGTTGATGGCTGGACTTCTATATTGCCTTCTCTTAAATGATCGTCATCTATGTTGTAATATGTTAAAATAAACAGCTCCCCAGGGAGTTAAATCCAGCCCTTGTCTACAAAAATTTGGACAAACTTAAAATTTTGTTTACCAGTATTATTTCTTCGATTGAACGCGAATAAAAAAATAATAAAAATCGGTTCACTTTTGAGGGGCAGGAAACGGAACGGCGAAACGTCGATTTCGTCGATTTCAGCTGACCAAAATCAGCCCGTCAAGCAGTTGTCTTTTTTCACTGTATTAGGGAGGCATTTGCGAGAGAGTGACAGAAAGACAATGTTGAAATACTTATTCGTCAAAACTCTCACCTATCACATCTCCACTTAATATCGTAACATCCTTGTAGCTGTAAATGTTCACATGAAACGTCATTAAAACAGGAGTGGTTCTCAATAGTGCAGTGAAGTCAGCCCTCCTCCGCGGCTACCCCACTTTACTCGTCATATTAACATTGATGCAGCCATAAACGGCGGTATGAAGAACGATAAAATCAAACTTACCCCGCTTCACGGTGCTACACGATGTCAATTAACGGTTAATCGTTATCTGATTACGTCATTATTTGTCAAACGAACACACGTTGCTTAACCCCGCAATGACAGTGAGGGTAAAAAAAAAATTATGTCCGTAAAAAAAAAACGTTAAAAAAATATACTCATATATTTTATTTTATTTGATTTAATTTGGGAAATCAACAGTTCTACATATATATTTACAGTAAACAAACAGATATATATTGGTGGTCTTCCGGGCAGACGCCGCACGGTAATGAGCAATGGTATAGGGGATTTTAGAGCTGTTGATTAATGGAATTATTGACGTAATCTCTCCATAATCTATTTACTATGTAATGGGTATCGCAAATCCGTCTAACTTCTTGACTCTAGATTCTGCCTCTTTTGGGTTTCCCTGCGATTGCCTGTAGTACTTTCATCTCTGACGTTCTGAGCAGTTATTTGGTTTTTCTATTTAGTTTTTTTATTCAGTTTTTCTACTTGTTTTTTCGTATTTTTTATTTTCTCTCTATCTTTCCTCGCCTATGTTGTATATACCATGATTTGGTCTGACACACGTTTTGTATATCCGAATTATGTTTCCAATATTCATGTGTTCATTGTACTATACGACATTTCTTAGGCATCCAGATGTTTACTAACTGAGATGGATGTGTTCTCATCATCACTATGGCAGCATCATCTGCATGGCATATGATGTTAATGACCTTATCTCCCTTAGTATATTAACTACTTTTTTTTATTCTTAAAAGCGTTCTTTTAATATGCATCTATTCTGCTTGTGTAAGAAAAGGTTTTAGGCGTATATATTGTTGTTGTATATTTAGTTATAAAGGTGCTAAACTTGCTTTGTTTCTTTGTTGTTCTCAATATGTGTTATTTTATAAATGCTAATAATATTTATGTCCCGAATTGAGTTGTTGTAACTCCTGGGAATGTGATTCAATGTATTTTACTTGTAAAATACTTTGTGTTATATGATTTATAAATAAAAATAAAAATATAGTGCATAAACTCAGAACTAATAACAAATTTCCACAAAGTATACAAAGTTAGTAAAGAAAATATATTACCCATTAAATAAACACATATAAGTTTATACATAGGAAAATGTTATTTTCATGTACTCGTAAATATATTTTTCAATAATCAAAGATTTTTAAAATATTTTTTTAAGAACAGTAAGTTATTGCAAATTGGGCGGGATCAGGACAAGAATGCTTGAAGAGAGGATAAGAAGGGGAAGGGAGACGTACATATTTATTATTATAATGTTTACTAAGTTGCATAATGCATTTTTAGTGTAAATTTTAAATCTGACAGAGTGATGTTTGTGTAATCTATATCTTTATTATTTGTATTGTACACTGAAAAAGTCCTACGAAAAAAGCATTTTTAACATACGATGTTTTACTTATTGGTACATGAAACAGGTGGTACCGTCTGCAAATCCTAGCTGGCCCATGTAGTTATCATTAGTATTTATCAGTTTTAGACTCAGGGGACAGTATGACTGGAAGAAATACGTCTCTCTTATAAATTTTAAAAGGGAGTGTATCAATTTATTATTTTCAAATTGAAATACTTTAAAAATACCATATTGATTTATATTGTGTATCTTTTATTAACTTATATCTGTATTCTCAATCATTATTTTTCTAACTTTTTATAATTTTTAAGATTCTATTAATATACTTGATGAAAAAAATAAACTTTTGTTCTCTCTTCTACTGTATATGTATGTACTATATGTTATATAATCAAATATTTTTTACTAACATGTAAGATTATATTATATTTTTATTTTTCTTAATTTATTTTTGTTTTTTGTTACTTGTGTGTAAAATACACGTCCGTCTTTTTATTTTTGTATGTAAAATATGTAAAAGCCTAAAAGGCGTTTTAATAAGAATAATAAAATTACAACAGCTTGCCCACCACATACCGCATCTGAGGACACAAGTCTCCTTGGCGGTGCCCACATACACGGAAAATTTGCTCGTTGTCAAACGAGAACAGCTGCCTGAAGGAACTTTCTGAAATCTGGTAGCCTTAGCATCTCTGTGCTGAAAGAAAGTAATCCAGAAGTACACACTATGTACTTCATTAGATTGAGAAGAGAGGGAAGTGAATTCTTCACTGACTGGGATTAAATTGATTGGACATGATCAATTCGCTGAAATAATTACCAAACTTTTTAAAAGCCTCGAAATTCTTTTTAGAAGCCACCAGATCTGTATATCCAATAGGACCTATAACAGGGCCACGGATAGTAAATAAATAAAAAGATAAAATAACAACAGCAACTTCAAATAAGTCCGACTCTCGGGCATCCTAGAGTGGTTCTTGTGATCCCGCTGGACCGGAGTAATGTGACCACTGGCCTGGCCTTACCAGAGAAAAGGCGCGTGCCAAATCATCAATTCCACAAAACCGAAGCCCATCGGTTAAAGAAAAGTTACCCCTACAGAAAATCCCCGGAGAAGGCAACGGAAAACCGCTCTAGTAACACTTCCCTGGAATCCCAGGATATAACTAGGGCGAGAAACGTCCAAGCAATGGCCTAATGGATATTCGCCATAGTGATCGCCAACGTCGGGGGGTCCTGATACCTGACACAGTGCACAAAGAATAAGAAATGATTAATATTTAAATATTTTGTTGCACTATACTTAAAATTCGGACGTAAATAACAACAAAAAAGTAACCCAGGAATGGTCAAAGTAATATTGGTATAGTTTTTATGTCCCAATATGGTAGGTGCGTAGGTACAAGGGGCAAATCGTGTATAGAAGTGATTTTTCGCTGTTTACCATTATATTTGACTAACCATAATAATGTTAAATTGTTACTTTATTTACAGAAAAATAAGTAAATAATTACTATTTACTTAAAATCATTTACACCGTTTGTATTTTTATTCTAACACAAATATAAATATTAATAAAGCGCGCTCAGCGCCTGCGGTGAGCCAAGAAACTAGCCGATTATTCCAGCTTATTTTTTCATTCAAATAAGTATACTACATTTTTAATGTCTTAATCCCAGTGCGGGTTTTTCTCATAGATTAAACTTGCAGATAAGACAAATTATTTGAAGATTCTTGATTTGGAAAACAGTATTTCAAACATTGTTTCTTGAGGACTATTTTTCTTTGAGATGATACTTTTGACACAAGACCATAATTAATTTCATACGTCATATTGCTGGATATATAGCGCTCCACGCGGCCGTTTTTAGCGCTATTACTTACTAGAACAATTCGGCTAGTTGACATTTCAATTGAATATCTAATATCGACTGAATTCATAGTGGTATTTTTTATGTATTTTTTAATTAATTACATATTAAAGTAATGGACAATATATATTTATAATATAATATTTCACGAAATTACATAGTTTGAGTTGATTTCATAGATGAGAGTTGTTGTATCACACAGAACCTTAGAAAACTATCAATTTACATTATATATTACTTATATTATATTATGTACCTCCTGTGTAGGTACTAATATATGATTTTTTTTATAGCTTACCTATAAATAAAATCACCATTCGCCACTGCTAGGTACATACTGTCTTGTGGTAAGAACTTAACATGTTCATCCTTTTCCCATCCAATGGAGCATTGGGCACTTGATTTGCAAATAAATGCCATGTACTCAATCATCTGTTACATAAAAGTGGGGTGAGTCCGCCGCCTCAGGTTCCAGTCCAGGAACAATTAAATAAATTTTAGTTTTTACAACGTTCAAAATTGATCGGAACCAGCATGAACACAATCACAATACTAGAGAAAAGAACAAAATTAGACTTCCATTTAGGAAAAAGGCAAAGTCACAAAATTCAATTTTATTTAAAGCAATTAAAAAGTATTACGAAATGGAAAAAAATATTTATGAAGAAAAAAACATATCAAAATTTAAAATAATGGTTAAGACATATGTGATAAACAATTTATAAATTAAATATATTTGCAATGTTATTATTAGAACACACATAACAATATGTATGATATGTGTGCCCTTTTTTAAGATTAAAATAAAAAAATAAAAAAACAATAAATTTGTTTATTTAAACTCTTTATATACATACATATGCATAAAGGCGGGTATATTTCCTTAAGGCAATTTCTTTTTACCTACCCAAACCGTTCAATTTGGGAAAATCAGTGGTATATGTGGTATACATATTGTTGGTTTATTAATAATTTCTTTTTTATAACAAAAATTGATAAAAATATATTTTTCAAGAAGTAAAAATTAAATTTATTTGTACACTGTGCTATGAAGAGTGGAAATGGAAAGGAAAGAAAAAAATGAAAGGAAAAATTCGAATATTAAGATTTTGACATTTCAATCTTGATTTAAATGTAAAAAAAGAAATGGTATCTCTGACATTTGTGGGTAAATTGTTCCATAGTTGAACAGCTACAACTGTGTGAGAGGAAACAAAAAAAGAGCGGTGAATGGATATTAAAATGGTGTTTTTGTAACTAGAACGAAGAAATAGTTCATGTTGTGATAAAGGTTGAAAGAGCTCTCTCAGATAAACAGACAAAGTGGCATTATTTAAAATATAATGAAAAAGAAATAAAATGTGAATGTTTCTTCTATGCCCGATACTGAGCCAATGTAGTTGCGAGCGGTATTTGGTTATATGGTCGAATTAGCAAAAATTAACGATACAACGTATACAAACATTCTGCAATCATATATATATCACGTCCAGTTCTTCAGAAACTGAACTCAGGACCTCAAGAATAAAAAGCAAATCCGCCAACTAACACACAACAAAGCACACTTATCGGCACTCGAATTTTTTGTCTATGATTTTTACCCGAAAGCGGCCATAGAATTGAAAACACAAAAAAAACATGATTAAAATATACGATTCACATTATGTCTTTCAGGATTTTGATGGAAATGTCTTTAAGTTGTCTTTATGTATATTTGTCTTATATCTAGCAGTATAATATTATTTGATAGTTTGCTAAACAACAACTGGCAACTGTCTAATTGGTCAACTTTTCAAATTTTTGTAAAATTCTGTTTTTTATTTGACGTCAAGACGTTTTTTATTTTTGTGATTTGTTCAATTAATTTCCTCACACGGAAGATTCTAAATATCTCATTTTATCTGTATTGTTTCTGATTAAAAATGTTTTAGAGTTGATTTATAATGCCCGCAGCTCGTTGAAGGGTTACCTTCCGTTCGACATAAGCTAATCACCCCCCAAATCACCTGTTGGTAAATCCCTCCCTTGATCGCTTGTCAAACCAAGTGGATCATTAAACTGGCACACGTGAGATCAACAGCCTCCAATAAGCTCTGGGTACACTCATACGGGGAGAAGGCTTCATCAAATATTTTATATCAGCCATTAAAGATCGGTGCATGTCATTCTATTGCATATTAACTTCGACACATAATATTACAACGAAGATGATAAGTTTTCTGAGAGAAAAAAATATAAAATTGTAGTCATTTTGTTTCTATAATGTTTATTTTATTACCAACCGGTTTCAAAGTTACACACGCTTCCTTATAAAGGTCAAATTTAGCTATGAATATTATCCTATTTTATTATTCTAGTCTTTGTGTCATGTAGTTTACGTTTTTTGAGTTTTAATTTATTTTTTTATTTTTATTTTTATTATTTTACATATTTATTACAGCAATATACAAGTAATTATTTATACAACAAATTAATTCAGTAGTAACAGTAAGCATACATATTTTTTATTTTTGCTGTTAGTTCATCTAAACTGCCTAACTAGGGATAGCTTCCCCGTTCTAAGGCAGTAAATGATGTATTTTATAATGATATTTAAAAGTATTTACAGTTTTATCATAATGTGTGCTTTTTCAGTCTTAAAGGTAAACAATGAATATCCAGAGAAAACATAAATAATACCAAAATCTCTATATCCTAAGTCCCAAGTCATTACTATTAAAACAAGCAACCAGCTTACGTCCTTCTACATCGGACAACAAATTCTCTCTCTCCCTCCGACCAATATGGATTAAGAATGCAGTCAACACCTTCCTCAGCCTCGCAATCCCACCACATTTCCACGAAACTGGGATAAGGTTATATACCCTCGGGCCTATATAATATTGCTGCCTTTGAGCTAAAAAAGTATTGACTCCTCTCTGTAGAATCAGATCCTTATTGGAGTGTCTAGTATTATGAACATTACAAACCCTTGCGTATTTTTCCCTGTTGAGATGTGTGACCGCTACTGACCTCAATATATACTGTTGACGAATATCCAGCACTTGAAATTCTTTGAAGAGCGAATCACTCGGGTATCGGTATGTTTTTTTTAATATAACTCTTAACACTGATTTTTGAGCTATAGCTGCTGAAGCCATAGTCGTTTTAGTGCAGCTTCCCCAGCCAATCAGACCATACGTTAGTATTGAATTATGTTCTATATTTATTCATGTACAAATACATAAATATATCAATTGTTACTGAACGGCGTGACTGCAGTTCATCAGTAATTGCTGATAACCAAGACCGTATAGATTCTATAACATGTCAAAAATGTATACAACACCTACATATATTTTTATCAGTAGAATAACGACGGACTTAAAAAATATTAATACCATCAAATCTCTTTAGTACTCACTGGTTCGATCCCGTCTAGAATATGCTTCTCCAATTTGGTCTCGATTCTATAGGAACAATATTAATCATATCGTGTGTGTCCAAAACTGTTTTCTAAGAAATGTGGCATGGTAACTTGGATTGCAAAGGAATAATTATTCCTATTAGAGATATCTCACAACCTGCCTTCATTGGTGAAACGTGGAACAAAGATAAGGACCTTATTTGCATTTTAAAAATACTTAATGCCACAAGTGATGTCCCATCTTTGTTGCGATCAATTTCTTTTCATGTTCCCAACCATGTCACCGGAAGTCAACATTTGCTTTTTATCAAATCTTCTTATAGAAATTTTAGTTTTTATGTCCCAATGTCCAAAATGTGTAGATTAGTCAATCCGTCACACAACTGGGAATTCTTTGGGATAGGTCCTCTGGCTTTTTGTCGATCTCTTCGCCACCCAAAAAATGTGGGATGAAGTTGGATTGGCATGTTTAGGCTCGAAGCCTAATATGTTGATCGTGTTCATGAACATACTATAAACCATTATTTTATTGCCCTCGTTTGTCTTTGACACATAGTTTATGTCATTTTCGTTCAGTTTCTTGTAGATATGTTTCTTTATATAACTGTTGTTATTGATTGAAATCGTATAAATATAATAAATAACTAAATAAAATTACATGAAAAATACATAAATGATCCAAAACAAATATGTATACAAAACACAAAACTCAACAAAAAAAATCACGTTCTAAAATCCAGATTCTCAGCATACATTTCTCTTTTAACCTGACATGTTGATATATTTTTTTGTATTTTTAATGGGATCTTTTTATAGATTTTCAGTAAAGTGTAAATTGATTTTCTTTTCTCGTTTTATTAATAAATTTTGTTTTAACCAGACCATCTACGTTAGAAACTGAGTAGATATTTCCACATGCTACAATTAACTTTTGTATTCAGATACAAAGGCATGCTAAGAAACCAGCTTGCACCATAAAAAAACCTTAATGGACAGAATATTCATTGATTTATATAAAAATAATATTGGAACATCGTGTCACCGATGGAGTCTGCATATTTTTTTTTTAAAACAACTATTTGATCATTGAATTTTGTGAATTTTGAACAAGGTTTACGTTTAAACTCCATAAAGTTATAGCGTATCTTATAATTGTAAATAAATAAATAAAAAAAACTGAATTTGCAAACTATCTGATAAAAAGTGATTATTATTTAATACAGGTACAGGGCTGAAGGTTCTACATGTTGACAACAAAACCTTATTTTTATATTCCTTAGCAATTTTAAAAATTAAAAAGGAATAAATAATTACAATCAAATTAATTATTTTTGCTATAGCCAACTCCTGTTTAATTTTAGTAATCCAAATGATCGAGTGTTAACCCCCCACCCTCTAACCCCATACAACATACCATAAATACAAAATACTACATGACACAAAGACTTTATTATTTAAATAAGATTTGTCATTTTTTAATCTATAGCTTTTTTATTATTTTGATAGTAAGGCTAGTTAAATAATAGAAAAGATTGATGCATTTTGCAGAAAAATTAAACAAATATACGAATATCGTCATTGATAACTCATCCAACCACCCTACTTCCCAAAACCATTCCGTATTTCATTCAATGTTGCATCGTTTAATAAATGTTCGTCTTTCTAAACTTAACTTCGAAAATAAATTAAATTTCATTAAACAATTGCTAAATTTAATGGATATACAATTAATTTAATGAATACTCTATTAAATAGAAAATTAAAGAAAAAATAAATCAAACATTATTTATATCCTGTCAATAGTATTTGTAATAATATTAATAATGATAATAAATGGAAAAGAATTATTTATGTAAATAGCTACTTTATCCACTAATGAATCCAATTTTTTGCCAGATAATATCAAACTTGTTTTTAATACAAATAACAATATTGGTAAATTATTGCTTATTAATTAGGATAAAAATAACAATATTTTGAGTTTGTCCAAATTTTTGTAGACAAGGACTGGATTCAACTCTTTGGGGAGCTGTTTATATTAACATTTTACAACAGAAATGAAGAACATTAAAATGAAGGTAATATAGAAGTCTAGGCATCTACAGGGCTTATGACCTGTCAGTAGCTGGTTTAAGTGGCCACTTTACACACTGTGTAACATTCACCATTCTGCCTATATTTGAACATCTATATTCCTTCAATTCTTTCATCTGTTGATGTTTGTAAAGTTAAACAGCTGAAACCCTTTATTTATGCGGGTGAGATTCATCCAGTTGAATTATTTCACCCACATACTAGGCAACGCCTGAAAATATTATTTTTTCAATTTCATTTCCCTTTTCAATTCCCTTGTTTACAAAAATTTGGACAAACTCAAAATATTGTTGATAAATTACCTGATCTATGAAGAAGTATAGAACATAGCCTAGACTTCTATATTACTTTCTCTTAAATGTTCTTCATCTCTGTTGTAAAATGTTAACAAAGACTTGATTTATTACTTCCATATGTATTAGATTTAGTTTTTAGTGAACGCTTAAAATTATAAAAAATTATAATATTTATTACCAAATTAAACCTTTATAAAGAAGCGTCCATAGCTTCAAAACGGGTAAGTGAAAAAAATGTGAAGTGTTTAGAAAAAAAGTCTATTAATTTCATATTTTTACTACATTACTATGACCACAAAATATGTGTTTCAAATATTAAAAAAAAATAGGCATTTTTTTAATGAAAACTTTTGTTCGCTCATATTCATTTTTTGTTCCTGGACTGGCACATTAAGCGTAAAACCGATCACGTTATCTTTAATAAATCAAAAATGATCAAGAAACGTTTCAATTAAAACACTAATGTTATGCACTGGAAGCTGATAGGAAAATGATCAGTTTTATTATACCTTTCATTATAGTAACGTGGCAGAATGACAATACCCAAAATAAGCCTTCATTGCAAGTTGCCAAACTCACAATGAAAAAGGCAATGGTTGCAATATACTTTGGTCAAATTTAAATTGCAGTTTATGAGATTAAACCTTTATAGTATAACTCAAGATTTAAAAAAAAGAAGTATTTAAAGGCGATACTGATAAGAAAACGAAAGAGACACATGCATGTAACATGAGACACATGCATGTAACATGATCACTGTTGTTGTATGAACGCAGCTCCTTATGAAACATAGGGTCTGGAAGTGTGTGAAAATAACGATTTTACAATCAGAACTCTATTTTATATTCGCCCTGAGAATCACAATATTAAATAAACGAAGATTTTAATTGATGATATGTAATTACATATTTATCAAATACCCCACTTGTAAACGACAAATAATACAAACGATTTAGTTCGATACGATATTGTTGACTTGACTACAGTTTACACCAATCCTCTATTTACGGATTTAATAACAATGTTTGCACCCTTCACATGTCATTACCAATTGATTCCTACTCGCAGCCCTGTCTGTTTATTGACAGCTGTTTTCATATGACGTGTTAACACCCCTTATCAACTGTCACCCTTTGTTACCATGTGTTATGCATGGGAAAAGTGTCATACATCAAAATCAAGCAAATGCTATTAATTTTTAAATGACTTATTTTTATTTTAAAAATGTAGAGCTACTTAGTTTTAATCACTTATTATTTTTTTTAATACCGTCTGGTTTCAAAGCTACACAAGCATCAAGGTATAAAAAACTAATATTTTGAGTTTTTTTACTGACATTTCTTGGTGGAACTGCATTTCACTATTATTTATATATTTATTATAATTTTTTTATAAGTGACCGGGTTTCATCGTGACCGCCATCGTCAGACTGGTGGGAGACTGAACAAATTTCTATATTGTATACAAGTGCAATCAGGGGTTGTTAATCATTATTTTATGTAATTATGGAAATAAAAGAGTTCAAAATAAAATTATTTAAGCATAAGGTAATAACAATTGTAAAAATGAAAAAGAACTCGAAAAATTGATATACGAAGTTAATACAGCTTTCCTGAAAAAGGCTTGAAAATGAACGCTTCAACAACTAAAGTAATGAGTGATGCAAACCAATCATGTAACATTTTAGGAAATGGACAAAAATCATTGAAAAGGTTGACTGTTGTATGTACTTAGGACACGAATTTAAGCTTGGAAAAGATAATCAAGAGGTAGAACTAGAATAAAGGCGAGGTTTAGCATGGGCTGCCTTTGATAAGCTATTATTTATCCTAAAATCTCCGAAGTATTTACATTACTTAAAGAAGAAACTTTTCGATGCTTGTGTTCTCCCTGTACTGACATATGGCTGTGAAACTTTTGTGTTCAAGAAAAAAAAAATTCACAAATTATCAGTGACACAGAGAGCCATGGAAAGGAGAATGCTGGGTATTTCGTTGAGAGACAGAAAAACCAATACATGGATAAGAGCGAGAACAGAGGTCACTGCTGTGGTCTATAGGGCTGCCAACCAGAAATGGAGCTGGGTTTGTCATATAGCCAGAATCACAGACTCTAGATGGACCAAAAAAGTCCTGGAATCGCGACCCAGAACGGGTAGAAGAAGTGTCGGCAGGCCTCAGACAAGGTGGTCTGATGACATAAGACGAGTTGCAGGAAGTGGTTGGATACGGTTGGCTCAGGATAGGGAATTATGGAGACTATAGGGGGAGGCCTATGTTCACCATTGGACAAGAGACGGCTGATGATGATGATGATGAATAACAATTATGTGAATATAAGTTTTGTTTGAATGTATATAATAAAAACTGGTGTAAATTATACAATTTTATGAAGTTTCATAATGAAAATGTATTTGAATTTCATGTATTTAAATTTAATTAAGACTATCACAAGGGCCAATGGTTGGTAGTTCCATCGATAACTATGTCCCCGGGCCTGAGGTAATTGAGTGATTCTCTGAAAGCAAAATACCCGCCAGTTGTAGCAAAATTCCCGCAAACGATGTCGGTGATAAGGAAACCCGGACACTGGTAAAAAATTATAAATAAAAGTGGAATAAAACTATATTCGTATTTATATGAGTATAATATCGAAATATATTTTGATGATAATTCATTGCCATGTGCCCCAGTAGTGCGGATAGAGAAATGACTATTTTTGACTTGTGTCACTTTCGCTATGCGTTCACGATATGTGATGGTGTTACGGCGTTATTAACCCGTGGGGGGGATTTCAGTGAACACGTTTTCAGTTGATTCAACTGATTAAAAATCCTGAAATGAAACGTTTTTCAATTCAGTCAAATGGCGTGATGCCGTTATTCAATTTCAATTATATTTTGAGAGAATTCAAAAAATCTGAAAACAAACAATGGACAATATTTTTACCTTTTTAAATAAATGTTCTTTTGTTTTATAATTATGTTGATTAAAGCTCTGAATTACTAGATTAAAATATTTATAATCCTTTAACTTTAGTATAACTCAATGTAAATACTCAATATTATTGATGTTTAATAAGTTTATGTAGTTTACGATTTTTCCGTGTCCAGGCGGATGAAGAATACAGTTCTCGGTAAAAATATGACCATATGTTTTCGACTCAATTCGATGGATGTGTAGTAATGGTAAACGCGTTTGCCTACCAATCTTGTGGTCCTGGGTTCGATCCCTAGCAGGATGGAAGTGAAAATTGATATTAAAGGTTTTTTTATAAACCCTTACGAATAACATTCATTTGACAAAATAATTTTTATTTTTTAAATTAATATTCTATTGTTAATGATAATATTTTTAACAAGTTTTAGAAAAGATTTTTTTTTAAAAAAAGGGTGAGATGATGAAACGTATAGATACAAAAATGTATCCTGAGAAAAAAAATGTTTGCCTGAAAAAACAAAAAAAATGTGTTATTTTTACCAGCGTGGTTTTTATATTAGAATATTTTATAGTCCTTGGACTGGCACCTGAAGCGAAAGACTGATTATCTTACCTTTATGTAAAAAAATAATAATCAAGACACGCTTCGGTTGGTGTGCCAATGTAGTGTCCTATGCACCATAAGGTGCGGAAAGGGGATGACAATGATAAAATATTATTTAAAACAAGGGAATATTTATGTTATATTAAATGATTCGCAAAATTTGAGTCATCGTATGAGAAGACTAGGAACTAGGAATGTTTTGTTTTTTTACGTGTATTTTAAAAGCTGTACCTATTATTCATTATAATTAAAAAGGTAAGTTCTTGAGTTGGAAAAAGACTTTCACATATTGGAAAAACCACTTATAAATGTACACACAATAAATAAAAATAAAAGCAAACCAGCTTTTTACGACAGTTCTTCAGCCAATTTGTCAGTTAATAACAAAGACAAAAACGATTCGTTTCCCAACTCAGGAACTTATCTTATTAATTGTAATGATTGCGAAAATACATGTTACGTAAGTCAAACAGGTAAAACTAAAAAAAAAACGGTAAAAACGGTTAAAAAAAAAAAAACACGCATAAAAACACTGGAAATAACTCAAAATACCTCATTTTTATTGAACTGTTTTATTTTATTTTATTTGTTCTTTTAAAATTTATATCTGACTTTTTTACATAAATAATAATGTTCCCTAGTCAAATTTGGCTTATTGTCTTATTGAAATATGAAAAGGGGGTGTTTCTTTACCATCGAGCATCATTAACTTAAATTATTAAGATTTTGATTGTTTTCCATATAGAAAGGTATCAATTATGCAATCCTGGTCTAATAATAAAAATAACTCAAATTCTGCCAATCTAAACAATCCTTTGATTTAAAAAAAATATATACATTTATATATATTGTGCAAGCATTTGGACATACTTAAACATTGTTGAATTCATATTTTCCCTAAAAAATTTTGATATGTATTTATATAAATGAGTGAACACGGCTAAAATGCGATCTCATAGACGAATGACTGGAAAATCAATGTATGATGGGGTTACGAATGATGAAATCAGGCGAGAGGGTAAATCTGAGTCAAGTATAATAGATAAGATTAAGAAAGGATCTCTGAGATAGTTTGGTCACATAGAACGAATGGACGACGAAAGAATGGTAAAACAAGTATATATGCAAAAATGAACGGTAACGTGAGACGAGAACGACCAAGGAAGACGTGGCATGATCAGATAAACCAAAATCTTAAGTCTGGTCATGTCGAAAGCAGACAGAACCGAAGGGATGTATGACAATATGCGAAAATTCTTACCCATTAGTACTAAATGCACCCTTGTACAAGCATTACTACTACCCATTCTAGATTACGCTGATGTTTCCATGACTGATTTAAGCTGCGAGCGACTCGATAAGCTTGAACGACTTCAGAATACATGCATAAGGTACATTTTTGGTCTTAGGAAATATGACCACATTTCTGACTATCGTAGGCAACTGAAATGGCTCAAAATTAGACAGCGGAGAGACTATCACTCCCTCTCACTTCTGTTCAATGTACTTCATAGTCCTGACGCTCCTATATACCTGTGTGAAAAATTTCAACGCTTATCAGTTCATGGTTTACCTCTTCGTTCTCATTCTCAAGGCACTCTCTTAATACCCATACACAATTCCTCTTTCTTCTCTAACTCATATAGTGTCCATGCGGCTCGACTGTGGAATCATCTCCCATCCACCATCAAAGATGTTACTACATTATCTCTGTTTAAATCACGTCTTAAGAAATATCTCCTTTCTCTTCCTTAATCTCTCCTCCTTTCCTTTTTCCTCTTTCCTCTTTCCTCTTTTTTCCTTTTTCCCATTGAGTAATAGTTTCGATTTAAGGTAATTTATAAACAAATACGTTTATTTCTATTTTTATATATCTTTAAATTTTTAATCTTTTTTTTCTATTGAATATGTTCTGTAACTTGAATTATAAAAATAAAACTTTTATTTTATTGGTTGGTTGGAAGAAATTGCCATTTGGCAATAAGCCCGCCAATGTACAAATAATCATTATGTACAAAAAGTTAAATAAAAAAAAAAAAAAAATAAAATAAATGTGGAAGAAGCTAGGAATGTATGGCAAGATAGACGTGTGTGGCGGTCCACTCTCTCTGCCACTCTCGCTGTGGTTGTTGTAGTATTTATATATATATATATATATATATATATGTATATAAAGTGGATTCTATTAACTTTGTTTTTTTTTTAGTTTAAATGTGACTAAAATAAATAAATAGTATTGTAATAAATGACGAACTTGCTTCATGGTTAATTTTTTTGGGCAGTATATTTTACAAGAAAAGATGCTTAAGTGGCAGTTAAACTGCATTTTCACTGCATCTATTAGCAGACCCTTTGAAGATCACGCATGATGGATTATCTCCCCAGAGATGTGATGATGTACCATAACCTATAAACCGAATCTCCTTTTTAACCTTACGATTGCAGCGCCGTAGACGCTATGTCGGACGGGTAATTAACTGCCTACCAATAAAAGTCAAACTGCGACTTCCTTAAGAAATTATGTATTTATTTTGAATGATTTAAGAGGCAATGAAATTTCGAGTAAGGCTAATTTCAGAAGTTGTCTGTTATGATGAAAACTCTCGTAACATTTCAAATGTCATCATGTATCATTTTTATTTTTATTGGACCAAAATAACATGACAAATAATATATTTAACCAGTTGAAATTGACAACATATTATTAGGACAGGATATTATGAAGACATCATTCTCTCCATTTTTTTTAAATTTAGGTTTATTGCCGAAATTAAAAAAAAATCTTAAGGTATATGAATTTTAAACTAAGAATCAATCATGAATTTTTAAATTACAATTTTTTACTAAAAAACATGAAATTTGTTCAAACTTAACGATAAATGAAAAATTAAAGACCTTTTAAATTTATTCATAATTGTAAATTCAATATGGGATTGCCCTGAACTATTATCTCTCATCAACTTCAGGGTGCCAGGAAGAATGACTAGGCAGGTGCCACCGTTTTGTAACGACAATTTACGGACAGTGTAAACTTGTAATGCCGTATTAAGCAGACTTCATGAACTCGGCAATAGTTATTACTCACGTATCCGATATATTTAGTGTAGGGTATTGTTCCTATAGAACAAATCTTTTGAAATTTCATAATATATACAATTTTTGGTTCACTTTGCCCAGCTGTTTGAAACTTGTTCTTGTTAAATTACCTTAAAATATTTTATTATTTTATTTGTTTTTTACATTTATTATTGAGTTGTTTAATCTTTCTATTGAATATGTTTTATAATTATTTGGTTAATTTTTTTAAAAATCTTGTATAATTTTAAGGCTTATTTTTTTTTATAAATCTTGGGTAAAAGGAAATTTATGTTTTTAAAAAATATTTATTTTAAGCCAAATATGATAGTATTATAATTTTTTGTAAATGACGGATTTGCCGTTTATGTTGATAAAATAAAATGAATAAATAAATAAAAATCCGACGTTTATTTGCTTAAAATAAAAGTAAATACACGCAATACAAAATAAAATAAGTATTAGACATTGAATTAAATACATATTATAGTCTTTATTCAAAAAAATAAATATATTTAAATACACAATACAAAAATTTTCATTTTTTATCAAGACAATGATTGTGAAAATTGGTTCCTTTTTTAAAAAGTTTTTAAATTTATTCAGATGAAAAATATTAGTATTCAATGTTCTTATTCTTAGACGAAGGGGTCAGTGCTATGCAAGCTCCTGACGTCGCTTCGACATGTGAAGTTATATTGTGACGGATCCCCGTAAACAGTTTTCGCCCCCTAGCCCAGGTCTATAAAGAGCCTGGCTACTGTGTGGAAGACGAAAATTTACATTTGACTTAATGTTTGCTCCAAGCCCAGATCCGTAAAGCATCGAGCTATTAGGGAGCGGGCGAGGTCTTTAACATCCTCAGGTTTAACCAGTGGTCCCCAGAGGATGAGGCTCCTTTTATGATGTAAGCAAAGCATCACATTCACATAAAATGTGTATGGGTGTTTCTTCATCTGCACTGCAGAATCTACATCTTAAAGTTTCGGAAACGTTCATTCTAGGAAGGCGTTTGTTCAATCTGAAGTGTCCTGTAAGGGCTCTAGTGATAACCCTCACTTGATTACACCTAGATACAAGATTACAACATAATACAATTTTGAAACACATATTTACATTAACGTTTCCCATTATGTAAAATAATAAAACCTCTTAGCCCCTCCATTTTTCACCCCCCCCCCACACATTCTGTGACATATTCCTAAATATTATTAACCTAATGTTAGTGCATATTTCGACATGGTGGTGTTTGAATCCCCTTTAACTCTGCATGTAATTTATGTGTTTTTCATAAATACTATGTATTTTTTGGTAATGGTAAAAGTGAAAGTGTATTTTAATATTTGCATGTTGATAGAGTGAGTGTCTTGGCGAAGAGACGGGTACGTCTCGAAACCGGTAGATATAAAAAGTCGGTGAGTGCTTAAATACGAATATTTACTCACATTCATTAAATTTGAACAGAAATAAGAATTGCAATTAAATTCTAGAAACATTTTTGGTGCTCATAAATGCAATCAAAGTAACAAAAAAATCATTAAATAAAAATAAAAAATACTCGTAAAAAAAATACTAAAATTTTATAAGCGCAATAAAATGAAGAGCCAAAATTATGTAAAAAAAACATAAAAGAAAGAAAAAAAATATTTTTAAGATGTGTTTTTTGGATAATTTTACTGATTTGAAAGATGTCAATCCGCTAAGTGTTTATGTTCAGCTGCCTGACTGCTTTTCTTATCGTCATGACAAGAGGCAGGTTGATTCTCATCATCATACCCTTGTGAGCACCTGATCGTACATGAAGAACTGCGTTGCTTCACTAAATGCAGCATATTCAGATCATATGTTACAAAAATATGAAATCAGTCTTACGCTTCAGGTGCTAGTCTAGGAACAGTAAAGAGTTAAAACACCCGCAAAACCAATATGTCTCGTCGACCCTCGGGGAATGGAACCCGGGATCTTAGGCACTGTAGGCAAACACGCTGCCTACTACACCACTACACGATGTATTTAATCGACGATCCCCACGTATACTATGGAATCTGCATTTTACAAAGTTAACAGGAGAGCAAAAACAAATCTTGATATTTGTTTAAGACGCTATCAGATACTGTTCAATAAGGAAATATCAAATACTACAAATACCGATAAAAATATACGAAATAAATTTAGAATAATTAATTGTATTTTCAAAATCAATATGGGTATTGTAGAGACATGTTTTCATACATTAATGAAATAAAAGAAATTCCGCACGTTAATAAATATCCCAGCACATTTTGCAGCTACAGAGCGCATGGATGGTAAAAAATCTAGCTAACATTTACACTTTTTTGTAATTGTCAAAGAAATTTAGTGTATTAATGAAATATAAAAGTAAATAATATTAACATAACGGACGGATATTACAGCACGTCCTGCAGCTTCTAAGCACATAGACACTTAGAATTGTAGACCCCATTTACAAAATTAAGGTATTTTATAGTTGATAACTTTACATACAGCGCTCTTGAGGTGATATCCACAAAAAATGGTGGTACATAAATTACCCAACGATATACATTTACATAAATATGTATGTACGCGTATATATGCATATAGGTATTTGAATTTGTGTATGCATATAAAGATTATACTTTAATCTAAGAAATATCTATTTTAATGTAATTATAATACACAGAGAAATTAGCTTGATGAATAAAATAAAAAAAATAATAAAATTCAACCAACAATGTCATACATATGAAACAAGGGATAAAAAAAATATAAAATTACCAACGAGAAAAACAGCAGAATTTAAAAACTCATTGTACAAGGGATTGAAGCTGTACAATAAGATACCTGAAGAAATAAAAGAGATAGAAAAAATAAAAATATTTCAAATTAATTTGAAAAAATATGTTTTTGAGAAATTTTGATAAAAAAATTGGAGTATTATTTAAAGTTTATAACAGTTCTTAAGATGTTATGAACTAGCTTAATAAAGCATAAATAAATATATTATGTATACACTCCATAAATTCATACATATACTCAGGCACAAATGCTGATTATTCCTTCTATTGACATGTCAATCTTTAAGTATTTGATGGCCTTGAATTAAAAAGGAAAAAAAATATATAAAAAAAACATCAAAATATTCCTTATTATTAAAGGGCAACAAAATATACCATATAAAAGTGTTCATATCTTTAGTTTGAATCCAGGATAGTGCGTGTTTTTTAAAAGGAAAATTTTGCAAGATTGGGATCAATGAAATATCAGTAAAAAAATCATTTAAAATTGTTGGGCCTATAAAATATGCATGTCTCTGTGCAACCCTCGTTTTACAATGTGGTATTTCTAACACACGTTTTCTTCTTTGACTTGATCTATTTGAATTACTTGTTAATACATTTTGGTTCTTAAATATATATTTTAAACATTGAAAACAATATTTTTGTCTTGTATCTAAAAGTTTAGCTTCTTGAAACAATTGGAAAGAAGGAAAAGTGCGATTTTTATGAAGAATTATTTTCAAGATTTTTAATTGTTTTGTAATAACAACGCAGCGCGAATATAATACTGTTAAAATAAAAAATACAGTTATGTTTGTATATAAAACCACATATTAAATTATTTATCGTACATAAGTACTAAGTACCCCAGCTTTGAAAAGAAATAAGAAGCGCCATAAAAGAAAATCGCATCATCTATTTGAGCATCCAAAATCATAAGATAGTACAGTCATAACAATATTTAGTATTTAGCGCTCCACCCTGTTTATGGACCGTCCATAGGAAAGACCGATACATTTCTCGCAAAATCTTAGTCCATTTCTTAGTGATTTTACCTACAGGACGAAGAAAGTTTTGCTCATCATATATCTTTGGTGGCGGACATAAGACATGATGTCTGTACTTTTGGTCATTTTACGATTTATTTGAGAAAATATTGATTACGATAATTTATTATCTACACTCAATATGTCAACTCTTTGTAAAGGAAGAATTATAAATGATTTATTAAATTTATATAAAATAGCAAATGGCGTATTGGACGTTTCGGAATTAACTAGTGTTATCAGCATAAAAGTACCTGTTCGAAATACTCGGCAGCTAAAGTTATTTTTTGAATCTCCTGGCAGTCACAATTATTATTACAATTCACCAATACTTAGACTACACCGGCTAGGTAACGAGTATGGTGAAGTTGATATATTTCGTCTGTCTTTATGTAATTGTAGGTTAAGTATTCAAAAGGTTAAAAGTTCATCTGGATAAAATATTTTAATATAGTTCTTTATATACTTTTTTTTCTTCTCATGTTTCTTTATAATAATGTTTATGCCTATAAGTATGTATATGTATATGCATATATGTGTACATATAAATATATATATTTATAAATATACATTTATGTATACGAGGATGTGTTTGTATGCATGTGCATGAGTATGTACGTGTGTTTGTTTTTATATATGAATTTATTAAATATCTTTCTATATATACCCATATACCTATGTTGGTACTTTTCCTTATTTTTACTTGTTATTTTATATTTGAGTTTTTTTTATGTTTTCCTTAGTTTTAACTACATATCCATACTTATGTTTCACTGCTGCACTTAAATGTATTTCTAAGAAATGTAAAAGCCCGTAGGGCGTGTAAATTAATAATTAAAATATATAAATAAATAAATAAAATATTCCTAATTTGGCACTTGTGCTGGGAGAAATTTTTCCTAGAAGTTGGCAACACCGACTGGTAGGGGGGGGTCTCCTGAACACAACCAGCACCGGCGGCCTTCGTAAGTACCAAAACTTGCCTCGTAGTGTTCGTTTCTGTAAAAGATGTCAATAAGATGTCAATCCCGCCATGTGCAAGGTGCGCGCTGTCATAAAGTTCCTTCTCGCGGAAGAAAAAACTTCGACTGAAATTATTGAACGTATCAAAACTGTTTATGTGACTCCCCATTGTGATTGGTGATGACACATGGGCGGCTAATTACACCCCTGGGAACAAAAGACGTCCGGTGGCGGCACACTAGTTCCCTATCTGCCAAAAAATTCAAAACCTCAATATCGGCCTAAAAAATCATGGAATCCGCATTTTAGGACTAAAAAGAGATTATTTTGATTGATTGTTTGCCTCTGGGGGAGGATTACTGCAGCACTATCCTGTGAGACCCTACAAAAGCTCAAAAGAGCAGTTTGTAAAAAAAGGAAGGGAATGTTGACAAAGGGAGTATGTTTGTTGCACGACAACGCCCGCCCGCACACGGCATACGCCACCGAGGCGCATTTAAACTCGTTTGGTTGGGATATTCTGACCACCTTGCATACTCCCTTGAATTAGCGCCTTCAGATTTTCATCTTTTCACCTTCCTGAAGACTCACATGGGTGGAAAAACAAATCTAACCGATGAGGAGGTGAAACAAGAGGTCTTTAAGTGGATGAAAGAGATGGCGGGAGAGTTCTATGAGGAAGGCATCAAAAAGCTTGTGCCACGACTTACAAGCTGCATAGTCAGCCTCCGTGGTGTAGTGGTCAAGACGCTTGATTCACGCACGGAAGGTTCCGGGTTCAATTCCCGGTAAGAACACAAAAGTTAAAAATGTGATTTTTCTCAAGCCTGGGTGCTCTGTGATGTAATTCACCACTGTAATAAGGCCTCCTGGCCTGTTGTGGTGCAAAAAAAAAATATATTAAAAAAAATTAAATGTAAAAATGTAGAATGGAACTACGGTGACTACGTGGAAAAATAAGTTATATAAATATACAATGTACTGTAATTTTTTCAATTTTTTTTGTGAGGTGCCACAATTCGTATCCGTTGAAGAAAATAGGTGTTACGAAAGAAAATAGGCGGCATTTGGTTTTCAGTGAGTAAATACGTACCAATACCAGTCTAAGAACAATAAAATATTGAAGTGAAAACACTTTCTCCGGATACCCAAAAACTGATGTGAAAACCATGGGGTTTTTTCTTGACATATCTTGGATATTTTAATGTTTTTTTTCACATTTTTGTCTGTGGATCGAGATTAGTAAAAACAAATCATATAACTTATTATTTTGTCTACGGGCTTGGCTTTCTTTCATCCTGTATGTTATTTCTTCCAATAAATACCCGGGAGGAAACCTTATTACCACATTTTACCCCCTGAGTATCAAAAAGCAACCCCAATATACCCTTGTTTCCTTTAGCTACTTATTTTCTCTTTGGTCATCGAATGCCGTTCACGCCCCCTCCCCTTTCTTTCCAATAAATAAGATTATTCTTGGACCATTCCAAGTACTAGGACAGAAACGCGCCTAAGTGGTTTTAGGAAGCAGAAAGAAATGTGACATTGGATAATGTATGAAAAATGTGCAATGAAAGAACACAGACAAGTTTTGTATGATTCACGCTCATACATAGTTAAGTTCCTTCAACTTTAGATTCACGCTCCTTAATAGTTAAGTCCATAGTTAGTTAAATATCTCTTCTTTTACCTCTAATTTTAGATACTATGTATTTTGAAATTGTAATGTATGTTTCCTGAATAAAAGAAAAAAAAATCAAAAAAATATGTATTTTTTTCGGTTTCAGTTCAGGAGACAGTAAAACATATTTTTTTATTATTTTGTTCATTTTATATGCCGTGTAAATTTGTACTTATCTCTTTTTTAGATTCATCATAAATTCAGATCTTTTCCATGTTAGGATTACCAGTTTTAGACTTTTCAAACATAAATTTCCTTATACCCAATATTTATATTCAAAAAATTAAACCTAAAAATAATACAAGATTTATATTTATAAAATCAACCTAAAAAATATACAGCATATTCAGTGGAAAGTTTAAATAATAAAACATTCTACAGTAATACAATAAGAAAATCATAAGTACCGTTTTATACAGCTGGGCAAAGTAAACCAAAAACTGTGTATATTATAAAATGCATGAATAAATAAATATAATTACCATTAACCATCTATGAAAAAGTTCAAAAGGTTTGTTCTATAGGAACAATACCCCACACTAAATATATCAGACACGTGGGAATAACTATTGCCGAGTTCATGAAGTCTGTTTAATACGGCATTACAAGTATACACTGTCCGTGAATTGTTGCTACAAAACCTGTCTAGTCATTCTTTCAGGCACTCTGAAGTTGATGAGAGATAATAGTTTAGGGCAATCTCATATTGAATTTACAATTTTGAATAAATTTAAAAGGTCTATAATTTTTCTTCTAGCATTTAGTTTTAACAAATTTAATGTTTTTGGTAACAAATCGTAATTTAAAAAATCATGACTGATTTTGAGTTTAAAATTTGTAAGAATTTTTTTTGAACTTTTTCAAGAAAAATTTGGTGACAGTTGTAGTAAGGAGTCCATATTGTAGAGTAATACTCTAACTGGCTTTTCACTAATAAAGTATACATCAACTTCAAAGTGCCTATGTTTTTGAATTCCTTAGTCACACGTAACATGAAGCCTAATATTTTTAGAGATTTACTAGTAATATTATTTATGGGCCTAATAAAGGATAATTTGATCAAAAACGATACCGAGGTCGCGGACCTCAGAATATTGTTTATATGGACTTTAGTAATGCATTTTAATAAATAAATAAAAATATACAAAGTAAACCAATATTTCAAAACAACTTTGCTTAGAACGCATCAATCACTTTAATCTATTTTTCAACTCTTGTGTGGCTGTGATGTCTCACTAGTTGACATAGGACACAAGACGTGATATATCTCTCTTATTTTTTTAAATAATGGATTCGTATTTTTCGTAATCTTCAAATGGACATTTTCAAACCCGATTCGGAAAGTGAAATTTGTATAACTATGCTAAATGTTATTACAAAAAAATATTTATCCTTGCTCCGCGAAGAATGAATGTCCACTAATTTAGCAACACATCTATACGGATACCTTATACAAGAGAGAACACGAAGATAGAAGTCATAACAAGGAAGACAGAGACGCTGTTCTGCGGCGGGTGTTGTCTAAAACAGATTCAGTCTTCAGTCGGTTGATGACAGTGATAAGGGACGCACGCGCGTAACATGAGCGACGTATTTGTGTTTTTTAATTTATTTTGCTGTAACAGAGCTAAATTATATGCTTATTTGGATAAATTATGGAAAAGGAATTATTAAACAGAATGTTTCTATGTAAGTTTTTTTTTCAAATGTCTGAACTTTAGAATATTCCGTCTTTTTCTATTGGTAACACGATGTTACATCACCGCGCGCAAAAGGATTATTAACCACAGTCTTTTAAGAGTTAAACGCAAACTAGAATGAATTATTTTTAGTCAAAAACAAGACCAGAATTCTGGTTGTCTGGGGAACTGGTAAAAAGACAGACAACAAAATACTAACAACTTACAACAGGGATGAAGAACATTTTAGAAAAGGGAATACGGAATTCTAGGCATTTAGAGGGGTTCTGACCTGTCATTGGCTGGTTTAAGCGTCCACTTTACACACTGTGCACATATGCATAGTGTGTTAAGTGAATCAAACCCGAGACTTCTTGCATGGCAGGCAAACGCGCCGACCACTACACCACGAGGCCGACGGAAAGCACAATGAATAATGAAAAGCACACGATGACTATCAGACGAGATATAACACGCATTGATATTATATTGCCTTATAGTATATTTATAATTTAAACCTAAGTGCATGGCCACAGTGGCGAGCGTTTTGCGTAGCGGTCACTTTGGACGCTGCAGTTGTTACCATATGTTTGTAAAATGCTCATTACCATGGCCAAGCACGGGCACTACACTTGTTACCACGTATTTGAGTTTGGCGCGCCCGCGCCACGTCGAAAACGCTCTCCACTATGGCCAAGCGATGAGAAAATTATTATTTAAAATTATTCTTTTTTTTTTTTTAAATAGCTTAAAATCGTAATTTAGCATGTGAATTATGTGATAAAATTTTGTGGTTATACCCTGTTGGATACTTTTACCCTCTTATATAAGATGTACATTAACGCAATAGGGGATTATTCTCTGGTTTTCTTTTTGCTTTCATTTCTCTTTATGGCATTACGAGTCCTGATTATTATTTTCTTTTTTCAGATCAAAGTCTACTCGTGGAAAAAGATTAGCTTAAGACAGAATAAATAAATGACTGCACCGGTAGATTTGATATTAAATATTTTCATAAGAAAATACAAGGTAAAATGTGTAATTATTATTGATGCAAAAACTCATATTTACAAAAAAGTTCCTAATGAAAAATACTTGGTACACTTCCACTTATTTTTTTGGACCAATTAACGCTTTCACCCTCTAAAATAATAAGAGAACAAACGCAGTAAACTCCGGTAACAACTGTCGTCAAGCGGAGGCGATACTGTTATATACAGCGGATGCCTCCTGAGAGCTTGAACCACGCTTGCCTACTTTACAAGGCATCAGGTTCTCCACGTCATGGACGTCCATTGCTGACTTTCCGTCGGCAATTTATGTCAGAACTTCGGGACTTATTTATCCTGACTTGGGAGGACGCAAAGAAGTCGGTAGCCAATAAAGATGCATGGAGGCGGACATGGAATTAGGGTGATGAAGCATTGTTGGGGAAAAATGTTTTTTTCATTTATATAAACATACAATTAAAATGTTATTCCGCCTTTAGATTTCGGTAGATAATTTCACTCTTCTCGAGAAGTAAATGATACATTTAATTTCCATCCACCTACTCTTCTCATACTCTATTTGAAACAACACATTTACTAACTGTCAGACAACTTTATGTTAGGGAAGTCCTTACTAATTTCTGGTCTTCAATAAAAAATAGAACACAACAAAATATTAAAACAAGATATGTCTAAGTAGAACTGCCTTTTTTCAGAGGCATTTTGCAGTATTGGGCCCTAGGTTTTTTAACATGTTGGACCCTGGCATAAAGGCGTCTATCAGTTACAATGTTTATAAGAAGAAGGTAAGCAAGTGGATAAGGGGTAGACCTTTTTACATCCTGTAATTATTTTAATGACTAAAAATTGCGTTGCTTTTAATTGCCAAATATCTCCTTATTTTTTTATGTTTATTTTATTTTTGCTTTTTATGTTTATTAATACTAGTATTTACAGGTTTGTTTAATTTTCTAATTACAACTAGTATATTCTGAAATTTATTTTTGTTCTTCAATTTTCAATTATTAAGGATATATTTTCAAATTTATATTTATGCTTCAATTTTTATTATTATCGGTATGTTTTCTAATTTAAAATAATAAAGTCTCATTTCTTTTCTATTAGTGGCATATTTTCTTGTTTATTTTTATGATTCAATTTTTATTATTATTACCTGCATTTTTTCTAATGTTATTATTATTTTTTGAATTTATTCAGCATCATTTGAAAAAATAAAAAAAAAACATGTAAAAAAGAAGGTCCTTCCTAAACACAGGAATTTCCTAGCTTGTCGGGACCTGAAACAAAGAAACTCTGTACATTTTAAAACTGGAAAATACATAAATAAATAAATAAATAAAATAAATTTATATCGTGATTGATTATACTCGATAGAGAACCTTTATCACAGATGTACGGTTACAAATACATAAGTCGTACCTATCAGGGCAGGATGTGAAAGTCAGTGGCTCGGAACTACACTGGTATCGATGCGCCATCTATACAAGATGACAAGAAGAATAATATCTTCAGCAACAGAACAAGACTAAAGTCTGCTGCGAATATCGTGGCAAAATCAACACAAACAAACAGACAACTTAAACCAATACAAACTAAATCCGCTTTCGGACAGAGGGATTTTAAATATTTTGCAATTAAAATATATAACCTACTTCCACTGTCCATTAAAACAATTAGTAAAAAGAAAAATTTCAAAGTGGATAGTAAAGCTGGGTAGAAGTAAAACGCATTGACTCATTCGCTCAAACCAATTTTGAATCAACTTCTCCACAAATGTTTAGTTTATTTTATGTTTTTGTTCTTTTGTTGCGAATCAACATACATAGTTTTTTTTTAATATTTTGCATACCGTTTATGACAAAAATATATGATACATACCCTAACAGTTAATGGAGTATCGTATTTCGATCAATTTGTTTCATGAAGGCAAGTTGATCAAACGAATAATAATGAAAAAAAAGAACTGAAGAAATATCTTCTAGATACTTTATAGTGCCTTTTTATAAATAAATCTGTAAAATATAAATAAAATAAATGTAATATAAACCTGTCATAAAAAAAAATTAAAAATGTGTCCCACCGAAAAGTCTTTAGACTTAGTGGGTAACGAATTCTGATATGTATTTGTTAATTATAAAATAAACGCTGCTCTGCAGCACTGAAACTGAATGAATGTTAAAAATAAACTAATTAATCTTTTTGAAATTTTAGAAATAAAAAAGCGGTAAAACAGAACTTAGACATAATTAATAATCAATTAAACTTAAGTCATAGTCCCATTTTTAATATTTTTCCTATAAAATCGAACTCTACACTGAATGCAATTACCCCCTTCCCTTCCCTTCCCCCACCTTAAACACAATTACCCCCTCCCACATCCTTATCGACACCCACTAATTTGTTCACTGTTTCTTTTATGTATGTTTAGTTATAAAAATACCATGAAGAAGGTAACAGTTGGTTACCGAAACTAGTTGGTAAAAATAAAGTGAGTGTATCAAAAAACAAAGTACAAGTTTTATTTCTCCAAATTTAATTTAAAATGATATACAAAGTTATTGCAGAAAATATTAAAAATACAATTGTATATCCATTAAATTTAGCAATTGTGTAATGAAATTTAATTTTATTTTCGAAGTTTAGTTTAGAAAAACGAACATTTATTAAACGATGCAACATTGAATGGAATACGGAATGGTTTTGGGAAGAAGGGTGGTTGGATGAGTTATCAATGACGATATTCGTATATTTGTTTAATTTTTCTGCAAAATGCATCAATCTTTTCTATTATTTAACTAGCCTTACTATCAAAACAATAAAAAAGCTATGGATTAAAAAATGACAAATCTAATTTTACAACACACTTAAACTTGCTTAACCATACTTTTGGCAGCAAAAACAATATTAAATTACTACATTTTGAAAACAAAGGGAAAAAATAACATTAATTGAATCATTAAAAATTAATCATTAAGAATTAAACTTAATGCAGTTATAATTAACCAGCAATTGGAATAATTGAACTCTCCTTTACATAAACCATTAATTTATTATTTATTATATTTTGTCATTTGTCTATAGGTTTGTAAACTTCCCTGTCAAAAATCAATTGTGATAACTTTATCTGTTAAAATGTGTATTTCCTACTTTGTTGTATTTCGCCATGTGATCTTTTCCCACCTTTAAATAATAAAAGCTTAATCCCAATTTCGGTCCAAAAACTCCCAAAAATGAACTGTTTAGCAAACTAGTTGTAAATATTAATGTTTCTGTCCCTTGTTAAAATACTTATTTGATCTTATCTCCAAAATATGTTAAGAATATTATAAAAACTGTAAATTTTGTAAACAATTCACCAGTCTTGAAGACGCCTACTTAGGCGAAAGCGCTCGTTGGTCAAAATAATAAAAAGTAAAACTAAACCAAGAAGTTTCATTGATAATTTAATTTATAATTTTATCCTTATCATTAATAAAAAAAGCGATTATTAACTAAAACGACTGTATATTTTCATAGAGCGAGCAATCTTTAAATCTATTTTACTGCTGATTTCATTAAATTTGCACCAAAAATGAAATATTTGAATAAATTTAATTGATTTGAAAATTAAATAATTAATTTCATTAATTTTTAATTCATTTTTAATTTGTTTGATTAATTTTAGAGTACCTGCTGTCAACACTAGGAGTACTTTATTGTTTCATTGCTCCAGTACTTCTTCCAACCAACAAAACAATTCATTGATACCGAGACTGCATAGGTTAGGTAACACTTATGGAACGGCTGCAGACATTCCATCTTATAAGTCCACAATATCAAGTTTATTTGTAGCTGCTCGTCAAACTATTATTGACAATTAAATTTCATAAATTAAAAAAAATACTTACTTGTTTATTTTTATTACTTTATACTAGTTTTTCTTTTTTTACTATTATATCAAATTGCACTGTAGTATTGGCAAATACGCATTTCATAGAAACATATTTTTGTTTCTTATTTTTTCGTGATTGTTTGTTTATTAATTTAACAAAAAAATGTCTTTCTTGCTTACAGTAACACTTTATTCATTGTTTGCTTTACAGAATTTATTTCATAAGCTTATATCTTTGCATTTTTTGTTTATATGCTTACTGTTTTTTCTTGCATACCTTTGTTATTATTGTTTTTACTTTGTAAAACTTTTTATAATATCCTTTTTACTAATTTCACATTTTTTTTCCTGTATATTCTGTTTATTATTTAGTATGTTAGCATGTATTTCATTTTTATTTTTTGTAAATGCCTTTTGGGCGTTAATGAACAAAATAAATAAATAAATCATAAGAAAGCAAATAAAAATTCCATTATGAAGAAATATTTTTTACCTATTTTTTTAATGCCATGATTTTGTTTGGCAAGTATACTTGAGAAACGAAACGGAAATGCTATGACCACGGATTAGCTGGAGGTGTAACTGAAGCGAAATTAGCATACAATACTGCGCAGGTATTCACGATTGACTGGCTTAACACTTGAACCTCCGATTAAACACATACATTGCTAAAAAGGAGTTTTTTTTTTTAATTCCTTTTTTTTTAAAGTACGAAGTGTGAAAAATATAATAAAAAATTTAGAGAAATGAAAACTATTTTTTTTTAAATACGTCTTTTTTTATATGGCACCAAAAATTATCTGCAATACCTTCTTGAAAATTTAAAACGCTTATAAGTTCCAACCAATTATCAGTTCTTCTTTAAAAGGCCGTTTATATGGGAAAAAATCAATAGATATAATGACATTGTCATGTCCCAGCTCCGTGGACAGCATCGACAGCGCAGGATCGAACGCGAGGACAATGTGAAAATTCGGCAGCAGTTCATACTAAAGCGCCGCGAAAGTGAATACACGACGGCTGAAGTATTTATTACTAGTGAGTTTACAGAAATATTTTTTATTTTAACTCTCAAAAGACTGTGAAAAATAATCCCTTTGCGTGCGGAGATGTAACATCGTGTTACCACTTGCAAAAGTAAAAGTTCAGACATTTGAAAAAAAAATCATGGAGACATTCTGATTAATAATTCCATTTCTATAATTTATGAGAATAAACATAAAATATAGCCCTGTTATAGCAAAATAAATTTAAAATCACAAATATGCCGCTCATGTTACGCGCGTGCGTCCCCCGTCACTGCCATCAACTTACAGAAGGCTTAATCTGTTTTAGAGAATACCCGCCGCAGAACAGCGCCTCTATCTTGCTTGTTATTACATTACATTCATTCTTCGCGTGGCAAGGATAAATATTTTTTGTATTAACATCCAGCATAGTTATACAATTTTACTTTCGAAATCGGATGTAAAAATGTCCATTAAAAGTTTCTAAAATATACGAATTCATCGTTTAAAAATAAGAAAGATATATCAAGTCTTGGGTTGTATGTCGACAAGTGTGAAATCACAGCCACCCAAGAGTAAAACCAAGATGCATTGGAATTGTAAAAGGACCAACAAAATAATTAAAAGGATTTTTTCTGCCGCCGTTTTCGGCAGTTTTTTTATGGGAGCGACACGTTCACTTTCATGTCAAGCGAATCTCTATTGTCACATGGTCTAATCCATGCGCGTTCACACGGGGATAATGCGGCCGCTGCGCGCTGGCGGCCACGCGCGATAGTAGGGGTAATTATTGTCCCGCGGGAATAGCCTGTCCGTCTACCTCGATGGCGATGTCTCGGGATATTTTTTTTCCCTACAAATTGCTGTTTACACGTGGACAATGGTCAAGTCCTGGAATAAAACAATATTATATTGTCTACTTGTAAACGGCCTTAACTTATATAGTGTCCATGCGGCTAGACGGCGGAGCCATCTCCTATCAACCATCAAAAATGAAACCTTTTCTTATTGATTTGTTGAACGAAATTTCCATCCGGCAATGAGACCGCCAATGTACAACAATGTACAAATATAAGTAAACAAAAAGTTAAATTAAATATCATTATTCTATTTTCAGCACCATGTGGAGCATAGAGCACTAAATTTGCGGACAAACCAAATGTGGCTTATTTGGATCATCAGTTGATCATGATGGTAAGCCAATCAGTTTTGCGCCTCAGGCCCGTCTAGGAACAGCGAAATATTGTAGTTTAAACAACTTCAAGAAGATATGCGGTGCCAGTCCTTTTTTATGAATAAGTTGTTAAACATTGTCTCTTTCTCGCAAATGCCTTCTCGATACTGTGCAAAAAAGACAACTGCATTTCGGAATGAGAATTTTTTTACAAAATGGACGGTTTGTTGACCGGTTTTTTGCACCTCAAAACTGAACCGATTTTTTTCTTTTTTTTCAAAAAGAGTCTTCAAATTAAATAATTTGTGTCGGTACTGTTTCTATTTTAAAAAATAATTTAACGTATTTGTTTGCCGTACGTCCGAAGACTGCAGATAAAACTGGGCGCTTTCATGGGTTTTTGGATGGTTCTAGCTCCCTTAAGAAACAATTTATAAAAAAAGCAAAAATATAGGGAATGGTAAATATCTACAGTACGTAAAAAACACTGTTCTAGTACCATAATCCAAGGAGAAAATACGCAACGAGATGAAACGCCAGACGGCGTTTCCTTTTAACAATCAAAAATTTTAGTCCATCCTTCAAGGAATCAGACCCAGGGTCCCGATTACAATGAGACGTTAACAATTATCTTCAATTTGATCTACAAAGTAAAATTAAGTTTACTTTATTAAAAACAGAATATGCATACAATGTTTTCTTCTTAACATGTTCAATTATAGTCAACCGACGCAAATACTTTAAATTCTCTTGCAAATATACTCATTTTCGTACAAAAATATCGGCTTTTCTTTATAGATAGTCGAAGATAACTCTATTAACTTCAGATTGTAGTCGGAGCCCAGGACCTCAAGAATGGTAGGCGAATGATCTAACCGTTACAGAAAGATTTTTAACTGAACACAGCCAGTGAGTTGAAAACTTTAATTTAAATTAAATCTTAATTAAAATAATAAATAAATTAAAAGTTTATTTTTTTGATAAATAACGTTAAAAGCAAATATTAATTTATAATAAACAATTTAATCATTTAAATTCAGCATCAGGTGCATTTATTTAATAATCTAATTTACTCTGATAAGAAGTGCATTGTAGCTATGGTGTTGCCAGTGAATTAATTAAAAAACCGACACCATGTGACGTGTGAAATGTATTTTAACAATATGGTAATCTTATTTCATGGTCCAACGAATCGCAGACTTAGAAAATCTTAAGAATTATTCTTGTTCTGGTTCATGGCCAGGCTGCGATTCTCAAATCAAATTAAATGTAATTTACAATCAATACTAGCTTTTACCCGCGGCTTTGTTCGTATGGTATCAGGGAGAAATTAGTGAATCAAATGGTTATATCGTTTAACAATAACGATTTTTCCGATAAATGAGTTTTGTCGATATTACATAATTAGGTATAATATTTTCCGCATAAAAAGTACCCTGTATTTATCGACTTTCCGCTAGTCAATGGTGTAGCATCGTTTTTCTGTTTTAATATTGACATTTTCAACTCGAGTCTCTGAGAATTCAAATCATCTCTCCATAAATATTTTACGATGTATTACACTTATATTATTTTATTTTATTTGGGAAATCAACAGTTCTACATACATATTTATAGTAAACAAAGAGATATAGTGTAAAAACTCAGAACTAATAACAGATTTCCACATAGTATACAAAGTTAGTAAATAAAATATATTACATATCAAATAAAAACATATAATTTATACATATAAAAATGTTATTTTCATGTTCTCAATAATTAAATATTTTTTTTATATTCATTTTAAGAACATTAAGTTACTGAAAATTGGGCGGGATTAGGACAAGAATGCTTGAAGAGAGGATAAGGAGGGGAAGGGAGATGTACATATTTATTATTATAATGTCTACTAAGTTACATAATGCATTTTTAGTGTAAATTTTAAATCTGACAGAGTGATGTTTGTGTAATCTATATTTGTAAATGAATCTTATGTTAACGAACTACAGTTAAATTATTTTAGGTACATCTATTTAACTGACTCTTTTAAATAATTTATATTCTATCTTATATTTTTATTTTTCTTATTAAACACGGTTTTTCAGGGCCATACCGCGAAACTGTAAATGGAGTTATACTAAAACGAGTTGAGGAATTTGTGTATCTGGGAAGTATGTTCACTGGAGATGGAATGACTGAGAAAGATATTGAAAGGAGGGTGAGTGCCGGGAACAGAGTGAACGGTGCACTTAAATCGACCTTGGCAAATAAATGCTTGTCACAAGAGGCAAAATTGGCAGTTCACAACGGAGTTCTGGGCCCGTCCCTGATGTATGGGAGCGAAGTATGGACTTGGAAAAACAGGGATAAAAGTAGGCTGAATGCTGTCGAAATGCGATCTCTCAGGCGAATGTGTGGTAAAACTATGTACGATAGATGCACAAATGTTGAGATCCGTACATTATGTAAGGCTGAGACAAGCATTATCCGCAAAATAAAGAAAGGAGCTCTGCGCTGGTTTGGACATGTAGAACGAATAGACAGCGAGAGAACGGCTAAGAATATTTACAATGCGAATATTGATGGATGCAGAAATAGAGGAAAACCGAGAAAGACATGGCATGACCAAATCCAACAAATACTTAAAGATGGACATGTCAAAAGTCGGAATAATCGGCGCGCGTGCATGAGAAGATGTATAAATGTAGAGGAAGCGAGATCTGTATGCAAATATATAGTGTTGTGGCGTTCTATCCTCTCTGCCTACCCTTACGGGGAAACGGCGTGATGGTTTGTTTGTTTGTTTGAATATCGATTTTACTTTATACCGTCTCTAAATGTAGCGATAAAGCATTAAGGCCCCGGACGTGTGTATAAACACAGTCATAAGACTCGATCTAAGGTCAAAACCTAAATAACAAAATTGACTGGGTTACTTTATAAGTTACCCTTGAAGTACAGTGGTTGGCGCATTTGCTTTCGATGTTTGAGGATTTGGGTTCGATTCCTGGCATAGTTGATTTGAAATATTTGTTATACACTGCAATCTTTCTCTTACCCTGATTGTTCGGACCAACTCTCAACTAAATCTTTACATACCTACATATCCTTCCCGTTTCCTAGCGCACTCCAAGTAACAATTATTCTACGCGTGAGTGCCGGTAACAACATTAAACGGCTGTACTAATCTAACATCAACCGAGTGAAGAACTTAACAAATCATTTATCAAGCGAGCTGTGCCAGCGTCCATTGGGACAGCCAGATTCCAACATACGTCACGCTTCATCATCAGCAGGTTAGTGAAATTCCGCAACCTTCCTTCCCTAACAAGAGAGTTGACCATCTAAATATTTATCATCCTAAGACGAAGTATTCTTCACACCTCGTTCATTCCTCAATACTGGTCATGTTAGGATCTGTTTTGGGGTTTTTTTTAAATTTTTATTTATTTATTGGGGATATCAAAAATATATTAAATAAAATATACAAAGAATAAAACCAATGACAGATATCCACAGAAATGCATTAAATACACGTACAATACATACTAGTGTGTTTGTGTGAGTGTAAGTGAGTGAGAGGGTGGGTGAGTGGGTGTTATATTGGAATGAGGGTGGACATGCGTGTAAATATTGCACAAGTGTCAAGTGTCGAAAATATGAATATATATAAAATATTAATAATTAGCGATAAAATAACATAAAATAAAATAAGATAAAATAAGTCATAAAAAGGTCATAAGCCCTGTAGATGCCTAGAATTCTATATTACCTTCTCTTAAATGTTCTTCATCTCTGTTGTAATATGTTAATATGAACAGCTCCCCAGGGAGTTGAATCCAGTCCTTGTCTACAAAAATTTGGACAAACTCAAAATATTGCTAATTTATTAAAATGAACAGCCACAAATGTAGTGCTTTAAATATAACATTTATAAAATAAACTTGTCTTTATAGGTACTGGCGGTGACCTGAAGCGTATGACTAATCATCTTACCTTAGTGTGACAAAAAATTATCAAGATACACTGCGGTAAGTGTACCGATGCAGTGCGCTAGCCTACCGTGCGACCAGTCCGATAGCACTATCAGGTGCGAAAAGAGATTTATAATGCAATCTATAGTCTCTGTGGTGATGGTGAAGGTGACGGTGTGTTTTAGTATATTTAAATTAATGCATCGAGCGTCCTGACGAAGAGACGGTGCATCCTAAAAATTAAAAGACATTTGGGTGGATCAAAATATGAATGGATTTATAAAGTTGGAGTATTTTCTATGGGTAGATAAAACAGATTTCTTTGTTGTGCGTTAGTGACAGAATAGTAGCTTTTTTAATTTTCTTCATGGACGACAATACTACTATTGATTAGAGATCAAAATTTGAAACCTTTTAGAATATTAGTGAATCAAGTCCATTTTGACAGCTCGTTCACTATCAGAGGTTATCTGGTCTCCATATTGATGTTCATATCAAGAATATTGAATCAGTTCAACATCGATTTTTGAAAAAGATACGCTGAGAAACATCAGACAAAACTTACTCTTTCATACCGATTACCATAGAACTAATTATGGTTATCAATCCCGTATGCCCAGAATTCTTAGGTCTTCTAACAAACATTCAAGTCTTGATTTCTTTGATAACAAGTTGTCTTCTTTCAAACGATCACTTGTCTCAAATTCAGATACAAACACCTCTCTCCCACTTCCACTCCCACCAAGTCTACTATAAACCATTGAGTCTTTCAATATAATTATTATCTTTATAATAATATTCTATGAATAAATGTGTCCGTAAAAATGCCCATTGGGCGTATATATACATATATAAAATAAATAAATATAAAGTTAGTGAGTTAACTATATTTTACTAGATTTTTTAATTTAATTTGAAAAACATGTTTTTTAGGTGGGGACAGGAGAGATAGAATATGAATTGAGAATGGAATGTTAATGAGGTCGGATAGGAAATCAGGATGACAAGAATTTATGGGGAATCCAAAAAAAAATTTTTTATCCCTATTAATAAATTTAATTAATTTAAAAAAAAAATATCCTTATTAATAAATTTCATAAACGATGCATGTTTTTTAAAAAATTCTATACATATCTACTTTTACACATCTAGTAAATGTTATCACTGTAACTCTCCAAAAAAGAGACTAACTCTTGTGCTTGGAGAGTGACTTACACCGTTGTCGTTGTTTATTTATAAGAGTTTAAGAGTACATGAGAAAAAAAAAACATAGGATATATAAAGGAACATGGTTTAAATCTTCCTTCTCCGGACATGGATTCTGAACAGGTGAGAACCATTACAGCAGTGCCCAATGCGCATTCTGCATACAGAGGATGTCTCAAACTTGTTAAAAATCACTTTTAATGCTTCAAATGTATATGATTCTTATTTTAAAACATTGTTACAACAAACAAAGAGCTTAATCATTTGTTATTTACAATAGAAACAAGAAAACCCACGGCCTTTGAATGATTCCAGATAAACGCAACATACTACAACTTATTTCCTGATCTAAAACTAAGTTTTATGTGTACTGTTTATGCAAAGCTTATTTAACTGTCGTTTCTCAAACATTTGAAAATAAAGTAATGAAAGCATAATGAAAGTAGTAATTTATTGTGTATGCAAATAATTGGTAAAATTCCATATTTAATTTGGTAATGTATCCAAAATAAAACAAGTTTATTGGATTGTAATTCTACTTTATTTTTTATAAAATATACAAAGGGTATATTGTGACGCGTTTCGTCTTGTTGGGACATTTTCAAACAAACTAACTTAAATATTTACAAAGTTTCCTTATATACTAAAAATAATTGCTATTTTATGTTTGTGGATTTCTATACAAGCCGAAATAAGTAGAGTAATTAAAATTCAATTAGGGTATACTGAGTATATTAGTCACAATATACCCTTTGTATATTTTATAAAAAATAAAGTAGAATTACAATCCGATAAACTTGTTTTATTTTGGATACATTACCAAATTGAAAGTGGTAATTTTTTAACAATGTATTGAGTATGTCCAAATGTTTGCAGACTGCCTGAATTTCCTCTATAGGGAATTATTTAGATCAAATTTTGTTGCAATAGAGAGGAAAAACATTTTTAAGAAGTGAACATAGAAGTCTAAGCATTTACAGGGTTTACGACCTGTTATTGGCTGGTATAAGTGGCCACTTCACACACTGTGTAATATTCCTCATTCTGCCTATGTTGAACATCCACGTATCTTCAACTCTTACGTCTTTTTAAAAGTACGAGTAATAGAGCTGAAACCTTTATCATGTGGGTGAAATGCATCCAGCTGAAGCAGTTCACCTACTAAGCAACGCATTAAAACATTTTATTATTTTATTTTGATTTCCAATGTATATACTTCTTATTTTACTAGTTAGCTAATTAAACAATGTTTTGAGAATGTTTAGATGTTATTCAATATTTATATATAACCACTTACCGACTTTTTTATGTCTACCGGTTTCGAGACATGCCGCATCTTCGTCAGAACACCAATTAAACCTTTTAATGAGCAACCCTTACATGCACTGATTAGGTTATAAAAATACTTAATGTTGTGGGAGAAACTGATTAAAAAAGAGGGATGGGATGAAGCGAGTGGCGTAATTTTAGTAGGTATTGAGTGACTATTATAATGGAACATCGAATAAAAAAGGCTATATTGAAAGGTTTTTTGATTATTGATTAAAGAAACATTACTTTTTAAACCTTTCCTAATATGAAATATTTTCCTATTATTTTGAAAAGTTACATTGCAAATCCTGTATCTTATCTTATTAAAGTCATTATTTAATGATTAGGTTATTTGCGAATTCGAAAAAATTGTTTTGTGAAGACACCTCATCGTTCTTTAACCCGAATATAAAGATTTCTTGTTATTCTTCTAACTAAAACTGAAGGTAAACTATTTTAACTATTTCTCCCACAATGTAAAATATTTTCATATCTCAATCAGAAAGGGTTGCCTATTAAAATGCATGTCGTGATGGTTTTATATTTTTGTGCATCAACTATAGTGAATGTGTATAGTGGGTTTTGCATGTTATTATTTTTATTTTTTATTTTTTTTAAAGGAATAACCTGCTAAGCCTCTATTTTGAGGCTTGTCAGCAGGTGGGATGGAGGGGATTAGGAAGGAGGTGATGAAAAATACATCACAACACCCAGACCAATTGAGAAAAAAATCTTTCTTGGATTTTTTTCTTGCAACTGGCGGGAATCGAACCCGCGACGCCAGTTTCACAGTTGACCGTCTAACTAACTGCGCCACGGCGCTTGTCAGAAATTTTTGGTTTAATTGGTATCCTAATGAAGAAACGTGTACGTCTCGAAACCGGTAGGCATAGAAAAGTCGGTATGTGGTTGTATATTTACAAATATTAAATAAAATTTAGTAAAATGATGACCACAAAGTTCTTAAAATGTTAATGGTATATTTATTTTTCAATTGAATCGACCAGGACACCACAAAGTAAAGAAGATACCTTGTATGGGCAGTCATGTATTTAAATTCATTCCTTATTCTTCTATTCAATCAGTTCAGATTTCTGATACCCTTAGAATATTTTCTTTAAACGACCAGGGAAGCATGAAGCCCAGAAGACACCTTATACCGCGTATTGTTCCACCTGTTACAGCAGATAGTGGTTTGAAGTCAACGGAAACGGAAGACAAAAGGCGAGAGCTACAAATAGGATCAAATAACAGACAATTTGATTTTTACGCGGGAATAAAAGGATCACTTTGGCGTGACGCAAGTTTGTTCAGAACACTGACTGCCGGAAATGCGCATGTGCGATTAAATAATTCAATTAAAATATGCATGCTGATTTATAAACATTGAATAAATTGAAAAAGTACACTAACTCTCCGATTTTATTTTTTGCATAATAAATAAAAAAAATTGTATTGAGTTTTTGTTATCTAATAGGGGAGTATCTTGTTTTTTTTTAATATTTTCAAAGTTATAAAGGTATACGAAATACTGTCCAGTAAAATAAAAAATATTTTTAAATTTGAAATTTTGAATTCCCGCAAAAACGGTCATTGCATTTGCCACGCCACCCTAATCCGTCAAAATTCATGTTTATTTTAGATTTTGTTCCTGACCTTTCAATTTTTTTAGAACATCGTCATGAATCTTGACGTCACAATTTACATAAAAACATGTCGCGTTTTTCTAGTGACACTTAAAAAAAAACGCCAACTGGCCTTTGACTTTGATGTTTTAATTTATTTATGTACGTTTATATTATAAATATTATTTTTCATTTTTTAAATATTGGATTTTTTTATGTATTTGCATTTTTTCGTAGTAAAGCAACAAAGTAAATAGAATGTAGCAATTTTAACACATAAAATAATTAAGTGGGTGAATAAAATAAAACAATAAATTTAACCAACAATGTCATACATATGATACAAGGGATAAAAAAAAGATAATATTACAAATGGGAATAAAAACGGAATCTCAAATCTCATTTTACAAGGAATTGAAGCTGTACAGTAAATTACCTGAAGAAATAAAAGATGGAAATATTTCAAATTAATTTGAAAATATACGATTGAGAAATTTTGATAAAAAGGTTGTAATGTTATTGAAAGTTTATATTAGTTCTTAAGATGTTATGAACTTACTTAATACAGCATAAATAAATAAATATGTCTTTAGATTATAAGAAATAGAGGAGTGCTCCGAGTACCGACCCTTGAGGTACTCCAGCAGACACCATCGATTAGTGAGCATTATTTATTTCAGTCAGACCCTTTAAACACCTCAAATTATAATTATACAACAATATGTTTATCGTAAATGTCTCACTGTTGCTGTGGGCTAACGATACATCTCAATTGTTTTGACTATTTCCTCTATAAACAGCAAACAAAAAAATATAAAACCTGTTTCTTTGTGCGATACTGTGTAATTGAAGATGTTTGGTACTCGAAGCGTATAATACTGAATATTTCTGTATAGACACGAGACATCACATAATCTCGCTATCATGTTACAAATACAATACAGGTGTACGTGTATTGAATGGGTAAGCAAGATCCGGAACGATTGAGAATAAAATGAATGCGACTTGACGCTACAATATTTATTAAATAATGAACTTGATATAGTAAATAAAGGCCAAATGATATGGTGGACAAGTGAAACGATCCTTCATGTCTCCTTTCCACAAACTCTTAGCCCACCCCTCTCCTACCCAACCCATTCCATTGTCCGCTTCGTTCGGTCAAATGCGTTTCTAATTTATTTTTTTGTTTTAAAATAAATATTCATTAAACAAGTATGTACCACCTGAATTAAGCAGAACATCTACAATTTTTATTTATTTCTTTTATTTTTATTTTCTTTTATTTAGGAAACATACAGTACAGTTACAAAGTTTTATATTTTACACAGTTAGACTTAACTCTAATGGACCAGTGAAGTTTCCATATTATAAAGTAATTATATGTAAGGTTATTTATGGTAGTACAAAAAAGAGAAGGAAAAAAAATAAAAAAAGGAAGTTGTTTAAAAATGAACATTTAATTAAATAAAGTTTTTTTAAAGTTTGTAGTTTGTGGTTTGTGGTTAGTATTTACAAATGGAAATAATATTAAAAATGAAGAAAATTTGTAAAAGTAATTAAAGGTTAAGAATTGAAATAAAGAATGAAAAACATGCTCAGATGTAAAAATAAAATAAAATAGTAATAACATTTTTAAAACAATATTTTATTGTCAAAATTCTCGAACGGTAGCTCAATATAACTAACCAAATTTTAGATTACAGAATACCGGGAATGAATATGCATCATATTTTGATATATTTTGTGCATCAACTATGGTAAATGTGTATAGTGGGTTTTGCAGGTTATTATTATTTTTATTTTTTTTAAGGAATAACCCGCTAACTAACTACTCTGCCTAACTTAAAAAATAAAGTGTCCAACATATTCTTTTGAAAAAAAAACAACTTCAGGAGATCGGGTTAGAATAATTATAATTTGATTGATTAAAGTATTCTGTTATTTTATAATTACTTTGAAATATGTATGTATTTTAAATAATTTTAAAAATGTATAGTACGAGTATATTAATATATCATACTCGATTTTTTTTTCAAGCACTCTTTAAACTACATACATGTTAATGGCAGAAATAGCGCATTCAATAAAATAAATGTTAATAAATTTGAGAAGGATATTTTTTAAGTGCATCATAAAAATTGTTCCTCTGAAGTTTCACGGTATGGCCCTGAAAAACTGCTTATAAAACATTTACACATGCATGCAATCTAATTGTACTGCTACCCATATTCGAAGGTGGACATCGTTATTTCTTTGCTCAGGGACATAATTATAATATTATATAACAAGTAAGAAATATTAACATATTACAACAGAGATGAAATAACGTTTTAGAGAAGGTCATATAGAAGTCTAGGCATCTACAGGGCTTATAACCTGTCATTGGCTGGTTTAAGTGGCCATTTTACACACTGTGTAACATTCACAATTTTGCCTACATTTAAAAGTCTTTATCTATTCAATTCTTTCATCTCTTAATGTTTGTAAAGTTAAAGAGCTGAAACCTTTATTTATGCGGATGAGATTCGTGTAATTGAATTATTTCACTTACGTACTAGGCAACTCCTGAAAATTTTAATTTTCAAATTGCATAATTCTTCATGTCATCATCTCTGTTGTAATATGTTTATATTCACAGCACCCCAGGAGTTGAATCCAGTCTTTGTCTACAAAAATTTGGACAAACCCAAAATATTGTTGAAGTTAAAAAAAATATAATTAACTGTCAATATTCCTCTCTTTAAAACAATATTTGGTCAAAGTTGCAACGATTTTTTATTTTTTCGCCAAACTGTTTAATATGCTTTCGCATTAAATTAAGTTTACAGATAACTAAAAATATTCTAAAAAATAAATCCAATTCTGGTATGTTAACGAAAGGGTGGACTATAATGGAAAAACAAATATCATTCAGTTTTGTTATAGTTTGGGAATATTTAAAAAAAGGATAGGAACATGGAATGGACACCTACCTTTGATATGATGTGAATGTTCTTCAATTTCAGGCACTGAGTGAAGAAATGCACTATGAAATGTAAAGATGTTTATAACGACGCGCGACGATTCAAGAACTTTTATGAAATGTGATGTTATGTCAAAAATGATGTTTTGTTTTGTTCTAAATCCAAATCTTCGAATTTTGAATTTCTTCTAAAATGATGTTAGGTAGGTACCATAAGGGTGGGTCAAGGGAAGGATGGAAAAAATTTAATTGGCCGGGAAAAACGTAGATAAATGCTGTTACTTAACATAAGCATATGAGCATAAAAAAACGAAACAAATATTTGAACGACATGTGAATAATGTAAATTAAATTTTGAACACTGTACAGTTTTCCTTAGAACAAGTTTTCACCGGGGACATAAAATATACAACATATTTTCAATTTCTCTTATTTATATATTAATTTAGAATATATTATATAAGTACTGTAAATAACTAAAACTATTATTATGGAATTCAGAACTACTTTAATAAAAAAGTTTGAAAAATACAATGTGGAAGAAAGTATAAATATATTATGTGGCAGCCATGAATACAAAATTTTAAATGTAAATATACGTAGTTTAAAAAGGAATTTCAATGAACTTGTTATATTTCTCCAAAGAATAGAATTAAAAATAGACATTATAGTCTTAACAGAATGCTGGCTTAAATTTTTTTTTTGACAGAAATACGTCAAAGGATGTTCTACAAAAAATAATAAAAATCTTTACAGAATTTCCAGTACTAGACATAAGGCAAATAAACATAAATACAATTTTTAGACACTTTCATCAAAAACCTGACAGACCTAATGACGGACAACAAATTTACGACACTAGGCAAAGACAAAAAACAATACTTCTGCTCCCAAAGAAAAAAACCAATTACGAACAAAGGCACTATAGTTTTCTGGCCCCAAAGCTATGCAACTTTTTGAGTATGGGCATATTGGTAGGCAAAATGAAAAACAATGTTTTCAAAACTCTAGTCCATAAATGGATTGCTAAAAAGACTAAACAGGAAGCTGAGGAATATGTTTCATATATCTGAATACAATTTTTATTTCATGAAAATCCTTTCTCATTTTTTAAATGTGAGCATGTTTCAGATTTTTTTTCCATATTTCTTTTGAATTTTTACACATTGATGTGAAAGTATGTACTTTTATGTATAAATAAATAATTCACTGACACTCCGCAACGTGCCTGTGGGCCAGTGGAATGGCTACATCCATAAATAAAAATTAAATCATCTGTAATGTACCTGTTATTGTTGAATATTATGGATATTTATTGTTTAATTTAAAGACTGAAAAAGCACACATAATGATAAAACTGTAGTGACTTTTTAATGTTATTATAAGATACATAATTTACTGCCTTAGAACGGGGAAGCTATCCCGAGTTAGGCAGTTTAGATGAACCAACAGCAAAAATAAAAAATATATTTGTTTACTTTTACTACTTAATTAATTTGTTGTATAAATAATGACTTGTAAATTGCTGTAATAAATATGTAAAAAATAAATTAATAAATATTGCATACACATTTTCTTTTGTAAACTATGTATTTGTATTGTGTATTGGATTAAATATATAAAAAATATTTTCATTAAGTAGACAAATTAATTTTGAATACAATTTATTAACCAACATATAAAATGTAATTTTTTTAATGTTGACTTTTACATTTATATCACGCAATGCCAATGGCAGATTATAAGCCCTGTAATGTCTACATTTATATTTTCTCTTCTAATTTTTTCCTTTTTTTGAGATACAAACTTGATAAATTGTTAAAAAAGTATTGTGCAAATAATGTCTCATAAATTTCAACTGAAAATGCAATTCCATTTTGTAAAATTACAGTTCCTTCGGATAAAAAGAAATTCATCGTTCTTATTTTCCTGTAAAATCGTAAATACTCATTGCTGCAGTAACCCATTAGGGACAATTGCTAAAGTTTTAGCGGGGATTGGAGTCACTTTATTATATTTCCTGGGAAAATTAAAAAAAGACCGGAAAAACGCCCAATTCGAGTCACAAGGAAAAAAATGTGCAAAAGATATTTGCAGATTACTAAATTGTATTACCGTGTAGAGATTACAAAGATTTTGCAGGTCTTGATAGAACTCCACGGCTTATGTTTTTTAAACAAAGTATCAATCTAACTTCTGACTGAGGTTCTGCTTATTTATTTTTAGACCAACGAGGGCGTTTGTCTCAAAACTAGTTGTACCAAAAAATATAATGTTAAAAATATTCAAAGTTGTAGTCAAGTAAAACGCACGACAAATGAGGAAATCATACAATTTCGCCATTTTAAAATGAATATTTTTTTTAAATCACGCAAAAATAAAAAATTAAATATATAAATTCCATAGAAACAATAATTTTCAAAGGTATTTCTAATAAAAAATATTCTTAAAGTTTTATATAACTAAAATATAATTACTTTTCGACCGGCAGATTACGCCATTTCAAATTTAGACTTAACTTTCGTATCTCGATTCTCATATAAGGACTAAGTATTAAACTAATTTTTTAAAAATTTATTTAAAGATAATTAATTATAAATTAAAATGGTCGAAGCGAAATCTTATTTTTTAGTTTTTGAAAAGAAACACAACTATTTTAAATCACATTAATTTTTGTGAAATTTTGAAAAATAGAGTCAATGTTTAAAATCTCAAGTCTACAAAAACGTATAAATAACATTGACTCCATATTTGTGTTTAATTTGCTGAATGGCTTAACTGGTGTACCATCGTTACTGGAACAAGTGGCATTCAATGTTCCGATCCGCCAGTTGCGAAATAATAATGTGGTGTCCCTCGATCAACACAGCACAAACTATGGCTTGCATGCACCAATGTCCCGATTGTGTAGTATTGTAAACTCGAGATAAGATCTGGACTTTTTTGGTGTAAGTCTTTATAGTTTTAAAAATTCACTAAGATAGACCGGATATTGTCTAGAGGTGGTAATTTTTTTTTGTCCTACCTTTGATTTTATTTAGTTGTATTTTATTTTATTAGTGCCAGTATTTATAAAAAGAAATTGTATTTACCATGGTGAGAATGGACTGAATAAGTCCATCAAATAAATAAATAAATTAATTAATAAATATATAAATTAATAAATGAATGAATAAATGAATAAATGAATCAATGAATAAATGAGTAAATGAATAAATGAATAATGAATAAATGAATAAATGATTAAATGAATAAATGAATAAATGAATAAATGAATAAATGAATAAATGAATAAATGAATAAATGAATACATGAATAAATGAATAAATGAATAAATGAATAAATGAATAAATGAATAAATGAATAAATGAATAAATGAATAAATGAATAAATGAATAAATGAATAAATGAATAAATGAATAAATGAATAAATGAATAAATGAATAAATGAATAAATGAATAAATGAATAAATTAATAAATTAATAAATGAATAAATGAATAAATGAATAAATGAATAAATGAATAAATGAATAAATGAATACATGAATACATGAATAAATGAATAAATGAATAAATGAATAAATGAATAAATGAATAAATGAATAAATTAATAAATTAATAAATTAATAAATGAATAAATGAATAAATGAATAAATGAATAAATTAATAAATTAATAAATGAATAAATGAATAAATGAATAAATGAATAAATGAATAAATGAATAAATGATTAAATTAATAAATGAAGAAATGAATAAATGAATATATAAATGAATAAATAAATAAACAAATAAATAAATAAATAAAAAATGAACAAATAAATAAATTATCAAATAAATAAATAAATAAAATATATGAATATTTATAAATCAACTAATGATAAGAGAGTTGCATAAGATTTCTGGTTGACTTACCGGCAACGGACCAATCGGAAGAATCGACCGCGAAGAAGTGAAAGAGAACTTTAAACGTCATCATATTTCAAAAATACGAAACTTTAAAAATTTGTGAGTGTGACAATGAGTGTCAATAGAACAGTTTTATTGTCTACAAGTATGTGGAATGCGGATTATGTTCTCGATTCTGACAGAATTGGTGCCTAATTCTCCTTGTCTCATTTTTCATTTTGCAACAATATAGCTAATATTTCGCCATGTTTCATTTATTGTTAATAGTGCCTATTATGACATAATGACATACCATGTCGAGGATAGGGGAATCCACCCGCTAGAGCGAGCCCGTATAATGTATGCAAGTTGCCTTATTTCGTAATACTTTTGATATATGCATATAATATGGTGCCATTTATCTTTGGTGACCATTTCCTCTTCGCTCTCACCTCTACGTTTATTTGAGCATTCATATTTGGAACAGCCAGTGGCGGGCGAGAAAATAAATTATATGTAAATAATTTAACTCGTGTGACATGATTCTACAAATGACACGAGACTTTATACACCTCAACAATGTTTGAGTATGTCCAAATGCTTGCAGACTGGCTGGATTTCCTCCCTAGGGAGTTATTTATTTATTTATCCATTTTATCTATTTATTTATTATTTACACAACAACAGGCCAGGAGGCCCAATTACAGTAGTGAATTACATCACAGAACACCCAGGCTCGAGAAAAATCACATTTTATTTTTTGTGTTCTCACCGGGAATCGAACCCGGAATCTTTCGTCTTGACCGCTACACCACGGAGGCCGCCATTTTTATACTTCTTCTTTTACCAGGTAGTTAATTCAACAATGTTTGAGTATGTCCAAATGCTTACAGACTGGCTGGATTTCCTCCCTAGGGAGTTATTAATATTTAAATTTATTTCAACAGATTCCCTTCTCAACAATGATTTCCCTCTCTGTTGAAATAAATTTCAATTTAAATAACTCCTTAGAAAGGAAATCTAGTCAGTTTGCAACCATTAGGACATACTCAAACATTGTGGATTTAACTGCCTGGTAAAAGAAGAAGCATAAAAATTTAAAAATTGTTTTCAGGCTTTGCCTTGTAGGTGATTTGGTTCAGCCGGATGAATCTCACCCACATAATAAAGGTTTCAGCTCCTTTACTTCACAAAAGTCAACAGATGGAAGGGTTGAGGAAATGCGGGTGTTTAAACATGGGCAGAATGGTGAATGTTACACAGTGTGTAAAGTGGCCACTTGAACCAGCCAATGACATGTCATAAGCCCTGTAAATACCCATACTTCCATATTCCCTTCTTAACAATGTTTGCCCTCTCTGTTGAAATAAATTTGATACACCTCTCTTATTTATTTAAATGATGAATTTGAATTTTTTAAATCTTCAAATTGACATTTTGACACCGGATTTGGAACGTTTTATTTGTATGAATATGCAAGATTTTCATTAAAAAAATATCTATCCTTGCTACGCAAAGAATAATTATATGAGTAAAAGTGATGCCAATACCACAATAAACCCGTTTTACCGTATAAAAAAGAGCCCGGTAATAGAACTTATAACAAGGAAGACTGAGACGCTGTTCGTGTTTTGTGGTCGGTGTTTGTGTGGAAGAGACAAAAACAAAAGAAATTCTTTCAACCAGTCGGTTGTTGGCAGTGGGCGGTAGTGCGCGCTAGTTATATGACTGACTTATTCATAGTTTTTTATTTATTTTGCTATAATAGACCAACATTATCATATGATTTTTTATAAATAATGGAAAAATAATTAATTAACAGTATGTCTCTAAGTTTCATTTTTCCAAATATCTGACCATGAGAATATTCTGTATTATGCTTAAAATAATAAATTTTATATATCCGCGTGAAAAGAAATTTTGTAGCACAGTTTTTTAAGAGTTACCAAAAAGATTTATCTTTTTTGTAAAATCACTCAAATGCATTTAATATGATAACCGGTTTCATAACACGGCTGTTCTATTTTCAAGGTTTAAAAATAAACAGTTTATTTTTTTAACAAAGAGTCAATCAAAAGAAAATAAGTAAAGAAAATTTTTATTTTTTTGATCAAAATTGATTGCACACTGACGGGATTATTACAAAATGAATTTTTTTCCAACAAAAAATATAAAAGGTGTAATTTTTTTATAGTTTTGATGCGTATGTTAAAACATTACTTACAAAATGTGTATGTAAATATATTTATATCGACACTCGTCAATAGATATAAGAATATAAAAGAAAAGAAAAGAGAAGATTTCAAGGAAGAGATGAGAAATATTTCTTCAGACGTGACGTGGACATATGAACAAGTCAGGCGTATGACGCTCACACGAAGTATTTGTATGGATGTTTTTGCAAATTGAGCTTATAAACTGCAAAACATTAACTGTGATTTTTGGTACCCATACAAAAGTTGTAATTTGGAAAAATAAACGTACATTTTAATAAAATAAACAAAACAATTTTTTTTAACCACTTATTTTTTGTGTTTTTTTCTACCGACCGATTTCAAAGCCAAATAAGCTTGTGTATTGAGGTAAACTTAATTAAATAAGTGGTAAAAAACAAAGTTGTTTTTTTAATATTTTATAATAATGAATAACAACAAATTAATGCTTCAAATATAAAATCAAATAAAAAAATAAAAAAGTTACTGTATGGGAGATGATACCACAGTCGATTGATAGTATATGAGTTTGTCAACAATAAGAAATTGTCGATGGAAATCGACAGGGTGTTTTGAGAATCTGAACGAAGATTACCGTGCTCGGAAACGGGAAATAAGTCGTAGAGATTCGAGCTTCGGATGGCCTGATTTAAAGTTCTCGACAGATAAGGGTTTTAAATTGTTCTTTTTCAGTACGCCCATGGTGGCTTTAGAAATAGATCCATGGAATGCGTGATACATCAGAAAGTCAGAATTCTGCCCGCACGTACTCTGCATATATCTTCCAATACAGGGGTTATTTATTGTCGCACCAAAGGGGGTGGAATGAAGACGATTTGTCAATGACAGAGAATCCTTCCCCCGGTTTGTATTTCGCCGTATTGCGATTTGCTCATCTCTCGGGCGGACTAATGCCGTCATATCACGAGTATTGTGTTTTAACTGTACGGGAACTTGGTATGCCATATTGGTGTGATCTACCCTACGTGCGAATAAGAGAAATTAATCGCTACTGGACAGGGCTCCAAGTTATTTCAAAGGGTAATAACCTAATTGGTTGTAATGTAATATTTAAGAAACAACAGTTACAATATCTTACAGATTTTATTTTTTATTTTAACTTTTTGTACAAAATAATTAAGCGTATTACTGATATGAATTTACCAACAATATTTTGAGTTTGTCCAAATTTTTGTAGACAAGGACTGGATTCAACTCCCTGGGGAGTTGTTTATATTAACATATTACAACAGAGATGAAAAACATTTAAGGGAAGGTAATATAGAAGTCCAGGCATCTACAGGGCTTATGACCTGTCAATGGCTGGTTTAAGTGGCCACTTTAGACACTGTGTAACATTCACCAATCTGCCCATATTTGAACATCTGTATTACTTCAATTCTTTCATCTGTTGATGTTTGTGAAGTTAAAGAGCTGAAACCTTTATTTATGCGGGTGAGATTCATCTAATTGAATTATTTCACCCACATACTAGGCATACTAATACTACATACTAATAATTCAATTAGATGAATCTCCCCGCATAAATAAAGGTTTCAGCTCTTTAACTTCACAAGCATCAACAGATGAAAGAATTGAAGTAATACAGATGTTCAAATATGGGCAGAATGGTGAATATTACATGGTGTGTAAAGTGGCCACTTAAACCAGCCATTGACAGATCATAAGCCCTGTAGATGCCTGGACTTCTATATTACCTTCTCTTAAATGTTCTTCATCTCTGTTGTAATATGTTAGCATATGAATTTATTGATTGGTGTGGTATAGATGCTTTTCTTTAAATATGAAATTCATTACTGCTTAACACGTATTAAAATAGGAAGTTAACAGTCTTCTGTTGTCCATAAACTAAACAATCTGCAATAGAAATGCGGTTGAAGAATACAGTGCTAGGTGTAAAATAAAACCAGAACCCTCGATGAAAGGTTTTTTTTAGCCAGAAGATATTTTTTTCTGCCTTTCGGAATTGCGTGTTTTTTAACTTTATTTTATAATATGGGACGAAACTACTTTTCTCCCTATTAAAAATGTCCAAAGTACCCTTACTTTCTTCTGTGAATTTAATTTATTTTAACTTTTTTTTCTAAGTAACAAAGGGATGTAAATAATTTTCTTCAACTTCAGTTGATAATGACCTAATTGGTAGTAAAGTATAGGTAACGCAGCTTTAGTTAGGGCGAACACAGTATTCACACACATACAGGCTGCAAAGGTTCACGCCCCGTACCACCTTTATAATTAATTTATATAAAACTTTCATTAAAAAAACCCAGACTTTTTATCCCTCCCTGAAAACATTTTTATTGTTTTCTTTTTAACATTTTATTTTTTCTGTTTCATTTTAGTTACATATTTCAGATATTCATTTTAAAACGTACTATTAATTTTGGTTTTGTAGATATAAATTTAGACTTATAATATTAGAAATCAAACACTGATTTGAGTCTACTGAACACTATATTTTATTTTTACTAATATAAATAATATTAAACCAAAATTTCGTGACTATTGTTTTGCCACGTTAAGGCATTTTCAAACGAATGTGAAGATTAGATGGATTGAATATCCTTATATAGTTATCTAATTCAAGGTACTTAAGTAGAAAATAAAAATAACCTTATGAACTATGGCATGTACATTAATCATAAATTAGGGAAAAATCAATAGTTAAAGGTGAGGCTAAGTGTTTAATAGGTAATGGGGAATTTAGGTATTTATATTTGAATTTCGGGAAAAATATAACAAAGTAAGTATTTATTGACATACATGTATGTATTGTGAGACAATTAATGAAGCTTTATATTTTTATAACGTTAGATAATTGTTGTCGAAAAAATATCAATAATATTATAATAGGTTTCTGTTCCTATAAATATCTTAATTCCCCATTACCGATTAAACACTTAGCCTCAACTTAACCATTGGTTAATGTACATGCCATAGTTCATAAGATTATTTTTATTTTCTACCTAAGTACCTTGAATTACATAACTGTATAAGGACATTCAATCCATGTTATTTTCACATTCGTTTGAAAATGCCCTAACAAGGCGAAAACAATGGTCATGAAATATGATTTTATATTATTTATATTTGTAAAAAGTTTGATCGGGTTGTGGTCCCGTGGCTAGTGTCTCGGACTCACGGACCAAAGGTCCGTGGTTCGAATCCCACTCTACCCCAACTTGATTCCATTTTCTAATAGTGAGTTATTTACAACTCGTTAAAAATGGCCCTCAAAATTAAATATTTGGGTAAATCATAAGAACGCAAATATTTCTTTTTATAAAAAAAATAAAATAAAATAAAATAAAGTGTTCAGTAGACTCAAATCAGTGTTTTATTTCTAATATTATAAGTTTAAACATGGAGTTCTACAAAATAAACACCAAATCAATCAAAATTATATGTTTAGATTTATTTTTATTCTAAATCTTGTTTTGGTTGCATTTATGAACAACCACTATTTTTGTATATTTTTTCAAAAGTTTCAAATATATTCAAGTTCATGTTTATACTTTAATTTAATATTATTTTTTCTCTTTCATTTTATATTCTTGTAATAATATTTTAAACCATTTTATCGGCTTTTTTTATTTTATAAAATTAAATATGTTTTTAATTTTAAAAGTAAAGATGAGCAAAAACAAGTTTATGGCACATCAATATAATAAATAATAAGCGGGTTTATGATGTTGAGCTATTTTTATAAAACTGAAAAAGGTCTTCCATTAGGCATGACAATTTAAGGTTTTCAAATTTCGAACACAGCAACAGAGAATGAGAATATAATAAAAATGTAACTTACCGTCCCCCAAGAACCGCCGCTCGATGTCTGTAGCCTGGTTCAAAAACTCGTCTACTGAGTGGCGCTCATTGATGCTCACTGCTGCTGGAGAAAAGGGACCGCCCCCAGTCTTCATCCGGCTCTGTTTTTCAGCAGTGAGCCAAGCTTTCTTCCTGATCTTAAGTTTGTCACACAACTTTTTAATTTGCCCAAGCGTATCCTAAAATTAAAACAAAGTTTATCGTTGTTATTTTATAATTTATGTACTTAAACACATTAAATGTAAATCTTTCTATGACATTTCAATGAAAACACAAATATAAACACGTAGTTTTGACCTTTTAAGACAATGGATTTGCGTTGAATTCGTCGGTCAATATGTCCCGGGTCATTTTTTTGGCGTCTACTGCCCCAAAATTTGTAGCAACGTTCGTAATTGCTGGATATTTCCTTATCAAATCTACGATACTCCATTTCTCCTGCGCCGTAGAAAAACTTCCTACCTGACCTTAAACAATTACATAACCTTAATATATTACTTAAAAGTAATTACAACGCAATCGCAGAAAACTGTTCAAACTTCAAACCAACACGCGGCGATGAATGACAACTGACAACCCAACTTACACTCTTATCTGTGGAGAAAGCGGCTTTCAATAGACAAACAGTACCATAGACATAGTTTTTTAAATGAAATTTCTATGCGCTACGACGTAAACCTCAATACTTATGAGGTGCGGTTCGAATTTTAAGGAGTTGACTCTGCAACGGAACTTTTGAGCTGAGGTGAGGACCAACCTCAACGCAGCCTAGACTCACCCTTACATTTGAGGAATAACTCTGCATACGGGCATTGGATCGCGGGTTTGAGAGGAAAAAAAAAGTATTCAATTTGTTTTTATTAATCATACATTCTTATGCGTCATACCGTCACTTCATATACAATTTTTATGACTTTGATAATAGACGTAAAAGCTATAAATCAAATTTTAAATACTAAATAACATTATCTGACCGTTTTTTTATTTTACTGTAGAAATCAATTTGACAAAGGCTTAAAATTCTAAATGAAACGAAAAAGACTTGCAGGCTAACTAATACCATCAATCTACCGGCCGTCGCTGCGTAGTAATTGATCTGATCAAATTTAAGAGTGGATTTTGTTTTAATTATTCGCGAGTATGAATATAAAAAAATAAAAAAAATATTTGCTAAATAGTGAACTATTTTCTGTTTAAATTTATTACAACACAAAAAGAAAACATTTTTAAGAAGGAAACACGGGAGTCTAGCCATGTACAGGGCTTAGGACCTGTCATTGATTGGTTTAAGTGGCCACTTTACACACTGTGTAACATTCTCATATTCATATTTCGTTCTTTAAAATGTTTTCCCTCTCTGTTGCAACAAATTCAAATATGAACAACTCCCTAGGGAAAGAATCTAGTCAGTCTGCAAGCATTTGGAAAGACCCAAAACATAGTTGAATTAAGTACCTGGTAAAAACAAGAAGTACGAAAAATTGGAAAATTGTTTTCAGGCGTTGCCTAGAAGGTGAATTGATTCAGCCGGATTAATCTCACCCACATGATAAAGGTTTCAGCTGTTTTACATCACAAAAGTCAACAGATTTGAGAAAATGTGGATGTTTAAACATTAGCAGAATGGATTACGTTACACAGTGAGTAAAGTGGTCACTAAAACCAGCCAATGGCAGATAATAAGCCCTGTAAATGCCTAGACTCCCATATTCTCTTCTCAAAAATGTTTTCTCTCTCTGTTGCAACAAATTTAAATATTAACAACACCCTAGGGAGAGAATCTAGCCAGTCTGCAAGCATTTAGACATACTCAAAACATTGTTAAATTATTTTCTGTCTTACTTCGTAAAATCGCGTGTACATACTTATGGTGATTTAATTTAATTTTATTTTTTTAATATATTTGGACCCCTGTATTTAGTAGCCTTACGTGTCATGTACAAGGCTAAGGTACTCGGAAAAAAAAAGTTTTTGTTTGTCTTGGAAATGGGATGTTCGATCACTGATTTTGGTTTATTACCTTTATGAGTCCAATCACCATTGTTGCAAAGTTCAAGAACAATGCGTGATAACTACTTTTTACTACAGTGTGGATATCTGTTAAGGATATTCCATCTTTCCTGCATTCTGCTTCAAGATTATGGCGTTGCAAACTGAAAAATGGGCACTGAAATAACAGATGTTCTATACTCTGTGAAGAAATATCATCGCATGGACAATAGTCATCATTCCTTAATTTAAACCTATATAGATAACTTCTCATAGCTCCGTGTCCGGTAAAAATTTGGGTCGTTTCGAAAGTACTTTGGTGATGATGACGGAAGTTTGCTGCATCAGCCAGCGTTGGGAAAAACATTTTAGTGATTTTACCTGCAGAAGAAGCGCGGTAATGATCCTCCCAACGCTGCTGCGTATTCTGTTTTAAACAGCGTTTAGCAAAGCTAAGGGGAAATTCTGAGAAGAAAGGTGCCGTTCTTTTACAAGTTGCGGCTCTTGCTCGTTCATCCGCTCTCTCATTTACTAAAATCCTGCTTTAATTGTGAAAATACTTGGTATGCCATATTACTGTGATCTACAACTTTATGAAATTAATCGCAACTAGATAAGGAAATAGACATTAAATAAATAAAAATGATATAATCAAAGGTCCAGAAAAAAAAATGATCGAAAATAGATGCTTTAATAAAAATACTTGATTTTTTTTCTCTACCTGTTTCTTCGGCGAGGTAAAATGGTGAAAGCGTATGGTATCATTTGCATGCTAATGACATTGGTGTCCTGGAAAAGATACGGGGATATAAGTCTCGAAATCGATAGACGCGTAGAAGTTGTAAGTGGTTATATTATAATAATTATTATGGATAACTTATACAGCGCAATTTTCGTAATAAAATACCTCAAGGGCGCTTTACATAGTGATTCTATTGATAAATTAATTTAATTGACGCTTTTAAATATGTAATTTAATTCAAACAATTTATTTTGTTGTCACATGCTACGGACTTATTCAAATGATTTAGAGAACAAGTGGGTTTTAAGTTTTTTTCGAAACATCACTTCACTTTCACAGCCTCGCACCTCTGCTGGGAGAGCATTCCATGCCATAGGGCCTGCGACCGCAAATGCGCGTTCACTAAATTTAGTGCGCTGTTTGCGTAGAGGTATAATAACTTTTCCTCTCGCCGTAGACGTAGCTGATCTAAGCGTGAGACGCCTGTCAGATAGTTCATCTGGAATGCATAGTTCCCTTAAATATTCCGGAGCACAGTTGTGCAGTGTCTTATACATAAGCTAACAGAGTTTGTATTCGACCCTCTGTGGAAAACGTAGCCAGTGTAGTTCCCGAAGTAGTGGAGTGATATGACTGAACTATACCTATAGAATATTAACTAACATTTGCTGAAATAATTTAGTTTATTTTTAGTTTTCACGATACATCCAAACAAGGGAATAGAATAGGGGAGGGTGGGGTAGGTATGGACAGACGGGTGTGTCCGAATTGAAATGTCACCCGCTATCTGTCTGACAACCACTGGGATTATTTGAATAGAATGATACGGGAGAGATGAATGGTAAGATGGCCAAAGGACGAGGTAGATGTCATTCTGGACTGCGGACGATTAAGGGTTGAAACAAAAAATAAATCATTTCGGTTCAACAGCAAAACGTTAGTTGGGTGCAAACAATTTTTTTTTTGGTTTTCAACATTTATTTGATGAAAAATGGCTTCATATGATATTTATGTCATTTTTTAGGTATAATGTGTTACGTTTTATATTATAAAACTGGATTTTTCAAAATTTCAAAATTCTGAATAAATAATTGTTTATTGAATCTACTGAATCTATAAGCCAGTGTTGTAAACTAAAACTCCGATTTTAAAGAGCCCATCAATGGTATCTTTTAATATTGATTAAAAATGGCATAATATCATGTTTTGCCATCTTTCAACAGATATGTATGTCAACAATGCTTTGAGAATGTCCAAATGCTTGTAGACCGGCAGGATTTCCTCTCTAGGGAGTTATTTAGATTTAAATTTTCTGCAACATGGGGTAAACATTTTTAATGTTACACAGTTTGTAAAGTGGCTACTTAAACCAGCCAACTGCATGTCATAAGCCCTGTAAATGCCTAGACTTCCACAATCTCATCTCAAAAATATTTTCCCTCTGTTGCAACAAATTTAGATATGCATGTCCATAATATATATTAAAATCAAAAATTTTCTTATCTTAACTATTATTTTTTCTTTACTGATATTATGTTTCTTTTTTACTGTTACTTTTAATCTTAATTTTTTTGGTTTTTTAAAAATAATTTCTCTTTATTTAATTATTTGGCTTTAATTGTTTTTTTTAAAATATTTTTTATATAAGAAACGTGCCGATAAACTGTTATTACTAATTAGTTTGGCGCTATATATATTTTGTTAACTTTTGCATATTCATTTCATAGATAGTAAAAATATTTAAAATTTCGAGTCTTTCATACCCACACGATTCTCATTATCTCAAATCGTATTTTAAATCTATAACTCATTGAAAATAACTTATATAATTGAAATATTTGGATAAATCAGAAAAAAAAAAAAAAAACGTGTTTAACTAAAAACATGTTGCTTTGAACAATCTTTAAAAAATATTTGATCATCACTTACACCTACAAAATACCCTCCACCCACAAAATCTAAGTAAAATTTAAACTTCTTAATATTCATACCAGTATCAAATCGTAACAAAATCAGTAAAACCAGGCACCGGTCTATAAAACAATTTGGATAAAAGAATCAACCTTTTATTTATAAAAAAAAAGTATTTACATCCGCCAAGACATCACACTAATTGGATTGTTTTATTTTAATATTCGTAGATATTAATTTTCTCGTATAATACTTATGTTTATGTCATTGTAAAGTATGTAAATTTATTTTTTTTCATTATTTTACTTCTAACAGATCAATATGCTTAGAAAAAACCCTTTAAATTTTATCATGTTTATCACGTTTTCATGTATTTTTGTATCCTGTCATATGTTAAATAAATATATATATATAGGCAGTCAATGACGTGCAATTAAATATAAATGTACAAGCGCGTAAAATATGATATTTCACGTAAGTATTTGCATGAATTGTCTTTTTTTAAAACCATTGAGAAAACGCAATGTTTTGATACAACTGAGATGCATTTAGTAAGAAAAAAAACGTGTCTTTACTAGTAAAACATATATTTAAAAAAAAAAAACAGATATTGGATGGAAATTCGTAAAATAATTTTTCTTTTTTGAAATTTACCACCCCTTATTCGATAGTGCTTCCGGTGACCACTGTCCAATACCCTGTGCCAAACGACGTCACATCCGGCCATTTTACCCTTTTCTGTATCAAGTAATAATAATACAACTACCCCATCCCTCTGCGTTAGGCCTGACAGATATGTCAACCCTTAGATTCAAATGCCTAAAGACGTATCGGAGGGTGATTGTCTATATATCTTATTACAAGATTGTGTTATTGATGACGAGGCGCTAAAATGTCATAGAAAGCAATATCATATTGTAATCTATTATCGTGACAAATTTCTCATCTATATCTTAAATATAAATGTTCAAGACATGTTGTATTTATAACAAAACATGTTCCTTTCTTATTAATTAGTACTACGCATAATTCAGTGGATAGGTGGCAAAAATAGATTTGTTTATCTAATACTTCACTAGAATACATTATTTCATCTGAACAACACGTTTAATAGTATATAAATATATGCAATATCTCGCAGCAGACTCCTGCAATCGTTCCTTCCCTTGGACAAAATCCAGACTTGTACACTCTTTCTGAAAATGGCTTTCGTTTTGGTGAACTCAGTCCAGGATATTAAAGACTCTTGGAGCCACAAAAGAAAAAAAATATTTTACGACGTTACGTTTTCCCCATTACGTTCACTATTTTTTTTTACCTAATGGGAACATTAATATAAAAATAGGTATGAAATTTAAAAATAAAAAAAAAAATTGATCGTTTTTTTTGCTATAAGAAAATAAAATATATTATTAATTGCTCTGATGTCACTTTATACATCATTCAAAAATTTTTTTTTTAGTTCGTCTCTGCTTCGTCTGCCTTCCGGAGTGGTATTAAAAATTTTACTCGTGGTACAATTATCAATTTTGTAAACATAGCCCAATCATTATAATCTCTTTATTATAATCTTTTATGAATTGTACAATGTTGGTTCCGCCATTTAATGCCTATAATTCAAGATTAAATTGCCTCTTCCACACTCCACTTAGGTTTGCAGGACCAAATATCTTCTTTGATATTTATATTTCAAATACTAATAAAAAAAAATCTCTTTTGGCCATAACATAGCATTTAAATTTATATATTTTAATCATTCAGATTTTTGGACATCTCCAAACAAGCCCTTAAAACCTCTCGGCTGAAAATTAAAATTAGAATAGTTCCCCGCGTTGATTATTTCTCCAGTTTTATATACTTAAGTTGTGAAGGAGATCTAAAAATACTCCAAATAAACAAGACAAAGCAATGAAAAAAATATTAAGATATGTTAGACGCACCCAAATGAAAAAGATGATTTTACTTCTAGATATTATGAACATTGATCAGAAAATCTAATTCAATGTGGCTTATGAAATTAACGAACTGATTACAGAAATTTGCGGTCGAGATGTTTCCAAAATAATTTTGAATATAATTGATTACTTCATAACCATTAAATAAGATATTCTAAAAATATAGGACTGGAAAATGAATAAAAAGCAATGTCACAGAACTGCCTTATGTACAATGAAATAAGTTTTGTTTTTAGAAATGTTTGAAAGCCTTAAATATCATAATAGAAAAGTGTACATGTATTTATAAATAAATATTATTATTATAAATATTACAGTACGGAATAATCGGATGGGGTTGGTGCTATCAAAACGAATATTTAACCAGTCGAAAAAATACAAAAAATATTTTAAAAAACCATTTAATTTTCCCACTGTTCAATTATTAAAGAAACTTAGGTTTTAGATTTGAATTTTTCATATTAAAAGAATTGTTTGCTTCAAATACATAAATACAAAAAAAATAGTAGTGCTTCTAGGTCACAAAACGTAAGTACGCGACCTAGAACAGGTGGTAATATCTTAATTCCTAAAATTAAAAACAACTACAGCACATCATTATATTTACAGATGAATGAAAGATTGATGAACATGATGATGATAATGATTCATTCATGATTTTCTTTAATGAAATGAAAAAAGAAAATAAAAAGTACAGTCAGGAATACAACTTATTTTAGAAAGAAGTAAAACGTTACATTTATAGTTCTTCTTTATATATGACTGATTAAAAACACCGTATCTATTATAATACATTTGTAATTTATATATGTAATCCAAAAAAATATTAATAATAAAATAAAATAAATAAACTACTGTAAGAGGTCACTCCCCATTATGTACACAATAATTGTTTTTTTTTATGTTACGTAATGGGAAACGTTAATGTAAATATATGTATTTAATTAATGCAAAAATTTTATTTGGTAGTAAAATTGTATTTTTATTTGTTATCTGAATAAAAAAATAAAAGTAAAATATGTAAAAAGTTGACATGTTAAAAAAGTTACCAGGTTAGATACAAAATAAATCGTGAGTTGACGTAAGTTAATATAATTTTACAGAGGTGTCAATTAAGTAATAATAACACTGTATTGTAAATATTGTGCAACCTTCTAATTAGGTACTTTTTTTGGTCGATGGTTATGCTTTGACATTCAGCAACCTTTAAAAAAAAGTGTCTCTAGCGAACCTGGCGACAGGTTTGGTCATTAAAACTTACATCCGTAAAGGATACAATTTGAGTGATAGCCGACAGCGCTCTAAATTAAGTAACAAAAAATGTGAATAGTTGAAAGGATTACCGTTGGACGTGAGTATTTCAAATCATATTTCTCAGTATTCGCCCATTCAAAGATAATTTTACTTATAACGCTTTACGATTTTATCGAAAGAGTCATTTCCTTTGATATGTTTTTCCATGTGTTTTTAAATGTCTAGAATTACCTGATTTTATTTAGAACTCATCCACAATAATGACTTCCGTGATACCGTTAAATTAGAGTAAATGTGATGCCAGGATTATTATTAGGATTATTCAATTGACTCAATGTGTCCCTTGGAATTTTGGTAATTGAAAAAGACACCATGTGACGTTGAATTAAAAACTGATTAAAAACTGCATCGTAGGACGAATATTTAATTAAAAAAATTATGCCAAATATTTCTCAAGAAGCAGTATTTGTGGTGTTGGTACAAAATTCGTATATTGACAAATGTATGTACGTTCAATATTGAAAGTTATTTGGAGGGCATCCATTTTGCTACCTAGGAAACGTGCAAGATGTCAAATTTACTTGAGTACGTATTTTATATTGTTGGAATTATTTTTTTAGAAAAACGTGAAATAATCAAGGATATCGCATAACTTTTAGAGTATAATATATTTAATGAAATTCATTTTGTTCAATCCATTGAAATCTCATTTACATTAATGTTTTCATTTAAAAAATTGTCTCTTATTAAATTTAAATTTAGTTTTTTGTAAACAATGGCTGCCTTTTCTCGAAACGCGTTCAAAGAAAATTGGCGTATGCTTGTTTGGTTGTCGATATTTGTTTTATTGAATGTGTAAATTCAGGAATTAAATGAAACGGATAAGGACTTACATACGTGTTCTTTCTTTTGGCACCTGTTTCAGGATGGCACTCGATTCTTTTATAAGCACTTCACGTTATTTCAATTGATCCAGGCCCATTATCTTAGATCGATTTTGAAGATGCGGTTTTCGGCACGTTATTCGATGCGACCTTGCAAGAAGTACTGTCTTTTTTCTTGACTTGCTGCTGGAAAAGAAGCGACGCCAGGGACTGCGGAAATCAGAACAAGAGACAGCGGATATCAAATAATACACTTGAATCAAAATGCACGCTAATCCAAAACAATTTTTTAGCACTCTAAAAAGTTTTGTTAAGTAAATTTTGGCAACTATACTGGTATAATTTGAAATTTTTAAAAATAATCATTAAGTATAATTTTCTTTTTATTTCTTTTTACTAGAAAAAAAATTGATTATTTTTATTACGTCAACACAATTCTATAAAACAGATTGATTGTCATTTCACATACTTCTTTCCGTATTTTGTGTTTCATATTGGCTAATTGCAGTATTAATTTCTTATCGGATCAAAAATACATTCATTGTGCTATTTGAGGACCGTCTTCACGAAGTGAAAGATCTACAAAAAACCAAAATGTGTTTTTTAACGGAAATCGATTCTGTTTTATTAGATCTATCGATTAGTGAAATAAAATTTATGTCTCATTGGATTGAATTATCATTTTATTGAGTAAGTATGAAAATATTTCAGAAAAAACAAACAAGTACTTAATTTTATGTATGCATATAAAATATAATGATTTTATGCAATAATAAACTGATATGTTACATCATAACATATTTGATGATTTAATGCCAAATATAATGGACTGAAAATGTAAAACTGATTTAAAATTTAAATAACTGCACATACAAACAGTGTCGAGTCTCAGTCAATTGGCATCTCAAAGAATTTCGACTAAACAATGTTTTTTTTAATGATTATGATAAAATTATAAATAAACTTGTCAATGTAACTTCTTGGTTAAGTTTTACTTTTTTTTTTTTTTTTAAATAATAAAAAGTAAAACTAAACCAAGAAGTTTCATTGATAAGTTTATTTATAATTTTATCATAACTATGGAGTTTTATCAAGAAATATCAACAAAAAACATCAAGGTTTTTTTATTGGCAGTTAACATACCATATCACTCTATTTTAAATATATAAAATTTACAATAACAAATAGATACCGAAAACCTCGCATATTTTTTTTCTTTTTTTACTTTTATTTTAAAATTTATTTATCAACCCTTACGGATTATTACATTCATTTTACAAAAATTATATACGTAATTTTTTATTCATACTCTGTTGTTGATAATAATATTTTCTACATCTTTTGAAAAGTTTGTCTGAGTCTTTTGTTTAGTTTTGTCTGGTAGTTTATTGTATAATATTAGTCCCTGGTTCATAAGTCTCGACAGTCCTTGTCTGGTTCTAGAAGGTTGTGTATGATATTTTTCTGATATTCTCGTATTTTGTCCACGTTTACTACTTTTTAAAATAAGCTTTAGTTCTTCATATACAATTACATCAGTGGCGAATTTATGAATAAACTTTAAGGAATCTAGTTTAAAGAGTTCAGTTTTATTTAATTGGTTTGATTAAAGAGTTCTTTAGTTGCTGTTAGATAAGGGAGGTCATATACTAACTTTGATATTATATTTTGCTGTCTTTGTAGTCTGTTTATGTCATTTTGATTTCCTGTTCCCCATAGAAGTTGCATATATCATATTTTATTTTTTACCTAGGCTTCATACAAAAAAATTCTAAATCTTAAATCTAAAAATGTTAATATTTAATAAAAACAGTTCTTAATTTCTGTTGAAATATTTATTCATCTTTTTCTAGATTAGGCCAATAAAATCCTTGCGTAAACCTTATCCATTTTTAGCAAACACTTATAATTGCTCAACCCATTCACTGCCTATTTCATTTTCTCAATCCATTTAACATTTGAATGCCTAATTCGAATTTAAGACGTTCCATTCCAAACTTGAACAGTATTCGATTTTCAAATAAAGCGATTTCACCCTTTCTCATTTTCCAATCGCTTTGATTCATTCTCGCGTCTTATACACCAATTAATTATCTAGACTAAGTGTCGTTTAGTACCCCCTCAACACAATGTACTCCCCCGATGGTTTCCCCCTCATTGAGACATCTTCGGAGTGTTTCCGATATGCCACCCTAGGCACCGTCACTTTAAGGGTTGAGACGTTCAAAAAAGTGTACGACAACATAAAGATAGTCAAATCATATTATGTCATATTATTTTTTGAACGTCTCAATAACGTTAAAGCACAAGCTTAACGTAAAAACAGTTCAAAAATATTATTTGAGTTTTTAAAATGTATCATCATCATTATTTCCCTATATCCCTCCAGTGATGCATAGGGCAATAAATTGGTACTCTAATTAAAGCGTATCATGATAATATAGAATTCAAGTCATCAACAAGGCTTATTTATTCAAAATACAAATGATTGTTTGCTGCTTTAGTCAAATTTTGATTATTTTAATATGTGGTGCAAAACCAGCTAACTAGAATTAAATATTAAAAAATGTAAAATAATGTATTTTATAGAATGAAAAAACCTATCTCCTTTGATTACAAAAGAGAAAATATTAATTTTGATGTAGTAAAGTCTATTAAGGACCTCGGAGTTATCATGGACAGTAAACTTACCTTTAATGAACATATTGATACTTTGATTAACAAGTCACTAAAACTCTTGGGTTTTGTTACCAGGACATCTAGTGACTTTACTAATAAGTTCACGATTAAAACATTATATTGCTCACTTGTTCGTCCTCTTTTAGAATATGCATCCGTGATCTGGTCTCCCTTCTATGTAGGCCGGATAAATCATATCAAATCGGTGCAACATCGTCACTAAGAAAAGTAGCATGGATGATTGGCATCGATAGGGGAGACTACACTTACGGAGAAATGGAGTCAATGTTGAAAATCTCAAGTCTACAAAAACGTATAAATAACATTGACTCCATATTTATGTTTAGTTTGCTGAATGGCTTAATTGATGTACCATCGTTACTGGAACAAGTGGCATTCAATATTCCAATCCGCCGGTTGCGAAATAATAATGTGCTGTTCCTCGATCAACACAGCACAAACTATGGCGCGCATGCACCAATGTCCCGATTGTGTCTTGAGGTAGTAATTTTTTTTTTGTCCTAGCTTTTATTTTACTTAGTTGTATTTTATTTTATTAGTGCCTGTATTTATTAAAGGAAATTGTATTTACGATTGTTAGAATGGACTGTATAAGTCCGTCATATACTAAAAAAAAAAAAAAATGACCTGTCATTGGCTGGTTTGAGTGGCCACTTTACACACTGTGAAACATTTACCATTATAACATAATTTTTATTCATTTAAAGAAAAGAAAAACTTGAAAAAGGACACACATTAACATTACCTTGTGCGTGTTTTAATAATAACAATGTTTACATATTTAATTTATTAGTTGTTTAACACTTTTTTTTTAACCGTCCGGTTGTTTTTTTTTCTTTCTTCATAAACGTTTTTTTCCCATGTTTTATAATTTTTTCTAACTGCCTTATATGAAATTGGAATTTGTCACTTTACCAATTATTTAAACGGGAGTCTAATTTTAACCATTTCTTTGGTATTGCGATGATTTTTATAAATTATTTCATATTTGTGCATCTACATTCCTTTAATTCTTCCATCTATTGATGTTTTTAAAATTAAAGAGCCAAAACCTTTATTGATGCGGATGAGATTCATCTGATTGAATTATTTCACCTTCATACTAGGCAATGCTAAAAAATATTTTTTTAATTTTTACACTTTTTTCTGGAGCTGGATTCAACCCCCCAGAGAGCTGTTTATCAGAACACATTACAACAGAGATGAAAAACATTTAAGATAATAAAATACAGATTTCTAGACTGCTACCGGACAGTATAAACATTGAATAATATTATAGGGGAATGCCTAGTATGTAAATTAGATTATTATTACTATTAATCGATATTGTTACATAAAATGATAGATATTTTTTTTCCATTTTATATTTATTTATTTATGTATTCATTTTCAGTTCACAGACAGTAAAACATATGAAATATAAATAAAATTTATAAAATAAAAAATAACAACACTTAACATCTTTCACCAATTATATGTGAACACCAATAGTCACCAAAGAAAAATTAAAATTTTTGTATAGACAAAAATTTAGTTTTCATTATATGTTATTAAAGCAGTTAGAATTTATATAAGATTATTTTTTTTAAATGTTTAAGATAGATACTATTTAAACAATCGTATATAATTTTATTAGATTATTAATAAAGTCTCGTAGTAGTAATAAGTTTTTTTTAATGTATATCAATAAATTTTACTAATAATAGTCACAATAAAATAATATAAATAAAAAACAATGCGTACACTTATTTAGTGTATCCATGTTATTATTGTTGTACGTGTTAGTTATGGTGAGTATTTAGGGTGTGTGAGGGTGTGTGTATATGTGTATGGGTGTGTGAGTATTGTGTGCATGCGAGAGAGTGTAGTGAATATAAAGTGGACTTATTGATCAATGATTATAAAAAAATATTTAATAAAGTTAATGTAATTATAACTGTAAATTTCTAAAAAAAAGACTGTCTCTTATGCTTGGAGAGTGAATTGAACTGTTATTTTATTTATTTAGTAATTTTAGGTAATATTTTTTTTTAAATGAGAAAAAAATAAAATTTGTATGAAATAAAATGAAAAACTGAAAATAATAATACACTAATGCTCTTTTAACTCGGGTTCGAAAAATTTCTTTGTATTTACTTTGAATTTATTTAGTGATGTATAAGTTTTAAAACAAAACTTTTGGCCTCATAAAGTTAGGGATACATTATTGCTATTTTTTTGTATTTTTTTTATAAATTAATCAAATGAAAAACAAAAATTAATAGTTCATTGGGGAGATTATTATAATTTTTTTTTGCTTTGAATATTAATCAATTTTCACCATGACTTGAGTAGTATTTAGGAATTTCGATATTATTTTGGTATCTAAGTAACTGATTCATCTCGAATCTCGAATTCATGTATTTTTTCTTCTATGTAAATTTTATATAATGTTAATATTTTGTAAATAGTGTTTCCGGTATGAACTTAAAATAAGTTATCTAGATTTTTAAGTAATAATTGTTGAGGGTTTTTTAAAAATAACTTCGATAAATAATCTTTGTACTATTTTAACAGGGTTTAATATATTGGCATGTTCACCACTCTTTCTATATTATAACAAAGATTTGATTCAATCAGATGAATCTTACCACAAGAAATATGTGTAGAATTGTGAATTTTTCATAGTTTGTAAAATGGCCACTTAAACCAGCCAATGACATGCTCTAAAATGATCTTCATCTGTGTTGTAATATATAAATATGATTTTATGATATTCTTGTTATTCTTATTTTTTTGCACAACAGGCCAGGAGGCCCAATAACAGTGGTGAATAACATCCCAGGCTTGAGAAAAATCACATTATTTTTTTGTGTTCTCACCGGGAATCGAACCCGGAACCTTCCGTGTGTGAGTCAAGCGTCCTGACCACTACACCGCGGAGGCCGCAAATAGAAGCAGAATATTTGACTTGTATTTTCCAATCGATTCCTTTTCTCAGGTAAAAATCTTGAAAAGGAAATCGAAAGAGAAATTGGTCCACCTCATCGTATTGATCCATTACTGTTGTAGTAATGGGTTAACTATCGTTTATTTAAGATAATACAATTTGACCGTTATATCAACCCTTATAAATCGACATTAAAGATTGCTTGTCACCCCCAGCCCCTCCTCCAGACCTGCTTACCCCTTCCACCCCATCCCTGAAGGGATGGTGTGATTTATTGACTTATATTAATGATTCCTTAGCACTCTCTAAAATCTACAATAAACTTCCATTGTTTCCAGAAAGATTTGATTGATTGTTCATTCACTAATGATTATTTGAAAAGACATTTTGATTTCTACAATTTTCTGCCCAAAATAAAAGTATCGGTTGTCCTACAAGTAATATTTATATTGAATCCGTGTCCGGACTGATGAAGAATACCATTTTGTATGTAAAATAGAACCATTGTAAATAATATGTCATTTTTCAAACTCATTACAGCTTTAAATATGGAAGATAGGTGTGTAATTATTATTATAGTATGCGATAAGTAAAGTTGTTGATTTAAAATGTCCCACAATTTTTATTCTGCTTCTTAAAATAATATTATAGTTTTAAATATAAATAAACATTGTTATCTGTACGTCTCTAAAAATTTACCATGAGATTTTTTCCAAAAACTCATTGGGAATATAATATGAAATAGTTTATACTTTGTTTACAATTTAAATTTTTTTCAAGTACATGATATTTGGTCGCGCATATTATGTAGGTATGCATTGGTGATAAGTATTGTCGCAAACTCAATATTCAATCAAACTACAACTTTGCCTCTCCTACCTCAGTGTTCCTTTATCACCTGCTATAACCTGACGCGTCCAACCGAAAGATTATTTGTTAATCGCCGGGCCGCTTTTGTATGTTTTCTCTATCCAGTCACGCCAGTGCGGTGCCCGAAGCTTTGTCTAGACGGCCTTCCGTGAACGCGTATTACTGCCGCATTTCCGCTAGTGTCAAGTGACGTGATCGAGCCAAGAGCTGCAGGAACGAGAAACGACTGAAACAGGTAAGTGCCTTAGGCTATCTTCCTTGTTAAAACAGCTCCACTCGTTGGCCAATACGTTCGTACGTTGGTACGCTTGGCAATACGTATTGGCAAACGTGTAGAGAGGGGCATTGTGACTGGCATTCCTGGGCCCCGATTACAATGGGAGTTATCTTCGACTGTCTATAAAGAAGAACCGATATTTGTGTATGAAAATGAGTATATTTGCATGAACATTTAAAGCATTTACTTATTTATTTTTATTCAAACAAATAAATACATATTACAAAAAAATATTATTATAACGTATCCCAAACTCTATGAGGCCAAGGGCCCTGTGTTGAGTTGGGATACAACATAAGGGAAAGTGGAAGCACGTACATACGTTTGCCTATCACACAAGAGGTTTCGGGTTCGATTCCCTGATTGGCTCAGTATCAGGCATAGAAGAAACATTCACATTCTATCACTTCTTCACAATATTTTAAATAATCCCACTTCGCCTGTTTATCTGAGAGAGCTCATCCAACCTCTTTCACAACGCGGACTATCTCTTCGTTCTAGTAACGAGAAAACCCTTTTAATACCCTGTCATTGCTCTAATTTTTTTGCCTCCTCTTTCACAGTAGTAGCCGCTCAATTGTGGAATAATCTACCCACTAATGCTAGAAACGCCCCTTCTTTATTTACATTTAAGTCAAGATTGAAATGTCACTATCTAAATATTTAAATTGTTCCTTTATCCTTCTTCTTTCCTTCCCATCCCCTCTCCTCTCTTCATAGTATAGTGTTTTTTTTTTTATATAAATTTATTTTAGTTAATCTTTGCTTTTAATTTTTGTGGAAAATTGTAAGATTCAATATGTCCATGTATTTGTAATTTTCTCAAACTAAACGGTTTGGGTAGGTACGAATAAATTGCTTTAAGACAATATGCTCGCCCTTATATGTATATTTATTGTATACGTATATAAAGTGTCAAATAAATAAATTTCCGATATGCTTGTAATAAAATATTTATTTGAAAGGCTGTTTTACACTAGAATATTTCATAGTACCTGGACTGGCATCATCTTACCTTCATGTAACAAAAATGATTAAGTTACGCTGCAATTTGTGTACTAATGCAGTGCCCTATGCACCATTAGGTGCGGAAAGGGAATGATGACAATGATGTTTGTTGTTATGGCTGATGTATTGAAATAACAGAAGTAATTAAAAAATATGTTCATTAATTTTATTAACTAAAATTTTGATAAACTTTTCGCATTTATTGGTTGGCGGCTATAAGACATTTTTTAGCAGTAAGTCCACTAAAGTGCATTTATTGTTTTAATTAAAGTTTAGATTTAAAAATACAATTTTAAAAACGTAGTGGTTGATACAGTGTCTATCATGGTGCCTGAGCTACGAATTTTTTGTGCGCTTTTGACGTACGCATCAAATATTTATAATATACATAATATATTTCTGCATATTGGCTCGTACAGAGAGATACAGAACGACTCATGAACGTGTAAACAGAGAAGCGATTTTATCACCAAAACGCGAACCGCCAATTATTTGTCAAGGTTGATTAAAAAGTGCACCCTTCACTTTGTTCCCGCTACTCATTCTGCTTTCAATATTTATCTCAGTCAATCCATTCCTAGCAAACATACCACTTAGATATACAAATATCTCAACATATTTCAGTGTAACCCATTCATATTTATTTCTGCATTATTTCTTCAATTTATTCATCCGTTGATTTTCGTAAAGTTAAAGATCTGAGGCCTTTATTGTTGTTGGTATCCTCAAGAAAATAAGTAGGAACAGCGAATAATCCAACTTAAGCTTCAAAGCCACCCTTATTAAACCGGAAACCGTAGATCAATCAATCGCTTACCAGTTTTCCTTGACTTCCTGTTGGATTTAGTAAGCGGACTAAATGAAAGATTAATAATTCAGGCACCGGGTGTCGACTGATGAATTTCCTATGATTTACCCCCTAGCTCTGGATAGTATCTAGTCTCGAGGGATGAAAATCGATTTGCGCACTTTAATATATAAAGTTAAATTACCATAGAAATGTATCCAGTCCTTTGATTCATTTTCAGACAAATAAAAAATATGACTTATTTGTAAAATGAACTAAAATCCTGAATCAGCCTTTCTGATATGATCGTTGGCCGCATCATTTTCAGACACCAATCCGCACCAAATGGTATACTGAGCACTCTATCATTAAACCAGGTCCCGTGGTTTATGTCGCAGACTCATTGATCAGAGGTCCACGGTTCAAACCCCACTTTACCTCAACCTGATTCCCATTTTCTAATACTTATTTACAACTCGTTAGAATGGTCTCACGCAAATGTTATAATTGTATTCCAACAGAGATGAGGAACATTTTATGAAAGCGAATATTAAAGTCTAGGCATTTACGAGGCATATGATCTGACATTGGCTGTTTTAAGTGGCCACTTTACACACTGTGTAACATTTACCATTCGGTCCATGTTCAAACATTTTTTATTCATATAATAATATTTTCAGGCATTTTTTTTTTGTACCATTATTTAATTCCCGCCAAACTGCAAAAGCAGTTTTTTGCAGGGTTGCTTAGTATGTAGGTGAAATAATTCGGTCAGAATGTCACCCGTATCAATGAAGGTACTAGCTTTGACTTCACAAATATCAACGGAACGAATAATAATTCAAGGAATATAGTGTTCCAACATAGGTAGAATGGTGAATGTTACACAGTGCGTAAAGTGGTCAGTTAAACTAGCCAAAGACAAGTCATAAGCCCTGTAAATTATGAATCAAGTTTTGGTCCCGTTACTAGTGTCTCGGATTCACGGCTCAAAGGTTTGTGGTTCGAATCCTACTCTACCCCAACTCGATTCCTATTTTTAAATAGTTAGTTATTTATAATTCGTTGAAAATGGCCCTCAAAATGAAAAATTTGGGTTAATCATAAGAACGCATACATTTCTTTTTACAAAATAAATATTATAAAATTTCTACACTTATATATTTCCTTCTATAAAATGTTCTTCATCTTTGTTGCAATATATTAATATTTATTACTCCTAAGGGGGTTGAATCCGGTTTATGTTTACAAAAATTTAGATAAACTCTAAATATTGTTTATTATATACGCTTTAAACAAATACTGAGCTCAAAATAAAATGCAACGTAAATCGATAATCTGTAACAGAAAAGTAAGGTAATCATTCTTACGCTTCAAATGCCAGTCCAAGAACAGTGCGATAGTTTTAGATACGGATAAACACGGCTTGCAGCCCTGTGGCTAGTACCGTGGACTCACGGATCAAAGTTTCGCACCCCGCTCTACCACAACTTTATTCCCATTTTCTAATTATGTGATTATTTACAACTCGTTAAAAATAGCCACCGAAATTGAAATATTAGGGTAATATAAGAAATAATTTAAAAAATACATACTTGTAGATGACAACCATGAAGTTTCGCATAAATAAATTGTCTATGTTTTTATGAATGTATATATGTGTATGCGCATGGGTGTATGTACGTGTGTGTGTATGTACATGTGTATATGTATATATATGTGTGTATATATGTGTATGTCAGTATGTATATGAATCAAAATGTGTATCCGAATAAGTTTATATTTTGTTTGTCTGTGCTCTATATTCATTTGTTAACTATTATAATATATTAAAATGTTATTGCCTAGCTTGGAACGGGGTTTGTACCCTTGTTAGCTGGGCAAAGTGAACATGGAATTGTATTTTGATAAAAAGTGTGAATAAATAAATAAATAAAAAATAAAAAATCGTGTAAAAAAAAAACAACAAATTTAAATCCCAACCTCTAAAAGAATCTAACCAGGGGCGGGATGGACAATTCTATCTCAGTTATCGAGTCAAAAACGCTAGTCCAGGGTTGTTATTTTATTTCATACATAACTGTATTTTTCATCCAACCGCACAGTAATGTTTATTGACTTTTCACAAAGAAATTAAGTCATTATTCCATTAATATTAATTGTGTTGTGGCTTTAGGACCATAATACTTCGGTTTCTTATATCGGGTAAAAATTTGTCTTGAAAAATACCTAGTTGATTTTTTGTCCCGTTTAAAGCAATTATGCGCGAAAGAGATGGATGTCTTAAGTGTTCAAAGCACCACGTTAGTATTAGTAGAAAATAAGAATATACCTTCATTTTTATGATGCAGGGTTACCAAAATATTTTTTTTTACGTAATTTGTATACTTAAGAATAATTGAACGGAATGCAGCCAGCCGTAGAAAAGTGAAACTGAGATAATAGCAATTCAATATAAATGGAAGAAATGAAGTAATATGGATGTTCAAACAAAGGCAAAATGGTGAATGTTTCACAGTGTGTAAAGTGGCCACTTAAACCAGCCAATAACAGGTCATGAGCCCTGTAAATACCTAGACGTCCATATTCCCTTTTCTAAGGTATTCTTCATCCCTGTTGTAATTTGTTAATCTTAATGACTCCCGGGTGTATGAAATACAGTATTTTGTCTACAAACATTTGGACAAACTCAAGTATTGTAATTTTTCAATCAATTTTTCATACTTTTATCAGAATTCGCCATATGTGAGATTTACCTGTTAGCACTTACACGACACATTATCGGTCCCATTCATAAACATTTTTATTATTTAATACAGGTATTGTTATTATATTGAACAACATTAGTTACACCACACATCCCTGTTTAACTCCCGTAAAGAAAATATTTAACAACACATCCTGTTTCATAAGTAAAACCGCTCTGTACAAAAAAACACACCAGTTTGACATAAACTACTTGACTAAAATTGAGACCTTAAAAACTGTGCACAAAATAACACTGGGAAACATACAAGACGACGACATAATATTAGTCAAAAATGCTGACATACATAAATATAACACCAGACAACAAAAACACTATCATATTGAAAAAGCAAAGACAAACACAGGACAGTCAAAAATACTACATAATGGACTTAAACACTACAACGACCTACCTTACTACTTGAAAACTTTTAATGGAGACAAATTTAAAATCAATCTGAAAAAGCACATGATGACTGAACTAACTAGACTAGACGAGACATAAAATGACTAGACAATATTAAATTTCTAATGTAACCCTAACGGGTTTTTTAAAATTGTAAATAAATAAAAATAAAAAAAAGTCATACTTATTTTCTCACAATCAGTATTCTTCTATACATTTTTTCAACAGCACTTAGAAATCTGACAGCTCTAAAATTTCGACGCAATATAAGAGTGAATTGCTATGAATTGCCTCTAAATATTTAAATATAAAAATAGTAAAATGTGCAACCCTGATTTTATTATAAACACGGGATGTAAATATCCATCGAAAGAAGTGTCTACTTCGATATAATCTATGGAACTCTTTCCAGTAGAAAAATATCGTTTTATTATGCAAAGCTTATGAGAAAAATATTAATTTTCCTCACTAACGACCGTCGTTGAGCGCCGTTACTGCACTTCGTTCTTTAATAACGTATAACGGATCGCTATACTTACCATTTTTTTCCTTTCAAAGGCATACAAGTTCGCTTTGATATCTCCTGTATTCGTTAACGTATGGATTTTTATATTTTTAGCGAACAAAACACAGACGAAATTTTCAGAACTCGTCCTTCAAAACTATTTTTGATATAAATTTAAACACAAATAATATTATAAAATTTTCGTCTTAACTTCTTGGTAAATTTTATTGTATTCTTTAGGGGACCAGAAAGGTTTCAACGGCCGCAAACTGGGTGAGATTCGAATGACAGTTGTAGACGAGTTGTGGACGAATAAACAAATATTATTTTTTGCAAGTTTTATTAATGTATTTTTGATGAACAAAACAAGCTTCGAAATTTCCAAAAACATTCATAATTGGGAGGTATATTTATATCTAAAGGTGACCGCGCAACTCGCGAACTGCTATCTTCTTGCCGCGATTTTGGGTGAACGAGTTGGAATTTTTTTTTTTATTGAAACATTTTACTATTGAGATCTTCTACTATAGAATAAATCTAAATTCTGTTAATAATATTTTGTAAGGAATTTGTTTATGACGGCAGTATAACCGGCCTGATGATTATTTTAATAAATTAAGGAAAATAGATTATTAAATAGCATTTAAACCTATGTTATTTTTTTTTGTTTTACCTGAGTTAAAAACATGTCATCTTTTACTTAACATAACACAACGTTACAGCATCTAATCCAACGGATGTTTTTGATCAGTCTTTTAAAATTGAATGCAGTTTTATTTTAAAAAGTTGTAGGATGAAAATACAATTTAATCAAATTTTGCATGTAAGTTTAAAATTTAACCAATCAATGGGTTGCTGCAACAACCTTATGTTTTTGAAGCGTTATTTTACTAGCTGGTGACGCGAGAGAGATGCGCATAAGTTATTTCCTCGATAGCTTAGAGAGCGCATGAACTGATCCAAGATGGTCCAACGAGGTCAGCCAACACACACGTTAATAAGGACGCTTACTGCCACTTATTTATTTATTTATTTATTTTATTAGGTAAACAAACAGTACGTACACATATATTGCCAATTTCTTTGTATATTAGAGTAAGAAACTCATGCACACACCAAAAAAATTGTTTACACTTAATACAATAATTTAAATTATGTTCAATATAATAAATGTAAAAGAAACGAAATGAAAAAATATTTATATAATAATATTGTTAAATGTCTGCTTCTCTCAAAATTTCAATAATTTTTGACCTAAATTTAGATACATTGTCACAAAAAATATCAGCCTCGGTAAATATATTGTTATATTGGTCGCATATTCTAGGTATTGTAGATTGTTTAAAATAGTTTGTTGACGCGTTTTCAGTGTAAAACAAAAGATTTTGTCTTGTCGGTCTAGATGGCACACAGAATGGAAGTCTTTCTAGTAGGTTAGGAGAATCAATTTTATTATTTATTAATTTGAATAAAAATAAGTGATCCAACATTATTCTTCGATTTTTAAGAGAGTTTATTCCATGGTACTGCATACTTTCAGCGTGATTAGAAAAGTTAATGTTTAACCGGTAGTCGACCTGCTTAAAAAAAAATTGTTGGACCCTTTCTAGTCTATTAATACTCACTTAATATACAATGGAAATCAACTCACCTGTGTTGAAGTGCTCCCCCTTGCTCCACCAGATATTAAATGCGGGAATGATAAGGATGTTAGGTTATTTCTTATTCTGCTTTGTGCATCAGTATTTTTGGATATTGGATGCGGTGATGATAACAGTGCTGACACTTTAGCGGTAACTTTATATGGCAAGATAGCGGTACGAATCTTATTTGTTGTTAGTTTCCATGCGGATCACAGAAGACTTCATTTGTTTGAAGAAAAAATAGAGTTGTCAGTTTCATTTGAATATAGAATTTGTGAATTGATGCAATGCGGTAGGTACTGCCCGGCTGCTCAGGTTCCTACTTCTCAAGAAAAATCCGACAGCCAAAACATATAAATGGCAGTAAACATTCACGCGTAACCACTAGTTTTTTAAATGGCCGCTTTGATTCTTCCTAGTCGGCGTCTCATGGCTGACAATCATGACCACCATGTTGTCCTCTCGAGACTCCAGTCTTCAACTTATCTCGGCCTCCCGCATTTCGCGAACGAAGTTGCTATTGCAATTTTTATCTGGTCCGACCATCACACAGGAGACAGGAGTCTTCTTTCGTCTTCATCTTTCTTCTATGATACCAACCACAAGTTTCTCCGGGTGATCTTCCCCTCTCCTTTGCGAGGTGATCAAGATATCAGAGAACTAGTCTGAGACATATTGTCGAGATTCTGTCCAATAGCTTTAGGTACTGAATAATGGAGGCATTAATGCGTCTTTTTTTCCAGGGTATTCTTATCATACGTCTCTAGAACAACATCTCAATGGTTTTTAAAAAAATGCGTTCTTTTGCCTTTATTTTTCACACTTTTGCTCCATATGCTAAAAAATGAAAATATCAAGGTTCTGAATCGATATGCCTCTGCCTTTTCAAGCTTACCATTGCACTTTTTACCATCCCAGCTCTTGTACTGATTTAAACGAAATTCCATTTTGGAATAGGTTACCAGTCTGGTTTTATTAAAATATACTGTTTGAAAATATGACTGATTTCTCCCCTCGATTATAAATCAATTACCTTAAAATAAGTTACTTTTTTTAACGGAAATTTTAAATTCGTGTCTTAAATGGCGCTCGCCTGTTTATTTGGCGATAATTTATTCGAAATCTGAATTTAAATTGAGACATCGTAAAAATAGCGGGAATTAAAGTATCATTTCCTTTTTATGACTTATAAATTGGAGGGGAAATTATTGGAAACACGTTCTAGATTTAAATAAAAAATGGCCATTTATTTTTCACCCCTCGTTAGTTAACAATCAATCGATCGTAAACTTCAGATTTATTTTAAGTTTGTCCAAATGTTCGTAGAAAACGACTTATCTACTGAATTTCAGACCCGCAATAAAAACTACGTTTTTAAGAATAAAGTATCAGCCTAGACATTTATTTATTATTTATTTTACAGTTTATATATTTGCACATTTGAGGTCGCAGGCCCTTACGGCATGGAATGCTCTCTCAGCAGAGGTGCAAAACTGTAAGAGTGAAGTGATGTTTCAGAAAAAAACTTTAAGCCCACTTGTTCTCTAAATCATTTGAATAAGTCCTTATGACAAAGGACATTGTTTTTCTTCAATTATAAATTTAAAAAGTTTAAATTAAATTTATTTCTTTGTAAACCACCCTTGAGGTATTATATTACGAAAATGGCGATATATGAGTGTTATAAAATAATAGTTATAAACAATTTATTTACATGTAGGGGCGGGCATATTGCCTTAAAGCGATTTCTTCCTACCTACACAAACCGTTAAGTTTAAGAAAGTTACAAATACATGACATATTTTAACAGAATACAATTCTATATAACAATTTAAAACAAAAATTTCAAAAAAAAATACACTATACAATAAGAGAGGAGAGGAGAGGTGATATGACGGAAAAAAGAAGGAGAAAAGAACAACTCAAACATTTAGATAGTGACATTTCAATCATGATTTAAATGTAAATAAAGAAGGGGTGTCTCTAACATTAGTGGGTAGATTATTCAACAACCGAGCAGCTACTTCTGTGAAAGAGGAAGCAAGAAAATTAGAGCAGTGAAGTGCTATTAAAAGGGTTCTCTCGTTTCTAGAGCAAAGAGATAGTCCATTTTGCAAAATAAGTTGGAAGAGCTCTCTTAAATAAACAGGCGAAGTGGGATATTAAAATATTGCGAAGAAGTGATAGAATGTAAATGTTTCTTCTATGCCAGATACTGATGCATTTACAGGGCTTATGACTGTTATAGGCTGGTTGAAATAGTATATTTAAATAATAAATATATAAAATAACTTTGTTAATATTTGAAGCATTACTTTGTCGCTGAACATTTGACTAAATATTATTTGATATTTTTATTAACCACCTACCTACGTTTCTATGTCCACGTTTATGACGTTATTTCTATGTTTCTATGTTTACGACGTTTCTATGTCTTTCATTTGTCTGATGAGAACGTCTCGAAACCAGTAGGCATCGAAAATTTGGTAAGTGGTTACAAACTTATATTTACTAATATTGATTAATTTAATATTGTCAAAAGACGCATCCATTCACATTATTTGACGCTTTCTCACAGGCTACAAGTCCTGTAAATGCCTATATTTACACTTCCTAAATAATTTCTTCGCCTCTGTTGAGATATCGATCAAACGATCATTTTATGTCCTTCGTTTCTGTCGAGATATTGGTTTCAATATCCTTCTTACCTAAAAGCACTCTATTTTAGTTCACACATGTTTTACAAATTAGAAAATTGAATTTATCGTCCTTTCAAAGCGTAATTCGTATTTCGGTTTCTCGTGAAGTAAGACTTTCTTATATTACTAAAACTTTAAAAAGCTTTCACTAACTATTGACGATACCGATGCTTTTATCTTAAAATACAAGTTTTGAAGTAGTTTTTGTAGGTTTTTAAGCTTTTTACGACACATCCGTCAAGGACCCTTTACTGTTGAATTCTTAAAAACACGTACCTGTCAACGTTGTGTATATTAAATAAGGGTATTTTTTTAAAACAAAAGTACGAAAATCTAGATTCCGAAATTATTTTAAATTTTTTTATAATTCTTCTTCTTAGATTGCTGCGTCTGTTTTCTTATTACTTCGTTCTGGACAAAGTCAAACTACCCAAGATTCTTCTGAGACACCTATTCTCAAAACTCTGTATTTTGCTGTTTTGGCCCTAGTGAGGTACCATTTCAATATTGACTTTAATGTAAATAAAAAAGGGGCGTCTTTAACATTAGTGGGTAGATTATTTCACAATTGAGCAGCTACTACTGTGAAAGAGGAGGCAAGAAAATTGGAGGGATGAAAAGGTATAAAAAGGGTTCTCTCGTCACTAGAACGAAGAGATAGTCCGTGTTGTGATAGTTTGGAAGAGCTCTCTCAGATAAGCAGGCGAAGTGGGATTATTTAAAATATTGTAAAGAAGAGATAGAATGAGAATGTTTCTTCCATGCCTAATATTGAGCCAGTGTAGTTGCGTTCGATATTCGGTTATGTGGTCGAATTTGCGAAGATCAAAGAAATATCGTATACACACATTCTGCAATCGTTCTAACTTATCAAGTAATTCAGAGTTGGCATCTGGATGACAAACGTCCGTATAGTCAAGAAGTGGAAGAAGTAAGCTCTGGAAATAAGCTTTGCACTCTCGTACTAGTTCAGTTTGTATACATACATAAATGTAATTTTTATATTTTTTATATTTTTTAATTTTTCTTTCCCAGATTGTGTAATGTATACATCATTTTGAATTTATTTACATGCTTAGTTTTATGTTAACTTTGTTATTTTTAAATATCTTTCATACCCTTTTAATTTGTAGTGTATCATAATTTTTATTCTGCTTTTGTAAATAATGTTATAGTTTAAAATACAAAAACTTTTTAAAATAAATATTGTTATCTGCATGTCCCTAAATAAGTTTATTTTTAAACTCTTTCAGAATATTATATAAAATTATGTATTGTATGTTTTCAATTAAAAATATTTATATATTTTTTTTAATGTTTGCTTTACATTAATTGGCAAGAAATTTTGTAATCTTTTAAGTGAGTGCAAACTGCTATAAAGTTTACGACTAACTTCGTTAACCTGATCATTTCACCCTAAAAGCTTATGAAAGATAATTCCTCAGTTTTTGATTTAAGTCACGAATGGAATTTTTGATCGTCTATTTTGAAAAGAGGAAGTGTGGAAAAATTCACTTTCAAATACGTAAACCGTAAAACACTGATTTGATCAACAACGGTGTTTTGGCGATCATGGGTCGATATTTCTGACTTGCATATTATAAAATAAGAAAAGCCATTATTCTTTGAGTGTTTTAAAAATACTTTACGAAACCTGATAAAATTTGCAATTAAAAACATCCATTAAACCTGATTGAAATGGAATTTCCATATTAACCCGATATAAATATTCATTTCAGGACTATTTTAACAGTGGTTCGGGAGATGGCGTTTGATAGATTCAGGTTTCGGTAATTTTAATTTGGAAATTAATTAATATGTACATTTTAATTTGGTCCGAACCGCTCGTCTTTGTTCAGATTATTTTATTTCGAAATATTATAATACCTACCTACTGAGAAGGAATTTAAATTACGCAAGTTGTTTACCGATTAAAATAAATATGTTTTTACGTCAAGTTAAAAAAAAAATACCTACTGTTTAATATGAATATCCACTGTGATTTGCTTAGATGATTTACATGGAACATGGAATCGTGCCAATAACAATTTGTTTTTTTTTTTTTTTAAATTTTTAATTTATTTATTAACCCTTATTGATAATTACATTAATTTTTTAAAAAATGTTGTACCGTTCGTTTTCGGTAAGGGAGTTGACAGGTCATAATCCCTGTAAATTTCTAGACTTCCATATTCCCTTCTCAAAAATGTTTTCCCTCTCTGTTGAAACAAATTTAAATATGAATAACTCCCTAGGGAGGAAATCCAGCTAGTCTGCAAACATTTGGACATACTCAAACATTGTTGAATTAACTACCTGGTAAAAGAAGAAGTATAAAAATTGGTAAATTGTTTTTAGGCGTTGCCTAGTAGGTGATTTGGTTCAGCCGGATGAATTTCACCCACGTGATAAAGGTTTCAGCTCTTTTACTTCACAAAAGTCAACAGATGGAAGAGTTGAGGAAATTTGGATATTGAAACATGGGCAGATTGGTGAATGTTACAGTGTGTAAAGTGGCCTTTTAACCAGCCATTGACAGGTCATAAACCCTGTAAATGCCTAGACTTCAATATTCCCTTCTCAAAAATGTTTTCCCACTCTGTTGAAATAAATTTAAATGTGTTCTAATTTCTGAGAAGTTAATTTGAATGTCTAGGCATTTAAAAACATTAAATTTGTTAAAACTTAACGATAGAAGGAAAATTATAGACCTTTTAAATTTGTTCAAAATTGTAAATTCAATATGGGATTGCCCTGAACTGTTATCTCTCATCAACTTCAGGGTGCCTGAAAGAATGACTAGACAGGTGCCACCGTTTTTTAGCAACAATTCACAGACAATGTATACTTGTAATGCAGTATTAAATAGACTTCATGAACTCGGCAATAGTTATTCCCACGTATCTGATATATTTAGTGTACCATATTGTTCCTATAGAACAAACCTTTTGAACTTTTTCAAAGATAGTGAATGGTAATTATATTTATTTATTCATGCATTTCACATACAGTTTTTTGTTCACTTTGCCTAGCTGTGTGAAACACTACTTATGATTTCCTTGTTGTTTTACTGTAAAATGTTTTAGCATTTAAACTTTCTACTGAATATTCTGTATATTTTTTAGGTTATTTTTTAAATATAAATCTTGGGTAATTTTTGGTTAGATTTTTTTTTAACTTTATAAATCTTGTTTTTAAATGTTTTTGAAAAAAAAGAAAAAAAATATTAAGCCAAATATGTTAATATTATAAATGTTTGTAAGAGGCAGATTTGCCGTTTATGTTTATAAAATAAAAAATAAAAAACAAAAAAATAAAAAAAATTACAGTACTTATGACCTGTAATATGGCTGGTTTGATTAGCTCGTATTAGAAGTATACATTTTGAAAAAAATGTTTTCAGGCGTTGCCTAGTAGATGAATATGTTCAGTTGGATGATTTTGCCCATTGGGTTTCTGCTATTTTACGTCAGACGTTGTCCTGCCCAAACTTTGCGCGTTGGCTTGCCTGATATTAGCTTGGAAAAAGATTTTCAATTGACACGTAGATACCTAGGTACTTTTTTATTATTTATTCCAAAACTAAAAATGGATAATATTGAATTTAAGTAGGTACTTGTTTATGGTTGAATTTCAAAAAAAATAATATTTTTTTTTTCAAATATGGCATTCTTTTTGCAAACGTCAAACTCCGGTCTTCTCACCAACAGATGGGTGTACTTATCTAGGAATTCAATTTTTAAAAATGTATTGAATTTAATATTATTTTAGTGTTACCAAAAATCCAGTAAAAAGACATGAATTGGTAGAAATTTTAACATATTTAAGGAAAAAATCTGCTTGAGAAAAAGTAGTAGTAACCAAATTTAAATTTTTTGTTTTTGACAAAAAATACAAGCATTTTTTTAAAATTAAATATTACAACCAGAATTATCTTCTTTTTTCAAAAAAAGAGAATTCAATTCTATAAAAAAGGGCTTCAACTAAAGTATTTCAATATTTTTATTTATTTTTAAGTATTACCGAAGGCATAATTTTAAGTATAAATCAAGGAAAATATCACAAAAATGTATGTGATTTAAAATGCTTGTATTTTTTTTCAAAAACAAATAACTAAAATTTGACTGCCGCCATTTTTATTTTAAATGTATTATTATTTAATTATTACTATAAATTTTGGTTCAATATTTAGTCTCTATTGAGATCCTAGATACCTTAGTTTAGTCTAAATTTGAAATGGCGTGATCTGCCGGTCTAAAAGTAATTATATTTTAGTTACATAAAACTTTTAAAAATATTTTTAGCGGAAATACCTGTAAAATATATTGTTTTTATCTAATTTATGTTTTTTTGTTTTTTTATAATTGCCCGATTAAAAAAATAAAGTTGTAATATAATGGCGAAATTGTATGATTTCCTAATTTTGCGTTCGTTTTTCCCGAATACAGCCTTAATGACAGGTCACTTGCCCTATAAATACCTAGATTTATGTATTCCTTGCTGCAAATGTTCTTTATCTCCGTTGTAATATATTAATATTAGGTCTAGAAAAAGAGTCCTTGATTCGTCATGAAACATTAAATAAATAAGGAATAAGTACTTTTATAAAGAATATGAAATAATGCATTACGCGTATTGTTTTATTTACCAAAATACATTATTCTACTTGCAATGAATTTACGTCTAGTTGAAATGACCCCGATTCCTTATTTTCAACCAAAAAAATCACCCCTATAAGAACAAAAATTGCCCACAATCAAATTTACTTGGAATAAGGGATGAGGCTTCGTAAATCTCTGTGGTTTTTTTAACGAATAAACATTTGAGATTCACGTGACCAATGGCTTCTCGTAAGCTAACTTATGGTTGGTGATTTGAGGGGTATTAAAGGTACAGTCATAAATATTTTCTCTATAGAATCCTTCATAAACATTACCGTGTAGAACTCATTTTTTGTTTAAGACAATTTTATAAGGGTGAATTGGAACGTTTTTGGTCGGGAAATTTATTTAAAATATTATTTTTTATGTGGATATCACTTTTTTTACACTTCTACGGGCTAGAAGGTCCAAATACAGTCGTAAATTACAGCACAGAACACCCAGGGTTGAAAAAAAAAATTATATTTTTTTTGTTCTCATCGGAAATCAAACCCGGAGCCTTCTGCGCGTGAGTCAATCGTCTTTGCCATTACACTACAAAAACCGTGAAAAAAAAAAAACACGTGAAAAATATTTTTATTTAATTCAAATGTTTTTTACTCCAGGAACAATAAAATATCGCAGTGTAAGACAAAACTTGTGCAGTATTTTAAGTCAGCCGGCTAGAAATCGAACCTAGGATCTTAAATATAGCATTGCGGTGAGCGGGACGCGGCGCGATACAGGCGATTTGACAACGTGGTTTGCGCGGAAGTCAAACTAGTTTGATTTTGTTGCGCGTGACATGACGCGGGCCAGGTGTCCACATTGTGATCAAACAGATTTGACTTCCTTGCAGGCTGTGTGGTAAAATCGCGCGCGGCACCCGCGCGCGGACACCTGGCCCACGCCACGTCCCGGGCCCACGCCGGAAATGCAAACGCCCTGAACCATAACCAAGTACGTATGTGGTGAAGATTATCTCTACTAGATTTTCATTTTCAGGATGTCTACCCTTTTCCTTATACAATACTGTATTCTTCATTCACCCAGATATGTAGCTACATATTTTTATAAGTGCAACTAAAATTTCATTGTGTCGTTATTTTGGAAAAATCCCTACCCCAGTAATTCACTTAAAACAGATGATTCGATCATTTGTATGCAAGCCAACGCAACGGTTCGATACTTTTGAACGGAACTCATTCGAATCGTTTAAGTGTATTTGCTTTAGAGACAAAATAATATATACGGAAAAGGGAAGAATTCATTTCTACCCTTCTAATCATCCCCTGTTTACTGTCGTTAGAAGGATATTTGCTTACCTCCTAATCCTGCAGAGCTAATTACGATTGTGAATATCGGATGGAAATAAGAACAGAGTTGTTAAAGTTATCGTAAGACTAGAAAGACTTAATCCCCTAAATAATGCACATTATTGCATTTTTGTTTTATTTATATAAACAGCACTTTGCGCCTTTTATATGTAGTGCGTAAAACCTATATATATATATATTTACAAAAATCAATATTTGTATGTATGTTCTTTATAGACTGAATAACTAGTGGACCGATTTACGTGTGGTTTTCAGCGAAAGGTAGATCTTTGCCAAGGGCATATTTACAGCTATTAATATCTTCAATTTTGTGAGTATTTTTTTCATCCACAACGAGGATTGTATTTGACAAGAATGCATATGAACAAAAAATGGAAGGATGTAGTTTTTTGTGTTTAAAAAAGTTTGTTTTTGAATGTTTACAAAACAACATTCGTTTTTTATGGATCCCAATCAGATAACTTCCTTTAATTCCTTATAATTTCTTCCTGTTTACTTCTTTTTACTGGAATTTTGGTAAAACTTAAATAAAATTAACTGACATTTAATACACGTTTGAAAATCGTATATCTTAACAGAGTACACCCTTTTTGCAAAAATAAATCTACATTTGAAAATGAATTATTTCATATTTTGGAATTCATGCATAAACAAGAACTTAGGTTGTTACCTACTTTGATTCAATATTTGAATATGAATTTTTTTAGATTAGAGATTTAATTATAAATAAATACCTAGTTTCCCACTTACTTATGAAAAGTACCACCGTCGTTTTATATAACAATGAATCGTCAATTCTGTCTATTTTGGTAAGACATAAAATGTCCGAAATGCAGTTGTCTTTTTTGCATAGCATCGGAAAGGCATTTTCAAAACAGTAACGGAAAAACAATTTTCAAATACCTATTTATCAAAATTTCCTGTCACCGCATATCTTTACAATTTATGTAATCCGAAACACGAAAATAATAATGTTTAAATACATAACTAATTTTAAGTAAAACATATGAGTATGTTCTAAAATCTAGCGATAGCAAAGCATTGTCTGGTTAAGCTAGCACAATACGAAATCTACGTGCAAGTAAATAACAATTTCAAAATAATTTTAAATTTAAGTTAAACCAAAAAAAGGCGCAGTGCTAGGGCATATATTGTTTATCTATATACAAAAAAATTAATCGCCGTTATTAGTCTCGCAAAAATTCAAAAATGGCTTGACAGATTTACGTGTAATTTTTTTGCAAATTTTTTTAATAAACGTCCTCGAGGTTTATAAATAATAACATCTTCAATATGTTGAGTGGAAAAAAAGTTAGAATCAAATATATGTTTTTCATCGATTTTACAAGATCGCATTTGACTAAAATGCATTTATTGAAAAATTCGTAGAATGTTGCTTTTTTGTATGTTAAAAAAGTTTGTACTACTACTACTACTACTACCATCACGCCATTTCTCCGCAGGGGTAGGCAGAGAGAATGGACCGCCACACACGTCTATCCTGGCATACACTCCTAGCCTCTTCCACATTCATACATCTTGTCATACATGCCCTTCGGTTCTGTCTGCTTTTGACATGACCAGACTTAAGATTTTGGTTTATCTGATCATGCCACGTCTTCCTTGGTCGTCCTCGTCTAACGTTGCCGTTCATTTTTGCCATATATACTTATTTTACCATTCTCTCGTCGTCCATTCGTTCTACGTGACCAAACCATCTCAGAGACCCTTTCTTAATCTTATCAATTATACTTGTCTCAGATTTACACTCTCGCCTGATTTCATCGTTCGTAACCCTGTCATACATTGATTTCCCACACATTCGTCTAAGAGATCGCATTTCAACCGCGTTCACTCGGCTTTCATCCTTCCTCTGCCAGTTCCATGTTTCACTTCCATACATAAGTGTTGGGACTAAAACTCCGTTGTGCACTGCCAGTTTAGCTTCGATTGACATATTTTTATTAGAAATTACTGTGCTTAGTGCTCCGTTCATTTTGTTGCCCGCATTCACTCTTCTTTCAACATCTTTTTCTACTCTTCCATCTCTTGAAAACATGCTTCCCAGGTACACAAATTCTTCTACTTGCTCGAGACATTCGTTTGTAAAACGTTTATTCTTATTCTTAGTGGTGGAATCAGTCTTATGCAAGCTCCTGACGTCACTGCGACCTATGAAGATCTATTGTGAAGGGTCTCCGTGAATAGTTCTCGCCCTCCAAGCCCGGGTCTATAAAGAGCCTGGCTACTATGTGGAAGGCAAGAGTTTACATTTCGCTAAATCTCCCCCTTCATGCCCAGATTTGTAATGTATCAGGCTATTAGGTGGGGCACTTTAGCATCCTCAGATTTAACCGGTGGTCCTCCGAGAATGAGGCTCCTTTTATGATGTAAAGCATCATGTTCACATAGAATGTGTATAGGTGTTTCCTCGTCTGCACTACAGAACCTACATCTAGAAGATTCGGAAAGGTTTATTCTGGCAAGGTGTTTGTTCAATCTACATTGCTCTGGGCAGACTCTTGTGATAACTGTCTCTTGATTTCTTTATTGATATATTTTACATGCCCCTTAATTTATTTAAAAGTAAATTAAGACTTATTATTTCTGGCTGCGATTACGATCCCATTTACTATTAAATGACACACACCTGAACACTTACTCCCACACTAATACACATAAACACACATTTCTACATACTCTCATACAAATACACATAAACATATCATTTTTTTGTAACACAATTTAATAATATGTATGGTTTTTATTTTGAAACTTTGCTAGTCTGTAAACCGTGTTTAAAGAAAAAAGTTATCATTTCATTGTTGACTGTTTGTTTCTTTAAAATAAATAAATAAATATGCCATACGTTATTGGAGTCGTTTTTTCTTTGTATTACTCAAGTTCGATGCTCTTATCTTTATGAGTCTCGTAAAACATAAGACAATAAGACAACGTTCTGAATTTTAATGCGCGTGCGCGGAAATTCGAATATTTGTAATAAGACTAGACTTAAAACGAAAAGTAGTATCCAGATTCCAGCGTATCAAACGAATACTTTCAAAACCAAGGTACTTTGATAAAGGAAATATGCCTACGTATTTAGATATGTACACTGAAAATATTGTTTGAATTTGTAAATTGCGTGCGCTCGAACATTTTGTACGATAGTTTTAGAAATATTTTTAGATTTTTTATGTTCATAATTTTTTATAATAAAATACATATTCGTATTTTCAAATATTCAAGGGATGCGCCGTATCCACTGAATGTACGGACGAAACGCGTCTGGTACCTACGTATATTAATTTTATAGATTCGTTAATTTGAAAACACCCGTTGTTAAAAAAAAACCATTTTTATACAAAATGTCACTTCATGCATTCAAAATTTGAATAAGGTATCATTCAATATTAGATCTGGCTGTTTTCTGCAAAGTGAATGTTTTGGATTGTGTGGTCACCAAAATATTTCTACCACATAGTTAAAATATTTTCAAAGTTATATCAACAGATGAATTGAGTGATTTTTAACAATTGAGTATCCTAATATAAATTTAATATTAAACTTTCAATACATAACAGCCAAACATAAATGTATCAGAGTTTTACAATGTTTGTTTAACGCAAAATGCACATCTTAAGGTAGGGTTTCCTAGGAGAGCGGTGCCCGTATCTTAACGGCCATAGTGAACGGTGATGCGGTGGACAGCCGTAGTAGAGATGACTAGAGAGTGGTTTCCTAGGAAAAAGGTGTTAATAACATCATTTAAAAAAAACACTCTCTAGTCACCGTTACGACGGCTGTCCACCGCATACGGCCGTAGTGAACGGTGGTTCACTACGGCCGATAAGATACGGGCACCGCTGTCCTAGGAAACCCTAGCTTTAGTTTGTGTGGTCAGCCAGACTTTTAAAGTAAAAATGGTCAAATCAATTCTGTGTACTCCAAGGAACCTGTGTTGAGTTTGTTTGTTTGTCCGTTTCATCTCCGAAACCGCGAGTAGTAGCGGCCTGAAATTTGGACACGTCATTTAAGATGTGATTTCAAGGTTAACGTTGCTATTTTCGAGTAATGTTTGAATCGACTTCTACTCGATAAAGAATCAAACTTTATATGGATGCCTAGTGTGGCCCCGACATATTGCCCGTAATAAAATGACATTATCAACAGTAAACATACTTTAGTTCACAAATTTATTCCCTAAATTGAGCAAAAATAGTATCTGAAGTAAATATATTGATAAAAGGAAAGTTTTTAAGCAACATAATACATGTTTGGGACAATAAATGCCAAAAATCAATTTTAAATCATGGGAAAATATTCGAAATCAATAACTTTTAAAAACTGACTCCTTTAACACCTTTGACGCTCCTACTGCTGCAACCAAACATACTGCAATACATAAAAGTCGATTTTTATTTCTTTTGTTATTTACAAACAAATCCAAGCACAGCGACAAAAGCATCCGATATAACCGCTATGCGTATGTTGTCAAACAAAACAAAATGGCCACCAATTTGTTGCTAACCAACATCGCTTTCTTTCAATGAACATAGTGATAGGGCTTTTCTATAGGTCAACGCATTATTATTCTAAGGGTCAGATTTATTATCAAATTCATTTTTGAATTTTAAAAAACAAATACATGCATTATTTATCATTTGTCAAAGTAAAATATATTTTTTTGTTAATTTGACTATTCACTGTTTCCACAAAAGCGCTTTATTTCAGTTTTGCTTTTCTATGGCTGGCTGTTTTCTGGATTTCTTCCTTCAATTTTGGATCTGAACTCCAAGGAGTTAACCTGAACTTTCACTTGCAGCCCGACAACAGACGACCCCAATGAAAATTTCTAGGAATTTTTTTTTTTAGAAATATAAGAAAACTATTTTCAACTCAAAATACCTGTTTTCATTTAAAGATCCACTATATTTTATAGTTCACTGCTCAAACAATATTTCTCAACTCTAAAAGTAAACTGTGGGAAATCTTAATTGCAAAAGAGTGAATTTTTTTTTAATGTATTAGTGCTTGCTTATTTGACTGAAAATATGACAAGAAAACTGCAGCATTATAATTACTACAGTGTTCATTTTGATATTTTATTCAAAAGAATAATGAAGTTTATTTGGTATATTATTTGGGATAGTTGCTGAATGTGCATCTTGAGTGGTTTATGCTATGTATATGTGCCGCATGTAATGTATATGTTTGTGTATGTTTGTGTATGTTTTATATGTGCGTTCATTTGTGTGCGTGGATGGCTCGGAGTGTACATTCGGTATTTTTATTTATTACCTCCATGGAAAACGCAAATGTCAACAATTATTCTTTTCTCACTAAAAATTCTTATTTATTTTTAATTTTTTTGTCACATTTAAAGTTTACATCTTTTTAATTTATGAAAACTTAATTGGTCTTTTTATGTAAAAAAAATGTTGTTTTTAATACTTATTTTGTATGACTGTATGTTTTCTGAATAAAATAAAAAAAATAAAAAAAATAAATAAATATGTCACTCAAAAAATCATAAAGATAATGTTAATGTTTTCCTTATTAAATTCACTTATCAGCATTCATAAACCAAAACAGCAAATTTCACATAAGTTCATTTTTATTTTATTTAACAGAATACAACACAACTTATATATCGAAACAAGTACAAGGTTGAAATGCGATCTCTTCACGAATGTGTGGGATTTCAATGTATGACAGGGTTACGAATGATGAAATCAGGTGAGAGTGTAAATCTGAGTCAAGTATAATTGATAAGATTAAGAAAGGGTCTCTGAGATGGTTTGGTCACGTAGAACGAATGGATGACGAAAGAATGGTAAAACAAGTATATATGGCGAAAATGAACGGCAATGTTAGACGAGGACGACCAAGAAAGACGTGGCATGATCAGATAAACCAAAATCTTAAGTCTGGTCATGTCAAAAGCAGACAGAACCGAAGGGCATGTATGACAAGATGTATAAATGTGGAAGAGGCTAGGATTGTATGCCAGGATAGACGTGTGTGGCGGTCCATTCTCTCTGCCTACCACTACAGAGAAATGGCGTGATGGTAGTAGAAGTAGTAGTAGTATGGAGAATAATAATTCATAGGTTTAAAAAATCATTTTAGTTGCATTTCAGTTAGAGCATAAATATGTTTAAAAAGTATGTACATAATTAACATATTACAACAGAGATGAAGAACATTTGAAAGAAAGAAATATAGAAGTATAGGTATCTACAGGGTATGATAAATCCACCTAGTCCAAGAAGAAGTGTAGAAATTTCAAAAAAACATTTTCAGGCGTTGCCCAGTATGTAGGTGAAATAATTCAATTACACGAATCTCACCCGCATAAATAAAGGTTTCAGCTCTTTAACTTCAAAAACATCAACAGATGAAAGTCTTGAAGGAATATAGATGTTCAAATATGGGCAGAATGGTGAATGTTATACAGTGTGTAAAATGGCCACTTAAACCAGCCATTAACATGTCATAAGCCCTGTAGATGCCTAGACTTCTATATTACCTTCTTTTAAATGTTCTTTATCGCTCTAGTAATATGTTCATATAAACAGCTCCCCGGGGAGTTGAATTCAATCCTCGTCCACAAAAATTTGGACAAACTCAAAATATAGTATGTACATTATTATAAGAATTTCTAAATAAACAAATTAGCCACGTGATACTCGACGGAAAAAAGCCTTTTTCACACATTTCATCTTAATCCAAACGGCACGCTAAAACTTAATTTGTTTGTACCGATTTAAATTTGATGTTATTGTTTTTTTTTACGAATTTAGTTAATTTATTTTCCAAAATAAAAACCATATTAGCGTTCTTATAATTTGCCCAAATATATCAATTTTGGTGACCATTTTCAACGACTTGGAAATAACTCACTATTAGAAAAAGCAAATCAAGTCGGGGTAGAGTGGGGTTTTAACCTCAAATCTCAGATTCGTGAGTCCGCAACACTAGCCACGGGACCACAAACCAATTAAAATAATATAATCCCTTAAAATATGTATGTGTATGTTTATGTTTTTCCCTTTAAAAAAAAAAAAATTATATTATTTTATTTTTACATCTAAGAATGTTTTTCATTCTTTATTTTTATTCTTAACTTTTAATTACTTTTACAAATTTTGTTCATTTTTTTACTTTAATTCTAATTTTTAAACAACTTCTATTTATGTCTATTTTCCTTCTCTTTTTTGTACTTTAATTAATAACCTTACATATAATTACTTTATAATATGGAAACTTCACTGGTCCATTAGAGTTAAGTGTAACTGTGTAAAATATAAAACTATGTAACTGTACTGTATGTTCCCTAAATAAAAGAAAATATAAAATAAAATAAAGAAAATAAAAATAGTAAAATGTATCAAAAGAAATTTTAATTATGGTTTGATCAAAATCATTATTTAAATTTAGCGAGTACTCTCAGGTAAAAATCTTGCAGAAGAAAATCAACTGGAGATTAGCCAGTCTCATGGTGTACTGGCTATTGCGTTTGTCTGGCATTGAATAAATAAATCATTGTAAAATTATAAATATCGATCTACTTTTTTGTATTTTATCATGCCGGGAAGATTTTTGCTGTGGTGTAAAATGAGACAATCATGCGATATCACGCAGTGGACTCGTGGTTTGCACGTGCACAGCGGTACAGCCTCCGTGAATGTACTTTAGGTATATCAAATCTGTCAAAACCGGGTGTGTGTGGGTGAGAGAGAGAGGGTGAGAGGAAGTGGGTGTGTGTATGTTTGTGTGTGTATGTGTGTTTGTGTGTGTGTGTAATTTAATCATAAAAAATATTTTTAACATCCCACGTGGCCCATATAATGTCCCTTTCTCATGGATGCGTTATCATTTTTCCGCAATGTGCATTAAAATACCAAGACACAATTATGGGTGGAAAAGAAACTGTAGTACAGGATGCAAAAAACACAGCTCAAAAGATATTCACAGACTCTGTTTGTTATTCCAGTTCGTTCAATTATTGTATCTTGCTGTAATTCATCCCCCGAACTACCCCCTCTAGTAACCACCCCCGTACCCGTTCTGTATGCACAGAGCATACCGCGGAGTTCTACATCGATCGAAAGAAGGGTTGAACAATTAATTAATTAAACATTTATTCACTTTTTGGTAAGTTTATATAGCAGAATATTGTGTTCAAGATATTACACAACTAAATTTATATAAAATCATCACACAATATATATTTTAAAATAAATACCATTGTACTTATACCAGTAATGTGATTTTTATTATGTATTTGGATATAAAACAATCATATTATTATTTATTGTAAATATCTTCAATTACAGGTAACTGACAAAGATATTTTAAATTTTCATTAAAATATTCACTTTTTTTACAGAAAGTTTTTATTTTATAATGATGATTAAGCCTTGGATTCGGATCCTGACAAGCGCGAAATGTAAAAATCATTTGAATGCTGATCACACAGAAATGTTTCTTTGTCACTGGCACCTGGGGCGTAAGGCTGATCATCTAACCTTATGATGATTGAGTTACGCTGCATTATGTGTACTAATGGAGTACTCTATACACCATTAACTGAGGAATCAACAGAAATCAGCTTGTAAAAATGTTTCCTAAGAAAAATATGAAAATGAGTTGTGGATTACATTTTTCCTTTTGTTTTATAATCATTTCATGTTTCATTTATTGGATATAATTTTGTGCGCATCTTGGTCGAATGGTTAGACTCCTGACTCCCAACATGATTGACATGAAACATTTCCTATAAAAACAAGGTGTTCTTTTACGATACTACAATATTACATAGTCCAAAAAAAATAGAGCTGATCGTCTTACCTTCATGCAATAAAAACAATCGAGAAACGATGCGGTTGGTGTACCAATGCATTTCTCTTTTTTTATTCATTTTATTTTTTTATTCAAAAAACATATTTACTAAAAAAAAAACTTATTTTTAAGTTTATATCGGACCAAAAGCTCAGTGTTGAGTTGGGATACAGCATCATGGAAAGCGGAAGCATGCATATGAGTGGATCAAGCCAAATAGGTAAAATGTATGTACTGTTTATGAAATTTGTTCTATTGGTCTATATAAATTGGTTATATTTTTTATGATTATTTTAGTTTTTGATTGTTTATTATGTTAATGGCAATTAGGTTTATTGGATTAATTACATTTTTTATTGTTATTATTATGTTAACTTTGTTAAATGGCTTATCTTAGGCATGTTTCACACTTTGTAAAATGTTTCCCTCGGCACGGAATACCCTAGTGAGGGAACATTATTCTGTATAAAAAAAGAATATAAACAATGTAAAACTATAAATAAATAAATATTAAATAACAATACCAAAATTAAAATTTTCAAATGATTACATAAACATGTTTGTGAATGATTATCTGGACTACACGCTTAATAGTACATAAATCAATGCAATATCTCGCAGTAGTCTCCTGCAATGGTCTTTTCCCTTAGACAAAATGCAATCTTGTACACTTTTCCTGAAAATGGCGTTTGTTTTGAAGAACCAAGATTTAGGAAATGGTAATAAAATTAATATGGAGATACTTATTTTATTTTGTTCATCCCTTAAGGATTTCGTGATCCATTTCTTTAGAGTTCCGGAAGTGAGGCGGGGGGATATTTATTCTGAGGGCGGAAGTGGAATTGGTGGGTAGTTCCACCAAGACTGCAACTAAAATACTTACATAAGTTCGAACAAATTCCACAGTTTATCTTTTATCGAATTCCACAATGCTTCAATGAGTTCAGTCTGCGCTCAAATATTGGATTATCAATCTGCTAGGAAAATTGAACACGGAAGAATTATATTCAGGGATATTGAAATATTTTATAAATATTTTTTTTTGTACTATTAATAAAATATGCATCAAGTTCTTTTGATGAAATGTTTTACACTTGGGAAAAAAATATATGCCTGTATCCTTTACCTAATGGAGCAAAGAGCACTGCACTCCGTACTACACCATTTCCAATTTTAAATTATATTTATTTGTTTTAATCTTCAAGTACAAGCAATAGTTATATTGGCGGACTTATCTGAATTCAATATCTTTAACTCAACCAAAAATCAGACAAATAATTGTTATAAAAAGCATAATACGTATATGTGGCAAAAAATACATACCTGAAAATCTTAATTAATTGAAAATAAGACCTGTTTCTTTTTAACGCAGACATGAGGGCTAAACATATTAATTTAATCGAAGAACATCATGATGATTATATTCAAAGATGAAAAATGAGGAATCTGGTATTAAGTTTGGATGGGGACAAGTAAAGGAACCAGAATAGAAAATAACTAAAAAATATTTGACTAAATATGGACAATTTTAAATAAAAAGAAAACAAAACTAAAGAAATTAAATAATTATGCAATATTTATTACATAAATAAAAGACGAGTGATACTTTAAACCCACTGGCCGGTCTCGAAGATGTCGTGAAAGCGATGAAACCGATCACTGGATTTTCTAAATTTGTGGATTGAAGTATCACTTGTCTTTTATTTATATATTAAATAACAATGAACTACCTTCAAAATTTTTCACTAACAAACTTAAATGTTTTAGATTATGTAATATGTTAACACTAAAGAATCAGTTAAATTAGTCATGTTTAAGATTTCATCTCATACTATTTTAGCTTGTTTTATGTACATAAATGTAATTTTTAACTTTTTTATATTTTTTATTGGTCTTTTGTTAATTTTATTATGTAAAGACAATTTTGAATTCATTCCCTTACCTTTTTAGATTATATCACCTATGTATTTTTTTTACTATCTCATACACTTTTATTTGTATTATATGTTTAAATTTAATTTTTAAAACTTTATCTTGTACTTGTAGGCTGTACCACATTTTATGTAATTCTTGATACCTCATGATTTTTACTTTATATTTTATATAAAATGTACTTTTTTATATTCATAATAGCATAGAATTTAGATAAATTTGTAATAATTCTTATTTTTTGCAATAAGTTGTGAATTTATAATGTACCATATTTTTAATATGTTTCTTTTTTGGGTGAGACCGCGTGTGTTGGATTTGTTCCGACCATTGCAAGAGCAATCTTCAGGGTAAACTGATAATTGACTTCGACTCGACGGCTGCTCTTAGGTACAAATCTCGAAAATTAAATCAAAAGTGAGAGTGATCTAAAAAATACTCTTTTCTATAATGTTTTTTCTTGTCATGAAAATACCTACAAAAATCTTTTTGTAAGTAAAGGATTAAAAAATGCCTTTAAGGTATTTCGAAGGCTCTATTTCAAATTCTACAGAAAGTCTCAGGCTCCGAATTAGTAATCAAAATGCTGATTCATTCAGCCGTGAAGCTGAGCCATATCCGGTAGGAATACATCCGGTGGATTCGAAAGGATAACCGGAAATAAGATTAGCCCCACTGGATTAGACTCCCCTTCCGGAAGGTATGCTAATTTGGAGACAACCTTTAAGTGCCTTATTTTGAAAACACTTCTGAACAAAAATAAGAAATTCTATCATTCTTACTAAAACTGGTTTATATTAAAATCATTATCAGTGACTTTGCTTTGTGACGAAGAACGCAAGTAATGAAATAAACGGGTTGATAAAATAATCGAATAATTTGTTATTTCGTAACCAAAAACACGTTGTTTTTGCGTTCCATTTTTTTTTGTTTATTTTAAGTAGAAATATATACGAGTGGGATACTTCAATCAACAAAGTTGTTGAGAAAAGAATTTATGGAGATTGTGATGATGATAAAAGACGAGTGATATTATTCTTTTTGATTTTTTTTTTTATGAACTTGAATCAAGAATTTTGGCCCAAAAACTTGAATGTTAATTTTGAGAGAAATATATTTAAAATACAACAACAAACTGTATTTTATTTTTAATAATTTGGTCGTGCGTGCCGAGAAGATGAATGAATATACAGGAAGTAAGGTCTGTATGCGAAGACAGAGTGATATGGTTTTCTTTATTTAATTTATTTAATTTGAAATTTGAAATAGGGCACACATGAACATATTTTTTTTGTCATTAAAATACATAAACGTTACAAAAAAAAAACGTATCACAAACTTTATGAGGCCAAGGACCCTGTGTTGATTTGTGTTAATACATAATGGAAAGTAGAAGCACGTACATAATTAAATAATATCAAAAATAAAACATGATAACATAAACATACATACATTTCAAATGGCATCTGGACAACACGCTTAGTAGTATATTAATATATGTAATATCTCGCAGCAGTCTCCTGCAATGGTATCTTTCCTTAGACAGAATCCAGATTTTTACAGTCTTTCTGGAAATGGCTTTTGTTTTGAAGAACTTAATATGTTTATCCAGGACATTGAACGATGTTCAATGTTCTATCCTCTCTGCCTACTCCTACGGGGAAACTGCTTTATAGTTCGTTTGTTTGTTCGTTTTAATTAAAAAAAAATACTATAAAATACGAAAAAAAATACTGACGGTTTTCAAATTGGCAAATTGTGCTCCTTTATCGACAATAGTTCAATTAAATACGGATCCTATTTTTAAATTTAAACAGCGTTTGTAATAAATCAAGTCAAGCAGTTTTTTATTTTTGTGTATTTGTGTATTTATGGAGTGAGAGGTGAGGGGGTTTGAAATTCGATCATTTGCATTAAAACTCCTCATGACTATATTTATCACCACCATATGTGTTAGACTTAAAATACCGTAAAAATTATCAAATAGGATTTGTATTCTATAAGATGTTAACATACGGGTAAGTTGCGTCCGTGATTTTCCAAATTTAAAAATGATCACAAAATTTTTTTCGCTCTACAGGATATTGTGTTGGCTTTAAAATTTCAAATATGATTTTATTTGATTGCAAGCTTTCAAAGCGGAATGTCCGGTAAACGAAAATGAGCTCATTCTGTTCGCGTTCAACAGAGGAAATATAGCTGCCAAAGATTCTCGCAATATTTGCGCAGTGCGTGGTGAAGATACTCGGAATTGTCGACTAATTTGCTGTAATTTTTTTGTTTTTGTATCCAAAAGTATAGTACGAGAATAAGAATTCTGGTCGTTTGGAAAAAAATGGACTCAAATTAATACAACTAGCGTCAAGTTGTTTGAACAATTCAGTATCTTAGATATAAAGGATGTATTTTTGGACTAATAATGTTTGTGAAAGCAAATTATTCTGCCAAATCACAAAAGGAACACTCTCACACTA